>NW_026844319.1:4821577-5173720 GCF_029955315.1 Cylas formicarius
ATATATATATATATATATATATATATATATATATATATATATATATATATATATATATATATATATATATATATATATACAGGGTGCGGCAGCATAACTTTCTTTTTTCAAAACTCAATAAAAACTATTGGGTGCATCGGAAAATCTTTATTTATTTTTTATAATGTAGGTACATGTCTAAAGTTTTTATTTACATTGTTTTGAAGATCAAATCTGTTAGGTGACGTCCCTCATTCTCCATACATTGTGTAAACCGATATCTGGCGTTTGTCATGACTCTTGTTAGCATAGCTGGTGTTATGTTGGCAATTTCTTCTTCGATGTTGGTCTTCAAATCTTGTAGGGTTCTTGGACGGTTCACATAAACCAGGGATTTCAAAAAACCCCATAGAAAAAAATCACAAGGGGACAGATCGGGAGAGCGTGCCGGCCATTCCAAATCGCCTCTAATTGAGATAAGGCGCTCTGGAAAGTGTTCCCTCAAAACAGCCATCGATGCTCTTGAAGTGTGTGCTGTTGCACCGTCTTGTTGGAACCAAGTGTCCCCCAAATCCAACTCTTCTAGCCGTGGGAAAAAAAAATTCTGTAGCATGTTTACATACCGGTCCGAATTCACTCTAACCTCATTTTCCTCAAAAAACCAGGGACCAATAATTCCAGCTGAGGAAATTGCACACCACACTGTGACTTTGGGTGAATGCAAAGGCCTTTGATGCAATTGTCGAGGGTTGGTGTCAGCCCAGTAGCGCATGTTTTGTTTGTTTAACCGACCCACATAAATGAAAATGGGCTTCATCGCTAAAAAAAACAATAGCACCCTCGGGAACGACATCAAGAAGAAGCTCACACGCGTTCATCCGAGAATTGAAGTCACGTTCTGTAAGTTCCTGCACTATCGCCATCTTATAGGGATGAAAATGAAGATCATCACGAAGAATTCTTCTCACAGAACGATCGGATAGTCCAAGGGCAGATGCGTGTTTGCGCGCAGAACGCCGTGGTGATCGCAACATTGAAGCTCTCACTGCTTCAATGTTCTCAGGTGATCTAACGGGCCGAGGGACTCCAGTTCTTCGTTTTGTCGCACTTGCAGTTTGTCTGAATGTAGTGACCCATGTAACAATTGATTTGCGGTCTGGGACGGGAGCCAACGGGGCTAAATTAAAGCGATTCCGAAATGCACGCTGTGTTGCAACAACCGAACAACCGCTTGAAAAGTAGGCCTCAACGGCAAAGGCACGCTCCTCACTATTCCAACGCATGATGGCGACTGAACCGTGTCGGGACAAAACTTTACAGTACCCCCTCTTGAACGAGACCACTAGCGCCCCACTATGACATCAACTAACTGAATGGCGCGCATTTAAAAAAGGAAGTTATGCTGCCGCACCCTGTATATATATATATATATATATATATAGTATATATATATATATATATATATATATATATATATATATATATATATATATATATATATATATATATATATATATATATATATATATATATATATATATATATTATATATATATATATATATATATATATATATATATATATATATATATGTATATATATATATATATATATATATATATATATATATATATATATATAGTATATATATATTATATATATATATATATATATATATATATTGATACTTGTTAAGTTGGGACTTCCGCTACGTGAAGCGGGCGGCCTAACATCCACTATTTTCGGGACGTATATTATAAAACTTTCGATGTATATATGATGAGGGGAGCTTAAATTTATGGTTTCGCATAAGAGGGGTAATTATTTTTCTTTTCAAAATTATTGGACATCAGACACTCTTTCTCACTTCTGCCATATACGACTCCGCGATGATGCCAAGTTTCTCATATATACAAGAAGTGACAAGGTATGTTTTTACTGTTAGACTGTATGTTAAGGAAGTCACAATGAGTAAAGAGGTTCAGCTGTATATAGAATTCGCTCGATATTGCAAACGTGGTTCAAACAAAAACTGAATCCGTTGCACGTCTGCACGTCACGAATGGCTCCGGGTGCGTTTAAATTTAATTTGCTGGCGGTCGCTTTGTGACGTGCCGCGGATTTAGTTTTGGAGGAGCTACATATTTTTTAAATAGATGTCAACTTTTGCTAAGATTTTATGAGAATACGACAAAACAGTAATAATTCTGACTGAGTTTGCAATGAATTTTAGAAATCAAATAGTCACATATTTTTTGAGTATTATTTTGGTTTATTTAAATTTTTATTATCTAAAACTAAATAAAAAGGATGAGTATAATTAAAAACTCTCTTTTTTATTGGTCGAGGTATTAGTTACACACACGAATAAACGCTTGCCCTGAAAACTCATTTTTATTTTATCGTTTACCTCGGTGTAACATGAAAACTATTTTGAATCTGTTACTTTTTCAAAAACCCCAATCGGATGGACCGTTTTTTTTTTTAATTATCAGAATGTAAGCTATGTCGTCAATATCAAGGCCACCAGCGAAGCAGCTAGAAAGGTTCAGATTTGCGAGGACGGTCAGGCAATAGACAACTTAGCGGTTCCGGAGAGCGCTTAGGATCGTTTTTGCTTGTAGACCCTCTTTCGTAGCGAATATGATACACGTATTTTTCTCATAGTTGAATTTTTTGATTAATTACTTGTTACATAGGGATGGTACCGTTTTATTATATTTGACAGTAGTAATTATTTGTATTATATTTTATTGCCAACACTTCATATTCAACTAATAATACATAAGTGTACATAGAAGCTAGAATAAAAACTAAAGTTATATCTATGATAACACCTAAAATTAAGTAGAAGTAAAAAGTTAATCTTAAAAAAAATCCTTCTTCCCATTCCAATCCAATATTAGCGTATATCTTCAGCAAAAATAATAGGTTTTTGATTTATAAAGAAAATTGTCATTACGTTTTTTACTCTTCATTCAGTCTGAGTTTGTTTCAGTGTCCGATAAATTAGAGATATTTAGTGTTAGTCAGGGATCATTTTTGTCTCGCTTATTGCTACATATTGATTTCACACATTTACAGGAACCAATACATTTCATAAATTTTCTTTTACCGGAACATAATGGTTCGGTACGCCTGAAATGTTTTGCCTAAATTAAAAAATCTTATTTAACAGAAAATTGAATGTCTCTGCCTTTTTTTACATCGACAGGTGTTTAGAACTGAGGTATCCTCTTGTAATATTGCTTCGGTTATCAGTACATGTGAAATTTTCCAACTCATCGTCAATTGTCTAGAGACAGTTACGTAATCGCTTTCTAAATAAATTTGAATTTCTTCTTGAGCGACGCTTATCCGTGTAAGATATTGAGTGACCACAAACGTGCATGGTTTCAACAAGTTATATATATATATATATATATATATATATATATATATATATATATATATATATATATATATATATATATATATATATATATATATATATATATATATATATATATATATATATATATATATATATATATATATAAATATTTTTTCCATTTGAACTCGCAAAGATGATCGCTTGACAAATATTAAGTATTTCCGTTCCTTTGCTGGCATTACATGTTTCGCTGGAGACAAGAAGACTAGTTAAAAAATATAAATTATTTGCTTTTTGTAATCCTTAATTTTTAAATTCTGCATTCTGTATGCCAATTATTTCCATTTTAATATTTTGGCAAATCTTCGTCATTCCTGGCGGACCAAAGGATAAATAGTTGGACGTTTCCGTTTTAGTGTGATGCACTACTGCTTCAATGGCTTGCTCCTTTATGTTAAGTTCCAGGGTTTATTAAATAAAGCAAACAACTCAGACTCTTTTAATCATCTCCACTAAACATTTTGCAAACTCTGTCCACAATCTTGAAAAACTTCATAAAGCATCAAATTCAGTCGCATGTAGAAAAAAGTCTTATGGGCTTTCAGTCGTCCTGTGACAAGTAAATTGCTGTGAGTGTTTAAAGCAAACTAACTTTAACAGAGTTGAGCGATTACAGAACTATTGCCCAAGACTAACATAAGGTATCCGAACATCTTACACGATATTTGCACTCTGCGACCTTATTTTTCATAATTATAAAAACCATATTCCAAAGTATTTGCAGCAAAGACTGCATTTTAGCATAGATGTATATACGTCAAACTGTCGTTTTCGGGCTATATTATAACACTATTCTGAACTATTCAAAAGATCCTCCTCTTATATAATTGTAAACATAGTTCATAAATTTCCGGCTAAAATACTACAATGAAAACATTAATTTACCTTTAAACAAAATTATTTCATTCTTTATTAAAAGATCAGTAATATATTTAATTAAACTCTAGTATAAATTAAGAACTGAAAATGAACCAATACAAATAAACAATGCCTGAAAATAACCTTTATCAGCATTTACCTATTTAATTGATCTCGCGAATTCTACGATATTTCAGGCTTCTTACTCTTTATTTTATGTTTTCCTATTAATTCATTTATTTCCTTGACGTTAATGTGCCTAAGCACCTTTTGTGTATAAATAAACTTGTCAAGGCGAACAAGCGGAAGAAAATTTGGAAAATTATATTTGTTTATTTTCTATAATAAAAGTCCTTTATTATTATTAAAGACAAAAATAATTAAGTGACAAGGTGTGCCTTATAGTGAGATTATATATTCGGCAAGTCACGAGGACCAAGGAGCTTCTGGTATATATAAATTTCGCTGAATATATGAAACATGTTCAAAAAAAAGTTAAATCCGTTGCATTTCATGAATGGCTTCGGGTGCGTTTAAACGTAATTTTCTTGTAGCCGCATCGTCACTTGCAAGGGGCTCACTTTTTGATGATCTACATATTTTTTAAAAATATGTAAACTTTTGCTTCATGAAAAAACAACATAACAGTAATAATTATTACTGCACTGAAGTGCACTGAATGTGTTGTAGCCAAAAAGTAACAAATCTTTTATAACATATGGTATTGTTTCGGATATATTTAATTTTTTCATAACTAAAAAGAACTTACTTATATTAAATAGCAGCCGCTAGTAAGCTAAATAAAAAGTTTGAGTATCTTCAAAATACTTTTTTTTAAAGAGGCATAAACTTCTATAAATTGATGTCAAGATAAAAATTTTATAAAGACATTTTACAAATTTTAGAATCTTAATTCAAACTTCCTTTTAAATAATGCGATCAAAAATATTGATATTCATTTGATTGCGTCAACGTAAACAAAACGCAAACAAACATTTCAAACTGAAATTGTTTTTATATATATTTTTGCCTCTTATAATTAATTCGTAGGCTAAGGGGTATTTGCTGTTTAAGAAATTTTAAAGGCCTAACAATCCAGACACATTTTTAAAAAATTATTTTATAATAGTTCCACCCCTAAAAAATTCATTTGAACCCTCTGTATATTATTAAATACCTTACAAAAATTACGAGAACTACAAAAACTTCATTAAAATGGCTAGATTACATTTGTGTTTTTGATGTAACTTTAATCAAAAACTCTGGAGTTCTACAGGCTGGTCTGAGTGATTATTTTACTATTTTAAAAACATAAATGTGTAGCAATTGTACAGTGTCCCTAAGAATACAAAACCAACTGGTCGTACAAAAATCGTATGATGCAGGGGCTGGTGGGAGTGAATTTTATAATAAAAATGACAAAGAAATATTATTATGTTGTTATCTACATCATACAGCCATTAAACTGACAAAACCGCTTTTCAATATTTTTATTATAAATCTTTTTTTTTTCATTTTAAAAACACACCGCATAATGCTTTTATATCTTTAACGAATACACGCTTGCCCTGAAAACTCATTTTTATGTTATCGTTTACCTCGCTGTAACTTGAAAACCATTTGGTTTATCAAAAAAATGCTTTTTATAAATCATATGCATTCAAGATCAACGAATCAGCTACTTTTTCAAAAACTATAATCGGATGGATCGTTTATTTTTAATTAGCAAAATATGAAGCCCTGTCGTGAACATTACGGCCGCCAGCGAAGCAGGGAGAAAGGGTCAAATTTGCAAAGACGGTCAGTTAATAACAGACTTGCGGTTGCGGCGGCCGCTTAAGATCGTTTTTATTTGTATACCCTCTTTCGTAGCGAATGTGATACGTATTTGCCCTCATAGTCGAATTTTTTGATAGGGATGATACTCTTTTGTTATTTTTGACATTGCAACATTGAATATTAAACCAATAGTACATAAGTGTACATAGAAGCTAGAATAAAAATTAAAATTATATCCATAATAACAACTAAAATTAAGTAGAAGTAAAAAGCTAATCTAAAAAAAAACCCTTCGTGTTGGTCAGGGGATCATTTTTGTCTCGTTTATCTAAATGTCTAAATTAAAAAATCTTATTTCACAGAAAATTGAATGTCTCTATACCTTTTTTTACATTGACAGGTGTTTAGAACTGATGTATACTCTTTGAATATTGCTTCGGTTATAAGTACATGTGAAATTTTTAATTGAATTTTACATTATGTGGCAAAAGTTTAAAGTTTCCAGGTATAGTTTAATTTATTGAAATTTGTGTGTAAGATACTGTGTGACAACAAGCGTGGCTGGTTTCAAACAGTTTTTTTGACTTGGTCTCCTAATAATTTAAGAGTCCCAAACCAATAAGTTTAGGGGTATATTCTTTTTTCATTTAAACTCATCATCTTGACAAATATTAAGTATTTCCGTTTCTTTCCTGGCATTACATGTTTCGCTGGAGCCAAGAAGACTTGTTAAAAAATATAAATTATTTGGAATATGCGTTTTGTAATCCTTAATTTTCAAATTTTTAAATTTAAATTATGCCATTTATTTCCGTTTTAATATTTTGGCAAATCTTCGTCATTGCTGACGAAGCAAAAGATTAATAGTTGGACGTTTCCGTCTTAGTGTGATGCACTACTGCTTCAATGACTTGCTCCTTAGAAAACCGTTTCAAAAAATTTCTAGGTTCTTCTAGGTATAGATTTCTTCTTGGAGAATTCACTATTCACTATTCGCCTTTAACTTTTTTAACCAAAAATCCCAATGTGCGAGCTTATTTATTGTTTTACGTGATTCTGTCAAATAGCATGAAGCATTTAATTTCGTATTTCTTCGAGTTTTAATTTTGTTTTTCCATATTAGTCATGACTTGTCAGAGCTTTTGATTTTTTAAACGTTTCTGGCAAAATACGCAATTTAAAACTCGTATAGGTTTTGTAACAGTTTTTATGTCATTGTAAACTTGTTCCCTTATGTCATTAAAAAATGTGTAGAGCATCAGGATCCTTGCCTTAACAGATGTTCATGCGGATTTTTGCACATTCAATTAATTTTTGTTTGGATATTTGTTTTGACGTTATGAGCTTTCCGCCTTATTGACAAGGTACACATAATTGGAAGTTAAAAACTTTTCCTTTATTGTTAGCAGCTTTTTCCGTTAAATGCTTTAATTTGATTGTTGAATCAAGTTCGCAATTAGAACATGTACTGATTTTAATATCCATTTGGATGAAAATTATAAATAAAGCGTTATTATTTATCATTCTCACACAAAAATAAATATATTTTAGTCACATTAAAAACTACTTCACTCCCTCAAAGAAAACTATTTTGACACTTAAAACGTAGACATAAAAAATAAAAAAAATCATCCTCGCTGCGAAAGTGGTTGTACAAGCGCACGTCGGAACCGCAAAGTCTATTGCCTGACCGTCCTCGCAAATCTGACCCTTCCTCGCTGCTTCGCTGGCTTCCGTGATATTCACGACATGGTTTCACATTTTGCTAATTAAAAACAAAAACTATCCATCAGATTGGGGTTTTTAAAAAAATAACGGATTCGTTGACCTTCAATGCATATCGTTTATAGGAAACACTTTTTTGATAAACCAAATAGTTTTCAAGTTACAGCGAGGTAGACGATAACATAAATATGAAATTTCAGAGCAAGCTTTTATTCATAAGATACTCCCATATAAAAGCATTATGCGGTGTTTTTAAAATGAAAAAATAAAGTATTTCTAATAAAAATATTGAAAAGCGGTTTTGTCAATTTAAGAGCAGTATGGTGTAGATAACAAAAAAAAGAATAATTTCTTGACAATTTTTAGAAAATTCACCGTCACCACCCCCTGCACCACACGATTTTTATACGACCAATCTACGATATTTCAGGCTTCTTACTTTTTATTGTGTGTTTTCCTTTTAATTCATTTATTTTATTGAAGTTAATGTGCCTAAGCAGCTTTTGTGTATAAATAAACTTGTCAAGGCGAACAAGCGGAAGAAAATTTTTCAAAATTATATTTGTTTATTTTGTATAATAAAACTCCTTTATTATTATTAAAGACAGAAAAATAATTAAACTGCCAATATTCAAATTGTGTTTATCATATCTTCATCATATATTTTTGAACATTTTCTTGTTCTTATCCAAAACCAGAGAATGCATTAATTTAGTACTCCATTCATTTTTAAGGGAAGTCACAAAATTTCGTTCGTTACCCGCAAATACGCCGCAAATACGGTCGAAACGAATCCTTTTCAGTATATTGTGCGCCCAAAATAACGGCCTTGAAATACGCAAAAAATGCTACGTTGCCATTTTACTACCTCGTAGGAAGCCATAAAGTACTACAACTAAACATACTGTGAAGTCCTAACGTATGGTTTACCTCGGAGAGTCAAAGGGAAGTCAATACATGCGACAGACATACCAAGATTACATTGCGAATTGCGATGCGAGCGCCAACGATCTACTCCTGAACTAAAATTGATAAAGTACGGATAAATGGTCGACCTTGGGACTTCATTAGAAAATTTTGCAGGAACGTTGCTAAAGGAAACGTTGTGACTTCCGAAATCGGAAGTCTCCACGTTGTAGATGAAGTCACATCGTTAATTGAGTATGTATTTTGGAAGTTGTAGAGTACGTTTATCAATATATATATATATATATATATATATATATATATATATATATATATATATATATATATATATATATATATATATATATATATATATATATATATATATATATATATATATATATATATATATATATATATATATATATATATATATATATATATACTTTTCCTTTAGTGTTAGCAGCTTTTTCCGTTAAATGCTTTAATTTGATTGTTGAATCAAGTTCGCAATTAGAACATGTACTGATTTTAATATCCATTTGGATGAAAATTATAAATAAAGCGTTATTATTTATCATTCTCACACAAAAATAAATATATTTTAGTCACATTAAAAACTACTTCACTCCCTCAAAGAAAACTATTTTGACACTTAAAACGTAGACATAAAAAATAAAAAAAATCATCCTCGCTGCGAAAGTGGTTGTACAAGCGCACGTCGGAACCGCAAAGTCTATTGCCTGACCGTCCTCGCAAATCTGACCCTTCCTCGCTGCTTCGCTGGCTTCCGTGATATTCACGACATGGTTTCACATTTTGCTAATTAAAAACAAAAACTATCCATCAGATTGGGGTTTTTAAAAAAATAACGGATTCGTTGACCTTCAATGCATATCGTTTATAGGAAACACTTTTTTGATAAACCAAATAGTTTTCAAGTTACAGCGAGGTAGACGATAACATAAATATGAAATTTCAGAGCAAGCTTTTATTCATAAGATACTCCCATATAAAAGCATTATGCGGTGTTTTTAAAATGAAAAAATAAAGTATTTCTAATAAAAATATTGAAAAGCGGTTTTGTCAATTTAAGAGCAGTATGGTGTAGATAACAAAAAAAAGAATAATTTCTTGACAATTTTTAGAAAATTCACCGTCACCACCCCCTGCACCACACGATTTTTATACGACCAATCTACGATATTTCAGGCTTCTTACTTTTTATTTTGTGTTTTCCTTTTAATTCATTTATTTTATTGAAGTTAATGTGCCTAAGCAGCTTTTGTGTATAAATAAACTTGTCAAGGCGAACAAGCGGAAGAAAATTTTTCAAAATTATATTTGTTTATTTTGTATAATAAAACTCCTTTATTATTATTAAAGACAGAAAAATAATTAAACTGCCAATATTCAAATTGTGTTTATCATATCTTCATCATATATTTTTGAACATTTTCTTGTTCTTATCCAAAACCAGAGAATGCATTAATTTAGTACTCCATTCATTTTTAAGGGAAGTCACAAAATTTCGTTCGTTACCCGCAAACACGCCGCAAATACGGTCGAAACGAATCCTTTTCAGTATATTGTGCGCCCAAAATAACGGCCTTGAAATACGCAAAAAATGCTACGTTGCCATTTTACTACCTCGTAGGAAGCCATAAAGTACTACAACTAAACATACTGTGAAGTCCTAACGTATGGTTTACCTCGGAGAGTCAAAGGGAAGTCAATACATGCGACAGACATACCAAGATTACATTGCGAATTGCGATGCGAGCGCCAACGATCTACTCCTGAACTAAAATTGATAAAGTACGGATAAATGGTCGACCTTGGGACTTCATTAGAAAATTTTGCAGGAACGTTGCTAAGGCCCTCAAGGTCATACTGGCAATGTTTTACATAGGAAACGTTGTGACTTCCGAAATCGGAAGTCTCCACGTTGTAGATGAAGTCACATCGTTAATTGAGTATGTATTTTGGAAGTTGTAGAGTACGTTTATCAATATATATATATATATATATATATATATATATATATATATATATATATATATATATATATATATATATATATATATATATATATATATATATATATATATACATCCCGCTATTTTCCGAGCGTCCTTTCATGGATCCGTCTCTGAGCGTCCAGTATCGTTTTCTACAAGATCCCTACTTTAACAAGTGAATATTTTGAAGTTTTATAAACGAGATGGCGTTGAGTTTCCTTAGGACAGATTTTACGAAGATCATTTTTGTGAAGTTTTATGATACTTATATGTCGGCGTCCTTTTATAGAGGTACCTTGCTAGCGTCCAATATACACGGGAAAACTTTTACATTTCAGCATCCTAGCGTCCGTATGTATATTTTTCATTTATTGGGCAGATTTCTGAGCGTCCGAGCAACGTTGCCCGATTGATTGTGTATTAAAGTACATATGAATAGATATGGTCTTTAGAACACGCTTCTCCTTTTTAACATGACGGTGCACAGTCGAGCGGGTATAAGGCGATTCATGTTTTCGCTATATTTTGAAAAATGTTTTGTTGCTAACTGTTTTATTTTTTATTTTATTATTTTTTTTTTGTAGATTTGGTAGTTTTTAAAGCTCTTTGATAAACTTAATTTCTTTGTGTAGATGTTTTCTTTAACACGTCGCCCGATTTTGGAAAGTAATTCTTGAATTTTTTGATTCTTGAATATGTTTGCCAGAAATATTGCACATGTATTTACGTTAGCCAGGCGCTGCTTGGACATAAACCTAACCAATAATAATAATAATTGAAAGCAAATACTATTATTAATTTTTCAATGAAACTTCCACAGGCTACTGTAATACTTTCTACAAAACTTCTGGTTTCCTCTTGCGCCGGTTTTTGCTGAGTCGAACTTGCTGACGTTTCGCCAATCTTCCTGTTGGCTTCTTCAGGGATTGAGTGAAACTGGCTCGCATTTTACTCTGTACCTGTATATATATTGTTTGAGGGGGGCGGAGCTAAATGAGGGGCATGAACACCGTCTCGGATCACTGATTCCCATGTTGGTGACAGATAAAGACCAGAGTCGCGGTTAAGATTCTTTGGTTGTTTAGAGATTTGTTTGATTACATACAAGAATTCGCGAACAGCTGATGAATTTATTTGTCTTAGTCGTAAGGCTCTTTCGTGTTCTTTGAGCCTAGTTGATATTTTTCGTCCGGTTTCTCCAATGTATTCTTTGCCGCATATGCAACCCAGAAGTTTTGTAAAAAGTAAATACTAATATTTAAATATTATTTTTTTAAATTGTTTACTAAGTTCTTGACAGTTGACTTATTTGCAGATCAATAAATTATGGTACCAAACTAAGAAAAACTGTTAATTTAGAAATTATGTAATATAATTTCAACTGGCCAACTGAGGCAATATTACTGTGTTGTTTGTGCTTAATGTTGGTCTAAAATGGGCCGATGTTAGTTATTTGGAATAATTAGAAATTACTATTTTAGTTTAATTAAAAAAAATTATAAAGAACACAGACAACTGCGATGAAAACGGCATTCGTTACTCGTTAAAATTAACATTTTCTTCAGAAGGCTATTTACAAATCTTCTAGATCCCTTCTTGCATCTTTTGTTTATAAATAAAGCTAGCTGACGTTTCACCAATCATCCTGATGGCTTCCTCAGAGCTTAAGTGAAGCTTGCTCACATTCTATTCTGAACTCACTGATATACTGTTTGAGAGAGGCGGAGCTACAAGAGTGACATGAACATTGTCTCGGATTTCCATATTGTTGAAAATCAGAGATTTCTATTAATTTTCGGATATTTCCCTGGTAGAAGAATCGATTACATTGATTAATTTTTAATTTGATCGAATGAGATTTCGGTGTCATTATTGTTTTCGGCAACTGCTTATGACTCTATTTGTCATAGTCGTATATTTTTTGTTCTGTTTCTCTGGTTAGTTTTGACATAGCTCTTTCAGATATATTGCAATTCGGGAATCTGGAATCAAACATATTCAACCAAATTGAAAAATGCTTGTCTGGAACATATTTTTCTTGTAACGGTCAAATTTATGAACAGGGCCAGCTGTGAGATCTCCAGAATGGTTGGCGAAACGTCAGAAAGTTCGATTTATCAACCACCGACGCAGGTAGAATGGAGAATATTTGTAAATAGTCTTACATTATTCTGTGAAAGTTTCCTTTAAAAAAAAATCTTCAGAAATCTTTGCTAAACAAGTTTGATAAACGCCATATTAGTTTATTTGGCACGAATGGAGCGAGTGCTTAATAAATGAGTGAAAGAAGAAGTTTACAAGGTGTTGCATACTATATGCGTGTACCTTGACCATCAGAATCGACAAACCAAAGCACTGGCTAATATATCACCGGAAATATCCGCAGTGGCTCGCAGCCCTACGTAACGTCTTTAAGCCACACTGTATAGTGCGTATTTTGGAGCAGGAATGTAAAAGGGGGATTTTTTTAAATCAATTTGGGAAAAAATTTAGATGATATCCAAGGAACTAAAGAGACACTTTTTATCCCGAGGCAAAACTTTATAGAGAATATGTCGAAAATCACCTAAAAAGATACTTTATTTCAGAGGTTCATTGTTAGGATTTATGTTTAGGTACATTAAAAAAAGTAATATATGAAAATATTGTTCAGTGGCAGTGGTGATACATTATTGTACTTTACTTTTCATCCCTCACATTCCTTGTTTAACTTCATTTTTATTTATATCTTAGGGCACAATGAAGAAAAATATCTATTAAAAAGAACACTTTTATCGAATAACTTTTATCAAAGTTCATTTCAAAATAATAATTTTTACTAAAATATAGAAATATTACTTTTCACATTTATTTTGGTTTGATTAAAAGCAAAAGTCAACAACTTAAATCGTTCAATAAAATAGTTCTTATATGTTGCGCACTTTAATAGGCGACCTATTAATATTAATGAAATATTATTAGACGATAAAATCAAAATATTTTATTACCTAATTATTTAGATAAGTATTTAGCAAATGATATTTTAATTTGCAAATTCCAACAACTTCTTTTCCTATTGCATTAAACAACCATTTATGTTCAATATTTCTATAATATAAATATTTATATTCGATATTTTTAATATTTCGAACACCGTTCTAAATAGCATTTAGCAGAAATTATCGGAAGAAAGTAATAAATCTAAAAATGTGCCCAAAAATTAAAAAAGATTCAGAAGTTATTTCACAGTATTCGCATATAAAAAACCAAAACTTGTTGGTGCCATTTTGTTTAATTAAAACATTTTAATAATGATGCTTCATGGATCTGAAGATTATATAATGCAATAATAATAAAATAATCTAAAAATAGCAATTTGTGCAACTAAATAAAAAATATAATTTTTTTTAAGTGATCGAGGATGGCTCGGTTGGTAAGTCGTTAGACCTGCCAACTCGACTTGCAGTAGAAGTTGTTGGTTCGATTCCCACCTGGAGTCTTGGGTGTTGTTATTGCGTTTGTTGTCCGACTTTAACGACTGACTTCAATCTAGTCAGGCTTCTAAGTAAAGACAGACGCGAGTTCATTGAATTAAGGTAAAAAAAAATGCAACCGGCGGGCAAGTAGTTGAAAAAAGAATAACTTTATGCAATGAGCGGATTTTCTCACGAAGAGAGCAAGCGAAACAAAAGAGTTTGGCGACGTGTCACAGAATGTTGTTTTAAATTCTAATATCATATAAAGCCTACGGCATTGGCAACAGGATATAAATATGATTTTTGTAAATTTTGAATTCTTTACCACACATTTCGAAAATAAACTTTTATTAATTATTTATTTTTTTAATAGAAAAAAAAAGTCTTGTGTATTGGTGCTACGTTTACGTTAATTCCAACTTAGCCTACTTCCGAATTCATGGTAAAAAAATAAAATTCTTTATTTCCACCGTCTCTACATGCTCGAACTACGGAGCGCCAATCGAGTTCATTCAATATGAAAAACAAAACAACTAGGCGAAGCAGAGCCGTTACCCCACAATTTCGCGCCAGTCTGCAAAAGTTAATAGTGACAGTGTTGCCACGTAACAAAGGCGCAGAGGACGCCTGGAAATCGACGAGCTGAAAGTAGAATATATCTTGTAAAATATACAGAGACTGGGTCTCGCGCCTCTACCGAGTATACAGCTGAACTAACAATATACAAGAAAAATCAGTTTACTATGATCGTAGCGTCTTTGTGAAAATTTTAATTTAGACTACTTAGATCTTGTTTATACCGTTTCTATAGCGCTGCATCCGGTTGTAGACGGACGCTCGGAAAATAGCAAATTGTTAATGTACGGACGCTTGGAAGATAGTGGGATATATATATATATATATATATATATATATATATATATATATATATATATATATATATATATATATATATATATATATATATATATATATATATATATATATATATATATATATATATATATATATATATATATATATATATATATATATATATATATATATATATATATATATATATATATATATATATATATATATATATATATATATATTGATAAACGTACTCTACAACTTCCAAAATACATACTCAATTAACGATGTGACTTCATCTACAACGTGGTGACTTCCGATTTCGGAAGTCACAACGTTTCCTATGTAAAACTTTGCCAATATGATCTTGAGGGCTTTAGCAACGTTCCTGCAAAATTTCATTATCAATTTTAGTTCAGGCGTAGATCGTTGGCGCTCGCATCGCAATTCGCAATGTAATCTTGGTATGTCTGTTGCATGTATTGACTTCCCTTTGAATCTCAGCGGTAAACCATACGTTAGGACTTCACAGTAGGTTTAGTTCTAGTACTTTATGGCTTCCTACGAGGTAGTAATATGGCAACGTAGCATTTTTTGCGTAGTTCAAGGCCGTTATTTTAGGCGCACAATATACTGAAAAGGATTCATTTCGACCGTATTTGCGGCGTATTTGCGGGTAACGAACGAAATTTTGTGACTTCCCTTAAAAATGAATGGAGTACTAAATTAATGCCTTCTCTGGTTTTGGATAAAAACAAGAAAATGTTCAAAAAGATATGATGAAGATATGATAAACACATTTTGAATATTGGCAGTTTAATTATTTTTCTATCTTTAATAATAAAGGACTTTTATTATAGAAAATAAACACACATAATTTTGAAAAATTTTCTTCCGCTTGTTCGCCTTGACAAGTTTATTTAGACACAAAAGCTGCTTAGGCACATTAACTTCAATAAAATAAATGAATTAAAAGGAAAACTTAAAATAAAAAGTAAGAAGCCTGAAATACCGTAGATTTCGCGAGATCAATTAAATAGGTAAATGCTGAGAAAGGTTATTTTCAGACATTGTTTATGTGTATTGGTTCATTTTCAGTTATTAATTTATACTAGAGTTAAATATATTACTGCTCTTTTTTTTTAATTAAATAATTTTTTTTTAAATAAATTCATTTTTTGATTGTAGTATTTTAGCCGGAAATTTATGAACTATTTTTGAATAGCTCAAAATAGTGTTATACTATAGCCCGAAAACGACGGTTTGACGTATATACATCTATGCTAAAATGCACTCTTTGCTGCAAATACTTTGGAATATGGCTTTTTATAATTATGCAAAATAAGGTCGCAGACTGTAAATATTGTGTAAGATGTTGGGATACCTTATCTTAGTCTTAGGCAATAGTTCTGCAATTGCTGAGCTCTGTAAAGGTTAGTTTGATTTAAACACTGCGTCACAGCATTTTACTTGTTAGGACGACTGAAAGCTCACTTCTTATATGTGACTGAATTTGTTGCTTTATGAATTTTTTCAGGATTTTGGACAGAGTGGGCAAAATGTTTAGTGGAGTTTTTTAAAAGAGTCTGGTTTGTTTACTTTACTTAATAAACTCTGGAACTTAACATAAAGATAAGATAAGGACAATTTAAAATAATTTAAGTGAAAAACACGAAACCTAAGAACCATTTAATATTTTTATTGGAATTTTATTTATTATTCATAAATTATAGTTATTTTAATAAACAGAAAGCAATAAGTATTCGAATTCAAAATATCCTGAATACTTCTTATACACCGAACGTCAGTTTTCTTACTGAATGGCAACTATTCACTAACTCTATAAGATTGATGGGAGTAAACGCTTCGCGAGTGACTTCCTCTAATTGTGATTTGGTTTAGAAAATTCTTTAATATAAGATCTGTAAATATCCCCCATAAAAAAAACTAGAGGAGTTAGCATCATACAATTTCGCAGGCCACTACTTCCAATCCAACACTATCCAAACACTTCATTTAATACTCTTTTCAAGAATTAATGCTTGGATTTTGCAACACTTGTGCAATCATATTCAATTTCCGGATTTTCTCTTCCTCATTTAAGTCGCTTTGATTTTGCCTTTTGAAATAAAGTTCATTAACTGCCTCTGCGTTCAGTTTTTCCATTAAAATTATGTGATACATAATTCAATAAAGCATAAAATTTATGCCCTTAACTGACAGCGACACAATACACTAATACATAAAAAGAATGCCCTATATTTCAGGACTATGATTGCCATATAAAATAAGGAAGTTGAATTCATTAATGAGAAAACGAAGAACTGTAAAAAAAATCTGAGTACGCTAGTGCATTTGCCTTAAAATGCCATAATAATGTTTTTATCTGGATCCAAAATTTTCATAAATAAAAATGTTATGGGCAATTTTCTAAAGGGCCGAAAATTTAAAAACGCTCTATATCTCGGTAGTGAAGATGTCGCCTTGCGGATTTAACAATTAAATGTTTCTTAAGAATGAAACCCTTGACATGCAAGTTGGGTTGTGAAAATTCAAGATGTAAAAATGTCCCGACTTCGTTTATATTTTTGTAGTAGTAGAAATGCCTTTTTCCTTAGTAGATTTAATAAGTTCGCAAAATTCTATTAAACTGGATTTTCGTTTGCACTTTCTTGCTAAAACGTAATAATCACTTTTTATCATTTCTTGTACACTAACAATGCATCATCAATTGGTCGTATAAAAATCGTGCGGTGCAGGGGGTGATGGGGGTGAATTTTCTAAAAATTGTCAAGAAATTATTATTATTTTGTTGTATACACCATATTGCTCTTAAATTGACAAAACCGCTTTTCAATATTTTTATTAGAAATACTTTATTTTTTCATTTTAAATACACCGCATAATGCTTTTATATGGGAGTCTCTACTGAATAAAAGCTTGCTCTGAAAACTGATTTTTATGTTGTCGTTTACCTCGCTGTAACTTGAAAACTATTTGGCTTATCAAAAAAGTGTTTCCTCTAATAGATATGCATTGAAGGTCAACGAATCCGTTATTTTTTTGAAAACCCCAATCTGATGGACAGTTTTTTTTTCATTAGCAAAATGTGAAACCATGTCGTGAATATCACGGCCGCCAGCGAAGCAGCGAGGAAGGGTCAGATTTGCGAGGACGGTCAGGCAATAAACGACTTTGCGGTTCCGACGTGCGCTTGTACACCCGCTTTCGCAGCGAGGATGATTTTATTTATTTTTTATGTCTGAGTTTTAAGTGTCAAAATAGTTTCCTTTGAGGGAGTGAAGTAGTGTATAATATGACTAAAATATATTTATTTTTGTGTGAGAATGATAAATAATAACGCATTAGTTATAATTTTCATCCAAATGGATATTAAAATCAGTACAAGTTCTAATTGCGAACTTGATTCTACAATGAAATTAAAGCCTTTAACGAAAAAAGCTGCTAACACTAAAGGAAAAGTTTTTAACTTCCAATTATGTGTACCTTGTCAATAAGGCGGAAAGCTCATAACGTCAAAACAAATATCCAAACAAAAATTAATTGAATGTGCAAAAATCCGCATCTGTTAAGGCAAGGAGCCTGATGCTCTACATATTTTTTGAATTTTAGTGACATAAGGGAACAAGTTTACAATGACATAAAAACTGTTACAAAACCTATACCAGTTTTAAATTGCGTATTTTGCCAGAAACGTTTAAAAAATCAAAAGCTCTGACAAGTCATGACTAATATGGAAAAACAAAATTAAAACTCGAAGAAATACGAATTTAAATGCTTCATGCTATTTGACAGAATCACGTAAAACAATAAATAAACTCGCACATTGGGATTTTTGTTTAAAACAGTTAAAGGCAAGTTTGTGGATTGAATTAGTGAATTCTCCAAGAAGAAATTTATACCTAGAAGAACTTAGAAATTTTTTGAAACGGTTTTCTAAGGAGCAAGTCATTGAAGCAGTAGCGCATCACACTAAGACGGAAACGTCCAACTATTTATCCTTTGCTTCGTCAGCAATGACGAAGATTTGCCAAAATATTAAAACGGAAATAAATGGCATAATTTAAATTTAAAAATTTGAAAATTAAGGATTACAAAACGCACGGTCAGACAATAACCGACTTAGCGGTTCCGGCGGGCGCTTAGGTTCGTTTTTGTTTTGTTTTTCACTTGCGTAGGGAATATAATACACGTATTTCTCTCATAGTTGAATTTTTTGATTAATTACTTGTTACATAGGAATGGTGCCGTTTTATTATATTTGACATTAGTAATTATTTGTATTATATTTTATTGGCAACACTTCATATTAAACTAATAATACATAAGTGTACATAGAAGCTACAATAAAAACTAAAATTATATCTTTAATAACACCTGAAATTATGTAGAAATAAAAAGTTAATCTTAAAAAAATTACTTTTTTTTTGAAAGAGGCATAAACTTCTATAAATTGATGTCAAGATAAAAATTTTACAAATTTTAGAATCTTAATTCAAACTTTCTTTTAAATAATGCGATCAAAAATATTAATATTCATTTAATTGCGTCAACGTAAATAAAACGCAAACAAACATTTCAAACTGAAATTGTTTATATAAATATTTTTGCCTCTTATAATGAATTCATAGGCTAAGGGGTATTTGCTGTTTAAGAAATTTTAAAGGCCTAACAATCCAGACACATTTTTAAAAAATTATTTTATAATAGTTCCACCCCTCAAAAATTCATTTGAACCCTCTGTATATTATTAAATACCTTACAAAAATTACAAGAACTACAAAAACTTCATTAAAATGGCTTGATTATATTTGTGTTTTTGATGTAACTTTAATCAAAAACTCTGGAGTTCTACAGGCTCGTCTGAGTGATTATTTTCCTATTTTAAAAACATAAATGTGTAGCAATTTTACACTGTCCCTAAGAATACAAAACCAACTGGTCGTACAAAAATCGTATGGTGCAGGGGGTGGTGGGAGTGAATTTTATAATAAAAATGACAAAAAAATATTATTATGTTGTTGTTATCTACGACATACAGCCATTAAACTGACAAAACCGCTTTTCAATATTTTTATTAGAAATCTTTTTTTTTTCATTTTAAATACACACCGCATAATGCTTTTACATCTTTAACGAATACACGCTTGTCCTGAAAACTCATTTTTATGTTATCGTTTACCTCGCTGTAACTTGAAAATTATTTGGTTTATCAAAAAAATGCTTTTTATAAATCATATGCATTGAAGATCAACGAATCAGCTACATTTTCAAAAACTATAATCGGATGGATCGTTTATTTTTAATTAGTAAAATAATGAAGCCCTGTCGTGAACATCACGGCCGCCAGCGAAGCAGAGAGAAAGGGTCAAATTTGCAAAAACGGTCAGGTAATAAAAGACTTGCGGTTACGGCGGCCGCTTAAGATCGTTTTTGTTTGTATACCATCTTTCGTAGCGAATGTGATACATATTTGCCCTCATAGTCGAATTTTTTGAGAGGGATGATACTCTTTTGTTATTTTTGACATTGCAACATTGCATATTAAACCAATAGTACATAAGTGTACATAGAAGCTAGAATAAAAATTAAAATTATATCCATAATAACAACTAAAATTAAGTAGAAGTAAAAAGCTAATCTAAAAAAAAACCATTCGTGTTGGTCGGGGATCATTTTTGTCTCGCTTATCTAAAGTCACAGAAAATTGAATGTCTGCATACCATTTTTTATATTGACAGGTGTTTAGAACTGATGTATACTCTTGTAATATTGCTTCTTTTATCAATACATGTGAAATTTTTCATTGAATTTTACATTATATGGCAAAAGTTTAAAGTTTCCAGGTATAGTTTCATTTATTGAAATTTGTGTGTATGATACTGTGTGACAACAAGCGTGGCTGGTTTCAACCAGTTTTTTTGACTTGGTCTCCTAATAGGTTAAGAGTCCCAAACCAATAAGTTTAGGGGTATATTCTTTTTTCATTTAAACTCATCATCTTGACAAATATTAAGTATTTCCGTTTCTTTCCTGACATTACATGTTTCGCTGGAGCCAAGAAGACTTGTTAAAAAATATAAATTATTTGGAATATGCGTTTTGTAATCCTTAATTTTCAAATTTTTAAATTTAAATTATGCCATTTATTTCCGTTTTAATATTTTGGCAAATCTTCGTCAGCAATGATGAAAATTTGCCAAAATATTAAAACGGGGTTTTTGAAAAAGTAACAGATTCCAAATAGTTACACCAAGGTAAACGATAAAATAAAAATGAGCTTTCAAGGCAAGCGTTTATTCGTGTGCGTAACTAATACCTCGACCAATAAAAATGTTTTAAATATACTGATCCTTTTTATTTAGTTTTAGATAATATAAATTTAAATAAACCAAAAAAATACTCAAAAAATATTAAAAAAGGTTTGTGCAAAATCAGTCAGAATTATTAAGGTTTTGTCGTATTCCCATAAAATCTTAGCAAAAGTTGACACCTTTTTAAAAAATATGTAGCTCCTCCAAAACTAAATCCGCAGCACGTCACAAAGCGACCGCCAGCAAATTAAATTTAAACGCATCCGGAGCCATTTGTGACGTGCAAACGTGCAACGGATTTCGTTTTGGGTGAACCACGTTTGCAGTATCGAGCGAATTCTATATACAGCTGAATCTCTTTACTCATTGTGACTTCCTTAATATACAATCTAACAGTAAAACATATCTTGTCACTTCTTGTATATATGAGAAACTTGGCATCATCGCGGAGTCGTATATGGCAGAAGTCAGAATGAGTGTCTGATGTGCAATAATTTTGAAAAGAAAAATATTTACCCCTCTTATGCGAAACGATATATTTAAGCCCCCCTCATCATATATACATCGAAAGTTTTATAATATACGTCCCGTAAATAGTGGATGTCAGGCCGCCTGCTTCACGTAGCGGAAGTCCCAACTTAACAAGTATCTATATATATATATATATATATATATATATATATATATATATATATATATATATATATATATATATATATATATATATATATATATATATATATATATATATATATATATATATATATATATATATATATATATATATATATATATATATATATATATATATATATATATATATATATATATATATATATATATATATATATATATATATATATATATATATATATATATATATATATATATATATATATATATATATATATATATAGTAGAATACAAACCGAAGCAGTACAGTTCATAATATTTCAGCATACCATCTTTCCGATACAGAAGTCAGCGTACTGAATAAAGGATTTAACTACGCAATAGCTCCAAAAAGAGTACCCCTCGAAGAGATCGTTTCCAACGTCGAAGCAAGTCTTTCCACCATAGACGAACAAGATGCGGAGTTAATTAGGCAAGATGTCGCCAGAGTCTTAAGACAGTCAAAACCACCGCAACCAAACTTAAGCAGAGAAGAAATGCAAGCCTTAAGAAATCTAAACAAAAACGAAAACATTCTAATAATGCCAGCAGACAAAGGAAATGCCACTGTCGTCATGAATACGTCGGATTATAATGCAAAATTGGAGGATATTTTGAACGACCCAATATACAAACTAGTCACCAGAGATCCCACGACATATTTGGAAAAAACAACTAAGTCCAAAATTCTCGATTCATCAATAAACGAAGATACAAAGAAGAAACTTATTCCGAGGGAAAAATCGAGTCTCGTTGCCCAAAATTCTACGGGCTCCCAAAGATCCATAAGGACGGGGTTCCCCTGCGTCCAATCGTAAGCGCCTTTAACTCACCATTATGCAAGCTGGAAAAACATCTGGCCAGTGCACTTCAGCCTATAGTGGAAAAGGCAGATTCCTATGTTAAAAACTCAGAACATTTCACTCAGATTTTAGGTTCTCTCAGGATGGACAAGGACGACATTATGGCAAGTTTCGATGTCAAATCCCTCTACCCGAGTATTCCAGTAAAAGAGGCACTCTTGCTTATAGAAGAAAACGAAGATCTTCCGCCATACATAATGGATCTGTCAAGACATTGCCTGAAAAACGCTTACTTTATGCACAACGGGAAAATTTACCGACAAATAGATGGAGCAGCAATGGGATCATCTCTCTCACCTGTGATTGCTAACCTCTTCATGATTTACTTCGAAAAGAAAGCAATAGAGAAGGCAAATCTGAAGCCAAAACTATGGACAAGATACGTTGATGACGTATTTGGTGTATGGCCTTTTGGCAAGGAGGAGCTTTTGAAATTCCTAGATCATCTGAATTCCATCCACCCAAGGATTCAATTTACAATTGAACTTGAAGAGGATAACAGTCTGCCCTTTTTAGATGTGCACATCACAAGGACCGAAGATGGACACTTGGAACACACTGTCTATAGAAAACCAACACACAATAATAGATATCTGAACGCTAAATCTCATCACCACCCATCACAGATACAGGCAGTGGCATATACATTAATTGCTCGGTCCTTCAGGCTCACAAACGAGAGGAACAGAGATAAAGAACTGAAGAAAATTAGTACCTGTCTTCGACAAAACGGATACCAAAGGCGTACCATCAGCAAGGCAATCAGTAAACAACAACAGCCGCAGCAGAGAGTGCAGGACGAGACCCAACGAAGATCGATCGCTGTCCTGCCATACATCAAGGGGGTTACTGACAAAATCGGCCGAATATTACGGAAACACGACATATCAACGGCATACAAACCTGACCATACCATCGGAGCAATACTAAGAAACCCAAAACAAAAAATTACTCTGGAAAACCAAGGAGTATACAGTGTAGCATGCGGATCGTGCAGCCTGACGTATGTGGGACAGACCAACAGAAGGATTTCAGCCAGGCTCGAGGAACATCGTTTAGCCATAAGAAACAAACAAACAACATCTGCTTTGTTTCAGCACCAACATCAGACAGGCCATAAAATTGATTTCGGCACTTGCAAACAAATAGCTAATATTCCTGATTTTAGGACTAGGATTATACGAGAGGCCATCGAAATAGAAAAGTCCGGACACCTCAATACGAGAGACGACGCTCTGCATTTATCCAACACGTGGAGAACAATAATCAAACAGCAGGGCGATGCGCAGCAGCCAACGGGGACATCGCAACTACGATCGGGCGAAATTAACAACGCGACAATTCAGGGGGCGGAGCCACCTCCCCCCACGCACAAGCAGCACCGTTACCATCTCCGGCGCAGAGTATAAATACCGCACGCACCGCCGATAACCTCCCAGTGTTCGAAGTGTTTTCGGAGCGCGAGCATTGAAGATGCCAAGTGAGATTTTGGCGAAACGTCTGCAGGATTCCAGTCGGATGCAAGATTTGCAGGATTCCAGTCGGAGTTCAACGAGTGAACGGATGATATCCCGGAATATAGTGTCATCACATTTTTCCATCCGTGAATCAATACGTGAGGATATATATATATATATATATATATATATATATATATATATATATATATATATATATATATATATATATATATATATATATATATATATATATATATATATATTTGCGAATAGGGTCCATACACCTCCGTACGCTATACGACGAGGTAGCTTCCGCCTCCGAATTTACGTGTTCGCCTCCGATTTCGGAGTCGAAAGCGTTTTGCCTTGTTTTCAACATTTTTCGCATAATAAATGCTCCCTCTATCGTATGGCAAAATTTTTCCGGGAGTCGAAAATGACCAATTTCGTTTTGGTATACAACGTAGTTCGTCGAAAATCTCACCAGAGTGCACTCGTGTTATATACGTATATACAAGCTCGATATATCTAGGTTCAGTGTGCCTCCGTACACTCAGCGGTTCAGTCTGCTTCAACGAATTGGCAACCGCGCTGGAGGCGGTGGTGATCTATTATTATGAAATATATATTTTCATAGTTCCGGATCATATATCGGTGGATATTTCTTTAAAAACATGATTCTATTTTCGCCATACTGAATGAAAGATTTTGGTTTAGCGCTTATTTTAAAATTATTTAAAGGATTCAAGAAAGTAAGTATAACAAAATGTACGAAAATGTAGTACACTTTTTTTTTCGGACGTCAATTTATTTTCAAAATACCGGCTCTTAAAATTAAAAATTATTTCAAGTGATTTTTACATTTAAACACCCTGTAAATCAGTGTATAATATCATATTTCATAGAAGATGTTAAGATTAAATCTTAATATTTTGTAGTCAGGACTCTAGACTCAAAATATTTTCAAAAGAGTTGAAGTGGGAAAAGCCTATTTGAGATTCTGCTTAGCACAATATAGGAAAAAAAGTTCATATGAACTCCTAATCCTAAAATGCTTTATTTCCGAAATAGAGTGCCTTTAGTTTCTTGTTCTAAAATTGAGATTTTTATTAACTTAAAAACGATTTAGCTAATTTTACGAGATGTATTCTGCAAGTAAATTGTTGTTTTTTTACAGAAGAAAAACTCACATATTTTTTTTGAGGTTTTTATTAATTATTCAGATTAATCCGCTAAAAATACATATTCGTCTCTCAACTGTTTTGGAGCACAATATCCAAAAAAGTTTCGCAGTGTATTTAATTACGAAAACAGAAAAACATAAAATAAAGTTGTCTCTTAAAATCACCTAAAGGGTTTTTGAGCTCTTAATAAAAGCCTCAATTTTTTTAATATATATTTTTTGGTTAGCTTTGGTTGGATATTTATCTTTTGAAATATTCATGTTTATCTTAAACAATAAAACCAGGAAATATACACGAGGTTTAAAATACCGATTTGGATAAAAATTGATAGAAACAAAAGTCAAAAGAATTCCAGTTTCCAGTAATACCTCATTTTGAAGGCAAATGTCAGCTTATTTTACGTCGTAAGTGCCAACCAACTGGTCCAGTTCATTTTGTAGGTTTCAAATGTAAATGAATTATTTAAACTAGAGCACAAAATAATGCCTAGAGTGGTAAATCATGGACGTCGATACGTAAGTGTGATGACTATAATGAAGCTTCTAGTAACGCTTTGATGATTTTTTGTGTTTTTTTTTTAAATATAGATTTGCGTTTTATATTCACTGATGAACCTCCTGTTTAAAAGAAAATATTCTGGAATAATTCTACATTCAGTTTATCGTTCGTGCGTGTATTTTCTAGTTTCATTGCTTAAGATGAACATGAATGAATCAAAATATAAATACCATAAAACCGAAACCAAAAAAATAAGAAATTGCGGGATACAAATTGAAAAAAAACTTAGCAAAAGCAAATTGCACCTATTATTGAGCTGGACATTTGTTTTTTCACAAATAGCAACCAGTTTTTATAGATAATATCATCTTAATAACGAACATACCACATTAATTAAAAAAAATATTGCTAATGAGGTTTAGGTTCATAAAGAGCTAAAATTATTTAAAATTTAAACATGTAAAATTAATACCTACAAAATGTCAACAATTTTTGAAAGAAATGTTATCTCAAAAACTGATAAAGTTATCAAAAATTCACCGAATTTGTTGTTTAGTTTTAGATTTAACCATATAGACAAAATAACTCATTAGTCGAGTCTTTCTAACAGAAGTTTAAAAGGTGGTTTAGCAATCAAAGATCAATCAAATCAACCAAATTATGTTAAATTATATAGATGGTAAATAAAACACCATAAAATAATTTTATATTTCGTCATCAGAACGATACAATTATAAAACTTAAATATTTTCAATAAGATTTAACTCTTCTAATTTAGTTTAGTCTAGTTTACAAATTCGAATTCGAATAACCATTCGGTTGATTTTAAAGTCATGTAGACAGAGAGTCGTGGTATATTTTTGATTTTAGTCTTGCATTTGGGGGTTTAGAAGGTTACTGGGTAAAAATTGATCGTTTTGATATAATTGACAGACACACTTGAATCATGCAGTGACCAACTGACTAACTTCTTAAAATGAAAAGAAAAAACTTAAACATATCCTGGTTGCAGGTACTATTTGGATATCTAAATAAGACCATAGTAATGTAAAAGGAAATATAATTAAAAAAAAAAGAAAACTCCCAGTTTTACAAACATAACTTTTAAAATTATTAGATTCTATACTCAGATCATAATAGTCAGAATACATAGACTTCAAGATATGATAACAAATAAAATAAGTACTTACGTCTTGTTTGTCGACATTTTGGAATGTATTTTATTCCTTCTTTGAGACTGCAATAATAAATTGACAATTGCATACTAGCTCTTATTTTAGCCATTTTAGCCATACAAGAAAAATATGGCTGTTAAAATAATTTGATTTAAATTGATATTATCCCAAATGTATCATTACAAATTCATTAAGGAATAAAACCAATTCTGAAGAATCGATAAACAAGTACTAAGTTGTATTTATGAAAAAAGAAATTCTGCTGAGGGGAATCAACATATATATTTATTCGCTCTTCTTTGAATAAGTGTTGTAAATGAACGTTTTAACTCGGACCCAATCCAAGTTGCCAAATACATCTTCATGGTTTTTGAAAAAATTAGTGACTTCACGTTTTCTTGGGGCTTTCTTGTTCTTTATATGTCCCTTAAAGTGCGCGAGAGCTAATTTTTTTTGCTGCTGAGACCACCTAACTCTACCGATTATATTACTTTCCTTTTCCGGACCAGCATTTTGAATATGGTAGACAGATGTCGCTTGAGTGTTTATGACAGGTATCGCTTGGGTGTTTATATCAGATATCGCTTGGGTGTTTAGTACTTGGGTTTTTATGTCGGGAGTCGCTTCGGTTTGTATGTCATCCTGGAATTCACCATCAGATTCCGCCAATTCAGTGTTCGGGTCTATATCAATAGAGTTTATTTCTTTGTTCCGGTATTCTATTCCCTTTCCTTTATCAAATAAACATAAAAACTTTGCAACTTTTGCTGTTTGAAATGCATCCTGAGTAATTTCGTAAAATTGTTGATGAGTTTTGTCAGTGTGGCCCATGAATTTGGCGAACTGAGTGTAATCATTTTTGTCCAAATTCATTATTTGCATTAAGGTGGCAATTTGTTTTCGCAAGCGATTTGACGTCATTGCTTCTGGATTTTTAATTTTACTAGATTTGGCGAATTTTTTCATAACAATATCTCCCCTAACCCACTGACTGACAACTCCGGGGTATGCAAATAGGTATCGGTTTTGTTTGGGTACAATATCAGTTTTTTCTCTTATTTCAAGAAGTAGGTTTATAAAGGTTTGTACAATTTCGGGAAATAGAATAACTATCGCTCGACTGCCTTTTCCGCCTGCTACTACGCGTTTATGACTTGAAGTTAATGCTTTCTCCGACTCAGTTAGTTGTTCTAAAAATTCTGTTTGATTACTTGCTGCAAAATTCGTTAAATAAGATTTAATTTCTACATATTGGACATCACCAATTCTTCGGCGATTAAATAGAATAGTAAATGCTAACGAAGCATCAACAAGATTCTTAAAAGCTTTTATATTAGTAGTATCTGTTTTTAATACAGCAGCATTTTTATTAGCAACCTCTATGATATGGTTTCTGTAAGTTATTATGTCATTGGTTAACGGTAATATAACAGGTTTATTCCACTTTTTTTCTGCTAGGTCCTTAAGGGCCAATGAAGACACTTCGCCGTTCCACTGAGTTTGGACCAAAAATCTGAATCTCTTTATTTCTTTTAATCTACCTTCCAAATTATCACATTTAAAGTCGGAAGAATTTTTTAATAAGAGATGTGTAGTTAGTTCACATACTTGTTGAAGTGTAGTGCTTAAATGAATGGCCAAACTTGGAGCATTATATGTCTTCTTTTCATGGTCATATCCACTGATCCCTTTGGCAGAAAGAACAACGTCATCAAAGAGAGCAGGTGTTAGTATTTCGAAGAAAGATAATGTGGGTTTACGAATTCTACTTCGCATTTCAATTAGCAATCTGGCACATTCTCGCATTTTATTGGAACAAGGTATTGAAATCTGAGCGCGTTTGTGTTTTTTTAAGTAATATTCGCCAAAATGTCGAATTAGAGAATCCTTCCTTGCTAAAAATCCAATTTCGTCCTTCGCCATTTTTCGAAATACTTCATTTTTTACTCTTACTGTGGCAGCTGAATTTGCATATTCGCTTGCACAAGCCACCATTGTCTGGGAGGCCGCGACATGCCTTACGTATTGACCCGTTTCATTAATTGGTTTTATAATACATTTTTTGTAGTGTCTTCTTAAATATTTTTTGGCAATAATACGTTTACAATGAACACATGGTAACCTTTCGAAGGGCGGGTTGTCACTTTGAATATATTCCTCGAACTTTACCTGATATCTTAACAGAGCTAAAATTTTTCTTCGCATTTGTTTGCCTTCTTTTGTATTTTTTGGAAAATTCATAAGGGCCTGTACTTCCCTTTCTTCTGAGTGATGTCTCATTAGATGCCGCTCAAAATTGGTAACATCTATTCTACAAAATTTGCAGATTGTTCTTTTCTTTCTGTGTTTATCTAAACGATCTTCGACATACTGAGAAATTGCGTTCTGGACTGGGCTGTCGGTAGCAGTATTACTTTGGCCACATATTTCTTGATATGGTACGTGACTACTTGTTAAAATATTAGTTACATTTATGTGTTCCTGGCCGACGGTAGCGCTGTCAATTTGACCACATATTTCTTGATTTGTTATGTGATTACTTATTAAAATATCAGTTACATTTTTGTGTTCACTGTTCTGCGGAATATCGCTGTCCAACTCTGATGAATTGTACTTAGGCTTAACACTTATTTCTTGCTCACTATTCAAGTCTGATGAGATGTATTTCCTAAATTTGGGCTTAACACTTATTTTTTGATTTGGTTTTTGTTTACTATTCTGCGAAATATCGCTATCTAAGTCTGATGAAATGTATTTTCTAAATTTGGGCCTATAACTTATATTAACTTCAGAAGATACACTTGAGGTGCAAACAGTTGAAAGATCATCATATTCACATTCACGCTTTCCAATAATGTCTAGTAGACCATCCGTTGTGTTATCGTACATGTTTTCTTCGGACCTATCATTGTTTGTATCTTGAAATTCTGCGAAGTAAGACACGGTCAGTCGTGGATCGGCATCATTTGTGATTCCTTCTTTTGATACATTATGATTTCGCAATGTGGTAATATGTTTCACATATGGTACTATTGGTGACTCATAGTTTACAAAGGCGTAATCATAATCCCATGCAATAACATCTGGCTTTTTGGTCTGGTTAATTTCATCCGGTTGATTTTCTTCGTCGAATATCCAATTCAGTAACCTCTGCCTCTTTACTTTTTCATCTTGATAAGATGTTCAAGAAATTGCTTCATATAATACACTAGTTCAAAAAAGGTAAAACCCGCGCAGTGCAACTAAATTCAGGGGTGTGTTTTTGAGAACTGGATGGGTTTGTCCAGTTTTAGTTTTTTCCGCTGGTTTGAAAATATTTATTTTAAGTGCATAAACATTACATTTACAGGGTGAACAGGTAGCAGATCTATTAATTAAAATAAAAACGCCCGGCAAAAATTTTTGCATTTTTTGAACTAATTTTTCTGAATTAATTTAATAATAATAATATGATTTAATTTAATGTAGCCTTTGTGAATAAGTGGAAAAGCTGTTGCCAGTAACTAGCTAGCAGTAACAGTAACTAACATGTCGACTTTTTCGTTGTGTGTGAATATTTTTAAAATAAAATGTGAAAAAAAAACGATTTGTCAAACATTAGTCTAATTATTGAGAGATGCGACTTTGCTAATTGCTTCCAGTTACAAATAAATTGTAACAATTGCGAATTTTTAATGATATTTTTTGGTAAAATTAGAAAAATTACCCAAATCTATCTCCGCAATAGAGCTGAGACTTAGCGCTTATTCCATTCTGTACAGTATATCTAGGTACCTACTGTTTTAAGTTTAAAAAGTTCTGCATCGCTTAAAACCCTGGGGTAAATTTGAAATACAGTATTTCTGTCAATTTTAATCGTAAAACCTCTATCATACGGCATAAGCATCGCCAATATCTAAATCCACTTAAAAAAAGTTGCAGGCAAAAATAAAAAAAGAACAAAAACTGCATTTTTTAAATTATTTTGACATTGTTTTCAGAGTTTACTTTTCATAAAAATACATATACGGAGTCTCATCTGGACGGGAATTTCAATTTCCTACAAATAATCTTTATATGTACAATTATGCACCTAAAAAGCATAGTTTTCGAGTTACAGCTGAAAAAGCAAAAAGTGGATAAAGTTACCTCGTTCTCAAAAACACATCCCTTACTTTACTAGCACTTGGCAGTTTTATATTTTATTAACACCAATTTAACGCATGTAAGAATAAAATTGCTTGAATGCCTTAGTTCCTTTTACCCCTGTTTTTTTTGACATCAATATACTAGTCGGTTTGCCGACTATTCAATCAATACGACAAAAATGCATATCAATATTTAAAAAATATAAAGATTCAAAAATATATTTTTACAAAAAATGAACCCAGAAAACAATTTTAAAATAACGATTAAGTTATAATTTTTGTATTTTTTTAAAAATATGTTTGCCTGTAACTTTTTTCTGACTGGATTTAGGTATAGATAATGCTGTACAAAAATAAAGCTTATAGAATTTCATAAAAAATGGTAAATATTCATTAAAAAATCATAAAGTTAACCTAAAAGAAGAAAAAACCAGAAAGGATAATTTTGAAATACACTTTCTCGTCCAATTTTAGTCGTAAAAACCCTTGCCACCCGTCATTTTGTAGGAAATTTTTATTAACTTTATTTCTAAAAAATTACAGACGAAAATATCAACAAAGCTAAATTTCAAGTTTTTTTAACAGTTTTTTGGGTTTAGTTTTCGTAAAAAAATACATTTTTCAGTTAACTAGGAGTCATTTCGATAGTAAATTTAATTGTCGGCAAAAAAAATCTTGATACAATTATGACTTCAAGTTATAGCCGAAAAAACAAAAAAGTTGACAAATTTAATTCATTCCCAAAGATGCAACTCTAAATGTTTGTTTTCATTAGCCTCTACAAGGTGTTTAATTAATTAATGCGCCAAATTTTTATGGTATATTCTACAGCGAAAATAAGCCCTAATTTCCTATATAAACATATGATCCAAAATCCTTTCCGAGATACAGAGTGTTGAAATACTAAGAAAAAAAAAAAACTATTTTTTTATTATAATTTTCAAACCACTCTAGATACTTTAAATGGCAAGAAGGAAAAAAAAGAATACCTTCCACACCTTGAACACGCTTTATGGAATTGTCTCATATCAATTTTACTTCTAAATAATAAAAACTTCACAAAAATAATTTGAAACTTTAGGTCTTTAATGTTTATTTTTATTATCATAATTTTGACGACTTCGCCATGCATCAAAATGGTTTTTACTTTTTTTACTTGAAACCGGTGCATCGTTCGGAAAAAAGTAATGAGATTAAATTTGTTCCAAATTGAATGTGTCGCACTATTTTTTGTTTAAAAAATATTCTATTCAAATCTGGTACGGACGTAACTGCTATTTTTTTTTTTAATTTTTGGCATCAAAAAATGTATTTTGCTGCTTGAACGCAGTGTACAAAATGTCAATGAAATATCTGGTGTAACTACTCTTATAAATAAATTAAAATGACCAATCTAATTAATTAACTTTGTACCAATTTAAGTCAAAATGTTTTTCAACTCAGAGCGCTAAAGTGTATATTTTCTGATAGAAAGACCAAAAATATTATTTAATTCACGAGACACGGCTATATTGGAGTTGTAAATTTGGCAACACCACAGGAGGCGAACCCTACCGTTATAAATTACGTTTATATATTCGATGAGGTAAAAAGGTACTAATCATGATAAGAGTTGGAGGCGATCTAATCAGATACCTTATATGTTTCGCCAAAATCCCACTTGGCATCTTCAATGCTCGCGCTCCGAAAACACTTCGAACACTGGGAGGTTATCGGCGGTGCGTGCGGTATTTATACTCTGCGCAGGAGATGGTAACAGTGCTGCTTGTGCGTGGGGGGAGGTGGCTCCGCCCCCCGAATTGTCGCGTTGTTAATTTCGCCCGATCGTAGTTGCGATGTCCCCGTTGGCTGCTGCGCATCGCCCTGCTGTTTGATTATTGTTCTCCACGTGTTGGATAAATGCAGAGCGTCGTCTCTCGTATTGAGGTGTCCGGACTTTTCTATTTCGATGGCCTCTCGTATAATCCTAGTCCTAAAATCAGGAATATTAGCTATTTGTTTGCAAGTGCCGAAATCAATTTTATGGCCTGTCTGATGTTGGTGCTGAAACAAAGCAGATGTTGTTTGTTTGTTTTTTATGGCTAAACAATGTTCCTCGAGCCTGGCTGAAATCCTTCTGTTGGTCTGTTCCACATACGTCAGGCTGCACGATCCGCATGCTACACTGTATACTCCTTGGTTTTCCAGAGTAATTTTTTGTTTTGGGTTTCTTAGTATTGCTCCGATGGTATGGTCAGGTTTGTATGCCGTTGATATGTCGTGTTTCCGTAATATTCGGCCGATTTTGTCAGTAACCCCCTTGATGTATGGCAGAACTCGAGTGTTCGAAGTGTTTTCGGAGCGCGAGCATTGAAGATGCCAAGTGAGATTTTGGCGAAACGTCTGCAGGATTCCAGTCGGAGTTCAACGAGCGAACGGATGATATCCCGGAATATAGTGTCATCACATTTTTCCATCCGTGAATGAATACGTGAATATATATATATATATATATATATATATATATATATATATATATATATATATATATATATATATATATATATATATATATATATATATATATATATATATATATATATATAATCACTCTCTCGGAGTGAATTTTGCAGGATTTTTTATACAAAATGTAGTTAACCCAATGCTTTATTTTGTAATTTTTTATTTAAATGGGTCTTTAAGATGCCGTTCAATAGTTTGAATTTTACCTATGGAACTGTACAGATAAAAATTAAAACAGATAAATTAAATTTATCTATTTTAATTTTTATATAAAAATTAAAGTGGTTCGATCAAACACTAGGCTATTATTGTTGATTGGCGTTTTCTTTCAGGACTGTTTTCCACGCTTACCTCTCCCGGTGGACAGTTCCACTGTACCATGACCGCTATCAAGGACAGTTCAAAGGAACTGTGGGTACCGACCATACAAAACTTAGCGGCCTGCGATTGTGGTTGGAAGCAAATGGTAAAACAAACTTGTATGCTCTTCCGGGAGTGCATCTAAACGAGGGCTATTGTAAATGCTTCAAGTAACACAATATTAAACTCACATAAATTTATAGACCTTTACAAAAGCGACTTATTTGGAAAAAACAAGGTGAATTATGTGACAGCAGTATATTGAATGTTATGGAATATTTTGAACGTATGATCGATGGAAGCGCTATTCACAGATATTCTTATCTTTTTTGACCTGATAGTTCAGATGAACTTACCACCCTACTTTAATGAACCATTTGTCAGCGAGGGCCGTGTCAAGATGTTCAATATTTAGAGAGGATAATTTCAAAAAAATACCAGAAAATTTCGCCAGGATTGATCAAGATTGTATTACATGAATTGGTCAATAGAATGAATTCATACCTTCATTGGGATGAGTGAAAACTAAGATTCGAGTTATTTCTAGAATTAATATTACGTTAGCAACACAACTTATTTTTTCTATCTATTTTTTAAATATAATATAAAAACTCTATTTTTCATTATTCGAAGAATGAGTTAAGATATATTATTGTAACGAATATCTTGTAAATTTAAATATATTTTTTAAAAAGGCAACGGTCTCCCTAACTAATTGGCGCCCTCCAGGCAGCATTTCCAAAAATTAATTGATAATCTTGAAACATTTGCTATCGGTTAATGTAAGCTCATGTCAGAAAAATTATTTTCCTTTAAATTTAGAAACTATTCAACCTGGTAGCAATTCCTATAAGCGTGACAAATTCTAAATCTGGGTATATTATATATTATTGATACACATGAAATGAGTAGTGAAGCAAAACAAATAAAACGTTAACTCCATAACGCATTTGCTCTGAAAACATTTTTATCAGGTTTAAAAGAACCTTTGGAAACAACAATTAGACGTAAGTAACTTGGTACCCTGTCAAAAATAGGCATAACCGAAATAATTTTAGGCAACAGCAACAGCCGTTTGCCACCGGTCCAATCAATAGTAAGCCAAGTTATAGACAAATTCTTATGCTTTTGGTAAACCGCAAATCGTTTTCAGGCGCAGCCACATAAAAGTCTTCCTTCACCCATGTTGGTTTCTACACAAAACAGTGGCATACCATGATTTAATAAACAAAATAATCTTTAAAACCATCATGTGCCAAGTACATCTCAAAAGCTGCAAAATATGGAAGCCGATGAGTTGTGCAACTCAGAAATCAATCGATACAATCAATTAAATCAATATCATATTACCGAGACTATAAATCACATTGTAGCAACTATTATCAGCAAGATAACACAGAATACGTTGTACCGCTGGAACCGCCGACTCGTCCGTCCGCTGATGACTTTCAACCTGAAGTTAAATGAAAGCCTAAATCTTACCGAGGTCCCACAAATAAACCAGAAAACCTAATTCCCACGCATGTATCTTTAAATATGACTATTTTAAATGAACTCCACATAATTTTTTCCGAGCATAATTTTAAAATCTTGATAAATTTCGAAGAAACGATTTAGCACATAAAAATGCTATCCAATTGTATTTGTTACCATCCATTAATTGTTCGTACATATTCCTGGAGGAACAGGTGACGAAAATATAGGGAAATAATTCCTTAAATATTGCTTACATTTCGGTTGATCAACAGACTAATTTCTAGGGCTAATTCATATTTTTCCTTGGGACAGTTATCCTGGTAGATTAGTGTTTATATTTCAATCATTCATGTTCACTTGACCAGAGTTTTATAGTGAAATACGGTCCAGTACTTCCGTGCTTACGTTTCAAATTCTAAGCAATTTTTTTTCTTGCCTCATCGACAAACACCTGATTTGCTCTGACGTCTACGGCAGTGCTGCCAGGTTAAGAAAAGTCGTAATTTAAGTCGCATTATTTAGTTGTTATTACTAATCTTTTAAATACTCACTTCGTAATAAATAGTCTCCTTAAAAATATTCCTTTTATCAATAAAGAATTAATTTAATCCGATAGCAGCATAAATATGCGCATATTTTCTTTAAATGAATAATTCGTTCCCAAAACAAATTCGTACCGCTAATATCATTGGGCGTGTGACTTTATGCACGAAGTTCCGTGATTTCTCTCCTTTTCTCCATCTCTCTCGAATATCTGAGGAAGTACTCTCTATGGCAAGGAATTCTTATTCAGTAGTACTTAGAATCCAACTATACCAATTTTAATAATGTTTCATTACGGGGTGTTTGAAATATTGAAATATCAAAATTTATTGACGTCGGCATACTGTTTCCTTTGTAAAAGTTTGCCATGGAGAAGCGAACATTCGACTGTCAAGTTCATTCGCTAATTTATATTTTAATTTTGATTACATTATACCTTTCGAATACTAAGATTTATTAACTTTGTTGTTTTCAGATGATACTTCAAAATGAATGTCTCTTGAAAAGTCTTTTTTAACAATATTTTTGGACTTTGTGTAATTAAAATTTCTATTTGTTATTTACAAGGTTTACCTATTTTTTTAAAACATTAAAACCTTTGGTCATTGGTCTAGTTACTTCTAGGTAGTCTCGAATACGAATCTGTAGTCATTTTCAATTTGAAAAAATCTCTAAAAGAACTTCTCGATTTTTTGCATCGGTTAGCCATGACTTTAGTCGATGATGCTATAATGATGCTATCTCTTGTAAAGGCTTTAGCAGTTCTCTCAAATACACGTATTTTGGCTGTTACGGGGATTTGGAATATAAGTCAACGTTTTCAAATCTATTTGCATTCCAGGATGTTCGACCAAATATGACGTTGGTTTTACCCGAATTTTAGTGCCCTGTTGCAATTACCTCTAAAGTGATGGGGGTGCTTTTGAAATTCGCAGCTCGAACTTTTTGCGTCGTCGTTTTTTTACGGGCAAAGAAAAGGCTTGCTTTTTTACTCACATTTCGACTGAGACATTAACAGGAACCTGCAAAAGTATTTATAGCACAATACCTAAATATTTAGAAACACTATTTCCTAACACTCTGATTATTGTACATCGAAACAGGTCGAAAGGTTCAGGATTGGTAAATAAACTTATAAACAAACTTACTATCGAACTGCATAGTAATAGTGGTCGCCTATTCAGCGAATTGGGTACCCATTTACAAAAGAGAATAAATGAAGGTGATTCTGGTATAAATACCATAGAAGCCGCTTGTAAAGAGCACGATATAGCATATTCTCAGTCTAACGATTTAAGGAGGAGACACGAACCACACAAGATCTTAAAGGATAAGACTTGGCAGAGGAATAAAGCAAAAGCAGTCTTCGTTTGGAGAAAATTCAGCATTTCAGAGGCGTTTTTATGCGTGATAATCTGCAGCAAAAAAATCAAATTAGAGAATGCGGAATTTTTTAACTTGGATATTGAGAACTGAACGGGGAACTGATTGGGTGAGCTATATAAAATACAAAACTAAGGCTTTCTTCATATATTACAATTATTCAACCAAACAAAAGTCCAGTTCTTACAAATGCGGGCATTTATCAGTGATAGATTCATAATGTCCACTACCAGGCTTTAATACGAACCAGCAACGATTTAGACGCGGTGGAAAATTCCAAAATTTATAGCAAATAATGCCGAAGAACTTGCTCTAACGAAAATCATGGAGTCTAATAAAGAGATAACAATGGATCTTGGGAAATTATTGAAACCACAACTCGTACGTGGTCCGTAGAAACAAAAAATAAACTACAGACGCAAATCATTATCCACGATAATAGGAAAGGTCAAGTAGAAAAGTAGAAAAAAATTTGATGACGTCAATTTAACTAATATAAAAGTATTTTTAAATTCGGAACCATTTAAAAAGAAAAAACAAGTATTCGACTCTATTTGATATGGTTGCTAATTTTAGGCACTCTTATTACGGAACATCGCACGAGGCAATTTTCACACGTAGCAAAGAAAAATGTCCCATTACACACATTGATGGTTCTCATCAAAATGGTTTTGTAGTAATGCGAATTGAATTTGAAACTAGCGCTAATATCCAAAAGGATACATCGATTTACTGTCTCATTTTACATGACGAAGTATTTAGTTAGAATCCGGTAACTGAAATAGTAAAACAAATTCAACGGTTTTTAAAAAGATTCGCAAATTATATGTTCAAAAAATTTGCCACAAAATATTCGGCGAAACAGTACATTTTTGGCGGTTGTCACCACGCGGATAGTGGCGTTAGATATTCAAGGGTTTAATCTAAAGGACACTGTAGGTTTCGTCGCTAAAGAGATTGCAATTTATGACGGAAATCTACTTACTACTTACTACATAATCAAGCCGCAGAGAGTGAAGCGTATATTGCGTACCTTGGCTCAAGCGTTTTCACCACGGATTAAAATACCTTATAGATTATAAACCTTATCGACGAATTGATTACGCGGTTGGTTCACACTGCGCACCTATAAGGGCAAGCAAAAACAGATTTTTGACTTCGAAGATCGAACAACTACAGGTATCCCGACCTTTGATTGTTAATATGTGTGCACCTTCCATATGAACGGTAGATTACACCTGTGTGCCTTACGAAAATCTGTACTATTATATCATTGATTATGTGCTCAAATTCCTATATGAAAAAACAATAAAAAGGTATGCTTTCAAAATTTGCAATTTTATGTCGACCGGCATATGTAAAACAGACTAACGCAAAGCGAGCAAATAAGCAACGTTGATGAACTTCGGGCGTGATATCATACGACTCGCTGGTTATGTGGCATAGGTTATTTAATAAGCAGGAAAACAATTTAAACCTGCCTCCACAAAATAAAGGTCCGCTTTGATTTAGGGTTATAAAAATAAGATCATTAAATTAAATCGTCTCAGTTAAGTGCTGAAATTTATTAGCAGCGTACGTTTGTTTTAAAAATGACGTTTGGTCGAAAGAATGGAGTTGGCTGTATCCCATTATCTCGGCGAATGGCAAAGATTACTTTCAATAGTAGCAGCTACCGCAGCGATAATTCCAAAAAGTATTAATTCTACTGTGTCTAGTGACGGGTACACCTTCGCAAGAAGGGATCGATCTGTATAAATTTTTGGCGTATAGTCCAAAACTCCTAAATCAACCGTGACTCAAAAAGTGTACTCAACTCAGCAAAAAAAAGGAAATGTCCACTGGTGTTATTAGGATCAAGGAAAATATGCTGTTTGAAATTTACAACACTGGTGCTCGTTTCACCGGCAGGGACAAATACATGGATTTTCAAGTAGAAGAATTTTCGGATTTTCTAAATTTCCTGAACAAAAGAGAAGGTATTGAAAAAATTATGTCAATCAGGCATCGTCTTTTTGACTCTATGAATTTATACTGAGACGTAAATATATAATCCATAAATCAATAAATTTTATTTATAGCCCGTATATACCGGTCTATTATTTGTTTCTAGCTGACAGCAAAACGATTAGATGTTTACGCCGATTCCTTAATTCATTAGCTCTTATCTTTCTTGAGAAATTTAACCAAACCTTCCAGCAAGTGTGTCAAAATGACAAATAACTAGAATAGGAGATTAATCAAATAGGTCTAAATGTTTAAAAATCAGCTTATAGAGAGATTTCAATGTTTAATAAAGATGTATTGGTATAGGTCATTAACAAATATGAAGTTCTAATAATTTTACAAGATTTCGAAAATTCGAGTTTCTCAAAATTAAAAATTATTGACCCTATTATAAATAAAATTAAAGACTTATTTAACGCACTTTCTATTTTGCAAACTAAAGTAGGAAAAGAACGTATATATAGCTGCAACTTTAGAAAACACTTCTATTTTTGAAAAAGTAATTAAGGTTGATTGTTTTATTTTGAATAATAAAATGAATTACCCTGCCAAACACCTGTTCAATTTTTACGCAACAATCTTCTTTGGATTGAAATATAGCTGTTTAAATTTAAATGCCATTACTGATTGGTTCACATTCTTCCGAATAGCTTTTCCAGCAGCAAAATTAAATTGCACTTCTTCCCGCCGTTCTAGAAAGGTTTTATATTTCATTGAATTTATTGTAGGCCATGCCGATGAAATTTCGAATTTCACATGGCAAAACGTACGTTTTTTAGGCTACAATCCTTGGAGGACAAGAAACGGGCGTCAACGAGTTCCCTTCGATGGCGGGGCTGGTAAATCTGAACCCTTTCATCATAATTTGCGGGGCTAGCATAATCTCTGAATTTTTCGTGTTGACCGCCGGTCATTGCGTCTACAATAGAGATCGCAGCACGTTTTCGGTTTTAGTGGGCGGGCACAACATCACTTCAGGTAATGCAATATCGTCCAGTTTCACGTAAAATCGCGCGCGTATTGCGATCAAAATATAAAGTATCGATTTGTCTATAGAGATCGATATTTCGATATCCGCTTAGTGGGTTTCATTCGACAAACATTAAGTAAACGTCGTTGCTACTCCCTCTCCTCTACTCCCGAATTCTACTTTTCTCTTTCTACTCCCGAATCCAAATTATACCGGGTGTGCGGGAAAGTCTCTGAGATTTAGATAAGGCACGAAAAAATTTTTTTTTCTATAGGCGCAACCTACGGAGCTATGACTCTCCAATGGACACCACCGAATTTTTTTATTAAAAAAAATAAACCCACAAATTCAATTTTTCCAAATTGTGTTTTCCTCGTGGTTTATAGTTCTTCCCGCCATATTTATTTTTTTATAATGATGGCCTTATGCATTTTTGATTTACCCTGTATCATAAGTCTAGCTAACTGCATTAAATTTAATGTTAATAACGAGGATCGTAGATACTTACACTAAAGTGGATTTCATCTGCTTCGAGATGGTAACTACTCAAATCTGTTTTAAGTGGTCAATTCTATTATCCATGTCCAGAATTTTAAATCAATAAAATGTTAAAATTTTTTGAATAAAACTAAATTCAAGTTTACAATTACAATTGCAATATTTAACGTTGTATTTAAAATATGAAAAGCTCAATTTCTTAAGAACTATTAATGGCCTCGTTTGTTTAAAGCTATACCAAGTGCCCAAAAGGTATGAAAACGGTGGAATACCTAAAGAATTATAAAACTGTTTCATAACACCTAACAAGACCCTCATTCCATGAACACGGTGGTAGGGGGAGAGCAACTTTGACATCTCATTTTTCTTTTGTTTCTCGGTTAATGGCACTGTATTAGCAAAAAAGACGATTTATCCTATTTGTCAAAAATCCGACTTTATTGTTAGCTTCAACATGTTTTTCCACTCCCTAATCCAAAATGTCTAATTATGCACTTATTCATTTATAAATTAAATGAAATGTCAAAGGGGGTATATACCATTTTTGATATATTAACATTTTGTGTAAGAATTGTAGTATCTGTCGTTCTGCATGTCTTGAGAAAAGGAATATGTGCCTATTGTAATTTAGTAACCTACTTTTTGTCTTATTGTTACGAACACCGGCAATTATAACCATTGTAAATTTAAACAGTTTTTAAATCTACCGAAAACAATTTGAGAGAGAAATGCAAACGCTCGAATTGACCCGCGACAGTGTTTAATGAAGCTGACATTTTAAAGTGACACTTTGGTGACGAATGATGAATGCATAATTGGGATTTTAGAGAATTTCTTGACAAACATGATAGATAAATGGCCTGGAGGTTACAGCACGAGCTACCGAGAATTCAGAATCAAATTTCGGGCAAAACCTGATATTTTTATGGCACAGAATCCGAATCTGTACTGATTTTATGATTTTAAATTGAATGACAACCTAGTTAGGAGCGGCTTAAATGGCAGCATTAAGTTGTTATTAAACCTTTTCTTTCCTTCTCAAATATCTTGCGACCATATTTATGTTTAATCTGTATATTTAAATCTTGAATTATCTTATTGTTTTTTAAAAAGTGCGAGATAAAATTAGGAGATTGAACGACCGACCTATATTTATAAGAATAATTTTCGTTTTAGGAACCACCCCTTATTCGAAGATTTATAATGTTAACACCTACGAAATCTTCCCCAACTTCAGTCTAATTAATACGGTGATAGCTGACATCGCGATCATTCAAACTCAAAACCAAATAGTGTTTAGTTTGTATATCGGTCCCATATGCTTACCACTTCGGTATAAAACCTCCGATTTCGTTGGTCAACTTGTTACGGCATTGGGTAAGTTTCTACAATCAAAAACGCTGTAGTTTAGATCTAAAAAATTTGAAAGTGACTTTAACAGTATTGTTTTTGCAATTATTAAAAATGTTGTTTCTCTCCAAGTCATTTTCCGAAAAATATTTTAGTATCATTTCTTCTTAAAATACATATTTTTGAATTGCCAAATAGAAGATATGGACTATAACTTGCATAGTAAACAATGCCTAGATGAACATGATCAATTTAAAATATTTTATAAATGGATTGATAACCAGAATACGTGAAAAATCTAATATTGCACAACAACTCGATAGGTCGGTTGACTTCGAATTGAAATTATTATTATTTCAAAATCAAACGTCAATTAAAGTACCAATTTGTACCATTTTTTTTGTTTGTGTTGCATTCTTCAAAGATTGAGTGACAGTAGCTATTACATATTTTAAATTTACTTCTTTTGACATTGACAAAGAATCAATTCACCCCATTCTATTGGCTGCAGGTGGTTGGTTCAAATTAAAAAAAAAAACTGTAAAACCATTGAAATTTATAAAGATCTCTGTCAATACTCTGCATAGAAATATTATATTACTGCTTACTTCTCATCTTAATTGAAAAATACTTGTCTGGAACATATTTTTCTTAAAACGGTCAAACGTCAGGAACAGCTACGGGTTCTCCATCACACCTTCCATCTAAAACCAAAATTATGGATACGTTACGGTCGATGATACTTTTGTTATTTGGCCTCATGTTCAAGATTCCCTAGTAGATTTTCTTAGACATTTAAACTCTATACACCCTAACATACGTTTTACCATTGAATTAGAAACTAATAACAACCTCCCATTCATAGATATTCTTATCAATAGAAAATCAGAACTAACATTGGGTCATTGTGTGAAAACCTACACCTACAGACCGATACCTTAATGCATTGTCACATCAGCATCCGGCCTAAAAATCATGGGTTATCAAGTCGCTTGTTTACAGATCCGTAAAACTATTTCAACCCGAGTGACTACACCCAGCATTAAAACACCTTACCTCTCCTCTTCTCTCTAACAATTTCTACATTAAAGATTTTAAGCGTTCCATTACAAAATACACTTCACCATAACCTTCCAAAAGCGAGGAGTTCGAAAATGTCTCAACATCGTCAGCATTCCATACAAATGCGGCAAAGAATACATTGGAGAGAACGGACGAAAAATATCAACTAGGCTCAAAGATTATGAAAGAGCCTTAAGACTAAGACAAATAAACTCATCACAAGTTGCCGAACACAATCACGAAACCGGGAATAAAATTTTATTCGATAAATTAAAATTCTTGCATGTAATCCGTTCTACCAACGAAAATTCCCAGACTCTATAGAAATCTATCACGACTCAGATATCTCCACGTTTCTATGTGAATCAGTCACCCGAGACGATGTTTATGCCCCTCATTTAGCTCCGCTTCTCAGCAAATATTAAACAGGTGCAGAGTAAAATACAAGCCAATTTCAGTTAAGATCTAAAGAAGCCAACAGGATGATTGGCGAAACGTTACCAAGTTCGACTCAACAACAACCGGCGCAGGAAGAACCCACAAGATTTGTAAACAGTATTACAGTAGTCTAAGGAAGTTTCTTTGAAAAATTGACATAGTAAAGTAAGGAACTTTTCTTTGGGGTGACAGAATACATTTGGTTGATGACATTAAAAACCCTTAGAATTATTTAAATCCTAAATTTATATTGGAAGCCCACATTGATAAAACGGTTACGTTAGCCATGCTAGATTTCGTGTACAGTTTGGTGAAGGATTTTCGATCAGGTATATCTACCCTATCAATAATTGATGCCGCTAGTTTTAAAGTTTAAAAATTAGTTCAATAGTATACTCCTAGTGTGTAAATTTTATGGACGGTATGGTCACTTTTCACGTAGAACTTGACATGTTCGACCAACGTTTTTGGGGATATTAAGAGGCGGTTGAGGTTAATAATCCCATAGAATTTAGTTTTATTTTCTTTGTTTTCTATTTTCAGTTTTTCTTTGCTCACGTTATATACGGATATTTTGTAGTACCTCTATGAATAAGTAACTTTGTATCTCGTTTTACGTTTGTTACTGTATTAGGATGGGGTAGCCTGAACGTTTCCGATAGCCAATCGGACGTGCTAAGGAAGACAAGTCTCACTGTAATTTCAAACCAGCAGTGCGCCCGGGACCAGACTGAGAATATCAACAACAATCATATATGTACATTTACTCTGAGACATCGCGAGTGCGCTGGTGATTCTGGAGGCCCGTTGCTGTGGATGGATCCGAGCACTCAAAGGTTGCATCTTATCGGGATCATATCCCACGGGCTCGACTGCAATATCGACAGTCCCTCAATTAACACCAGGGTTACTTCGTATTTGGATTGGATCGTTGCCAGAACTGGTATGTAAATTGCTGATGTGTATGATACGGAAACGTTACTTAATTCATTCGTAAAATTGAGGCTTAGCTAAAGTCTGACATTATTATTAAAATGGAAACCTTTATAATATTATAAAACCATTTTGGTTAGTTATTAGACCTCTTACAAAAGTAAAAAAAAAATATTATAAAAGTTAAGGTTTCTTATAAATTTATAATAAAACCTTAAGCTGCGAGAAGTGTTAATTAATTAATGTAATTAATATACTTTTGTCTGAATATTAAGAAAAACTTCATTGTCCAATGCACCTGAATAAATTGTAAAAATTTCTAGGACAAGCCAATTTGTAATTTTTATGTACATTTGCAAGTTACTTTTAAACTTTGTTTTGAAAATTTTGTTTTGTTTGTGATGTTTATTCGTGCTAATAATTATTTTTCAAAGAAACTTCCGCAGGATGCTCGTGACTTCTTTAGAGCATTGTCTGAAACTGATTTGATGATTGTTCTGCGCGCACCTTAAATACCGGCCTGGTCGAATGGTAGGGAGAGTTTTAATTGCTTCGCGGATGACACCTGTCATCATCATCGCGTGCCGTCTTCAGTGAAGGTTGGCGATCACATTGGCAAATGCTTGTCTATCCTGTGCCGTTCTTATTACTTGTTCAAAGTTCAGGCCGGTCCAGTTTCTGATGTTTCGCATCCAGGACAGTCGCTTTCTTCCTAAACCCCTCCTTCCTTCCAGCTTTCCCTCAACTATCAGTCGTGGCAACTCATACTGTTCGTGCCTGAGTAGGTGGCCTAAGTATGATGTTTTCTTTACTTTTATGATATGTAGTAGCTCTCGCTCACCACCCACTCTTTGAAGTACTTCATCGTTCGTAATTCTGTCTGTCCAAGGGATCCTCAACATTCGTCTGTAGCACCAGAGTTCAAACGCCTCCAATCTATTCATCATGGCCGCCTTCAGCGTCCATGATTCAACGCCGTACAACAGGATAGGCCAGACGTAACATCGTACCAGTCTCAGACGTAGGCCCAGGTCCAAATATGAATCAGAGAGGAGCCGCCTATATCGCATAAATCCCTGGCGCGCTTGCTCAATTCTAGTCCTTATTTCGTAATCGGGGTTTGTGTCTCTTTCAATCCAGGAACCCAAATATTTAAAATGATTTACCATTTCTAGGACTTCGCCGTCGATTTGCAATGGAATCGGGATATTCTGATTTTTGCTAATTACCATTGTTTTTGTTTTCTTAATGTTGATCTTCATCCCATATTGTGAGCATGCTCTTTGAACGCTATCAATAATATTCCGAAGCCCGATGTCTGTGTCGGCCATCAGAACCGCGTCATCAGCATATCTTATGTTGTTGACAGTTTCCCCATTTACTTTGATTCCATCTGAGATATTCTCTAATGCGAATTTAAACAGCTCCTCCGAGAAAACATTAAAAAGAATCGGTGACAATATGCATCCCTGTCGTACTCCTTTACAAATCTCTATTTCCGCAGATGTAGTATTTTTTGTTCTTAGTTTTGCTATTTGATGCCAATAGAGATTCTTTATTAATTGAATGTCCTTTCCATCGATTCCCACGTTGACAAGGGAGTTTAGAAGGCCTGTATGTGGAACTCTATCGAATGCCTTTTCGAAGTCAACAAAGCATATGTATAGGCTCTTCTGCTGGTCCATGCATTTCTGAGCCAAAACTTGGAGGCTAAACAGTGCTTCACGAGTGCCCATGCCTCTCCTGAATCCAAACTGTTCTCTTGAGATTACCTGCTCGCATTTCTCCCGGATTCGATTGTGGATAATTCTGAGAAGGATCTTTAGGGCGTTGCTCATCAGACTAATCAACCTAAAGTCATTGCATTGACGAGGATTCGGCTTTTTGGGAATGGGAATGAATGTAGATTCCAGCCATTCTGTCGGAATTTTACCAGATTTATATATTTGATTAAGTAGTTTTAAGAAGAGATCCAAGTTTTTTTCATCAATTAACTTAATAACTTCTGAGTAAATATTGTCAGGTCCTGGGCTTTTATTGTTCTTTAGTTGGTTGATAGCGCGTTCAAGTTCACATTTAATTATGGTAGGACCTTCGTTATTATTGCCAGTGGATGGCTCTTCTCTTAAGTCGGCAAATAAGTCTCGGATATAATTTTTCCATATGACTATTTCCTCAGAGATGTCTTTTGCTTGCTGGTGGTTATTATCAAACAGTCTATATGGTGCTTGTCGCTTATTTGCTCCAGATAATTCTTTAATTTTTTTGTGCAGGTTGAAACCATCATGTTTACGCTGTAGGTCTTCTAGTTCCTCACACCTTTCCCTCATCCAGTTCTCTTTTGCTTCTCTGATTTTCCGCTGAATAATTGAATGGATGCGTCTATATTCTGTTGGGTTTTTGTTTTTGCATTCCCTGCGCTTGTCCATTAGATCTAGAATTTCTCTGGTCATCCATTCTTTCTTTTTCTTAGTCTCTGACTTAAGGTGTTCAGTTGTGACTTCCTTTAGTATATAAGATATTTCAGTCCAGGTCGCGTCAATGTTATCTGCTGTCCGCTAGCCTCGGTTAATTCGTTGGAGGTTGGCGTTAAGCTCGATCTGAAAGGAGTTTTTCTTTGCCTCTTGTTTTAATTGTTGCACATCAACTTGTGGTGTTGGTTTTCTTTTCTTCGTGAGCTTGAGTGTCATAGAGAAATCAATTAACACAGGATTATGATCAGATCCTATGTCAGCGCCGGGGTACGTCTTTGCATTTTTGACTGAGCTGCGGAATCTCTGGTTCACCATGATGTAGTCAATCTGGTTTCGCACTATGTTGTCATTATTGTGTTGGGGAGATGTCCACGTGTATAGTCTTCGCGGGGGTTGCTTGAACAAGGTATTTAAGATTACAAACTTGTTTTCCTGACAGAACTCTATTAGCCTGTCCCCTCTGTCATTTCTTTGCCCCAATCCAAAGCTCCCAACCATCTCCGACGAGCTTCCCTTTCCGACCTTCGCATTTAGGTCCCCCATAACAAAGGTAACTTCTTCCTTTCGCGTGTAACTAAGTAATTCCTTGAGGTCACTATACCATTTCTCAAGCTCATCCAGTGGTTTGTCGCCAGTCGGAGCGTATACCTGAATCAAATTAATATTTACAGGCTTTCCAGTTAGTTGTATGAGCATGCATCGGTCAGATAATGGTACGAAACCTACAACCGAGGCCGCTATATTGGAATTCAGCAAGATGCCCACTCCATGTCGATGGCTGGGATCATTGTTTCCCGAATAATAAAAGGTTTTGTTTGAGGTCGTGATCGATCCTGAGCCGGGCCATCGCGTTTCACTAATTCCAAGGATATGTATACCAAGCCTGTCCATCTCATGGCAGGCATTTGCCAGCTTACCTCCCTCAAACAGTGTTCGCACATTCCATGTCGCTATTTTGTAAGTGTGGTTCATAGTTTTTAACCCGGGGATTCTTCGCACCCTCTGACCATCGAAGGTCTGCCGGGGACTGAGGGCCATTCTTTGTGAGTTTCTTGCCATATACGCGGGAAAATAATGGGGTGGTTTCCCGTTGCCTTCCCCATCGCAGTATGAAGGCCATCTAATACTGTTACAGTCGAGCCCTTCACTGTCCTCCCCTAAACCAGTCCAAGATCATTCCTTTTGTGCTTCAGCTCGGTACTGAAAATGCTGCTGCCCATCTCCAGGCTGGATTTTGGTTCGCCCCGAGTATTTTATTTCCTCGGTACCACCTATATCTTGGGAGGCGTTCCCCTATCCACCACCTGGGGAGGCGCCCGATGGGGGATCCAGCAAACCCCACACGGGATGACACCTGTACCGCGGTTTATATTATTGGGCTGTTTGATTATTGCGATAAATTCACAATTTTTTCTTGAATAAAAGAGAGGGTTAGAGGCAAGTATTTGGTATTGTCGCATAAAACGAGGCTTCCTGTTTCGTGACGATGTTCAGAAACCGCTGATGTAATTATTTCTCGAATTCTGAGTGATCTCTGGTATTTTTTAGTCTGCTTGATATTTTTGGATCTGTTTCTTCGATTAAGTCTTTGCCGCAGTTTCACGGTATGCTGTCTCATGCAAAATTTTACCTTTAACCGATCGCAGAGATCGGGAGATTATAGGACAAGAGATCGCTGACATTTTTAAAATATTTCAATGGCAAACGAGAGTTGCATTCTGTAAGTGGTTTTGTTGAAGTGTATTTTTTAATAGGCCGTCTGATATCTTGATAATGGAAATGGTTGGTGAGAAGAACTGAATTGAACATGGATGATTTTTACGTTTTTTACGTATCGATCCGTATGAGTCGGTTTTCTATAGACGAAATGGCCCAAGGTTAAAGCTGGTTTTCGATTAATAAAAACGTCTATAAAGTGAAGGGTGTTGTTATTTTCGAATTCGATTTTGAAATTGATGTTTGTATGTATGGAGGTTAGATAGTTCGTCCACATTTTATTTTTAGGTGTAACTTATCAGTGCCTAGTTTTTCAAAATGTAACACAAAATATTTGTGATGCATGGGAAATCGCGGATCCGATGTTCCTAATATTTGTTCGTAAATTTGTTTGTTACATCCCAAATCTATTTTTTTTATTAATATGAGAAATTCTGCAGGGAGGTTTTCGGGAGAGATTTAACTTGGAAACTAACTATAATGTCGTCTGCATTTAACTTAATACTTTTTAGTTGTTGAATAGAATGATAAAAATGGGGTACAAAGCTAAGACTTTTTCCAAGGCAGAGTCAACACGATACAAGACAGTAGATGTGCATCTACAAGTAAATATTTTCTTTATATTTCACGATGCAGCTTTTCTCGAAGAACTTGAACAAATTACACCTTTTTACTTAAAAAAGTTTTCGAATTGGTTTTCTTTACATTGATGCACCAAACATGAAAAGAGTTTTAATAATTTAAATAAATTCAGTGGCAACTGACAATAACTTCGACATTCCTTTGTAGTAATTTCATTTGTGAATGTAGCACTGCGAAATGTTTATATTTTTTGGAAAAAAAATTAGACAAGATGGGAAGACCTGTAAAGTGATTGATGTTGGGAAAATCACTAGGTCCACGTCTCAAGAGATCTTTGCAATTTTTTTGATACATTTAAATACCGATTTTCATAAAATCGTCATATTTCTACAGCAACGCAATATATTAAAGAGGTAACAAAGACGTCCCGAGATAATGACATGTAGTCTTCCATCACATCAAATTCGTTGTTATGAAATGGAACTTTTTCGCTGACATTCACACCCATTTAACTAGAGAGGGGTATAGCGATAAAAAATCCAACAACATTGACGCATAGAAAAATAACGTGTTGCTTTTAGCGCCACTAGCTGAAAATCCAAAGGAATAGTATTTTCAATGCAAATCAACTGCCATTAAGAAGTTTTATTTATTTTCATAAAGTTATTTTATTGTTATACTGCGTCTTCTTTCTTTTTCAGGTGTAAATTTTTGTACCCGCTAGGGACGCCTTTACGGAAGTGTGCAACATTATTATTTTATATATAATAATAATATTCGGTTAAACATATTTGTGTCACCGTAGAATCAATAAATATTTATATATAAGTATATATAATTTTTTTTTATTTTAATCGTCAATAGGCCACGAGTAGAAGAAAATGTTCGGGTAGAGTTCCCAAGATACTGTGAAATTTAATGTACTCATGACTTTGGGTTCGATACAAGCAGAACACCTTGACGACATTGAAAGGTAAATTTTATAATCAACGTCCCCACTATGGACTATTATACACGTGGTGTCTGGTCAGAAAATTATAAATATAAAGGTTTAAAATGCAAGAATTGTCACGAGTTCCTGTCCAGCTTTAAAACAAACGAAAACCAAAATGGTTTTTTCTCGTCAGAGAGCATTCTGAATTATTCTTTTTGGCTTAACTCGGTAAGCTCCGTTGGTCGACAAAACATAATCGCTTGATTTGACGCTTCAAAGTGTTATTTAATAGTTCAACCAACTCATACATTTTAGCTGTTATATTGGATCTTGTTTCTTAACTATATTTTGTTGATTTAAAATATTTCATATTTAGTTGAAATATTTATGCCCCAGTATGTTCTACAGAAAAATAATAACTATAAAAGGATTTAAGCGGTGTTAAAATTTGTCAAGAAAGAGTTTAAAAAGAACTCTGGAAAGTTTAAACAGTTTTTGAGAATGTCTAATCACACTTTTGTTAATATGCTGAGTCGTATGAAGGCCCAGATGGAGAAAACAAAGTTTCGAAATGCGTTAATGAATATTTTTTATTTCTAGTTCAATTTCGGCAATAAATTTGTGAAGGACTTGATGAATTTGTTTACTAATATTTCGTATCGTAATTGTGCATTATACTTATCAAATTTGTTTATAGACCCACTTCTTAAATTAATTCATGAATCAGTTCAACGTTCAAGTAGTCTAAAAATTATTTTTTTAGTTATTTGGAATACAATAGATTAGAGTAAAGCTAAAGGCGTATGCTTAATCCTTAATCATTAGAATAAATGGTCTTACTATCACTATTAATTGGTGACAAAGTACTTAAATCAATATTTTTGAGTTTTTTAATTTAACTTTCTCAAACGGAACTGATGATTGCAGTTTAAACAAGCTTTGTATACGCCCGACAATCTAGGCGCATGCCAATTCAGGCATTTCTGGCACATATTCTCTTGCTAGTGGGTTCGTCTTTGTCTATATTGACGAAGCTTGCGGATAGTGATTTTGATGGAACTGGTGACTTCACTTTTGATTTTCTGGGTCTTTGTGGCCAAACATGTTGTTGACCCATGATTACTACTTCCAATTCCATTTATTATTTTTCTGTTCTGTCCCTGTATTGCCTCAGTCGTGATACAAAAGTTGATTAGTTTTGGTTAGTTTTTCTAATAATATTTTGTCTTATAGCAGTCAGCTCATAATGATGCTGATTTTAACCCACATTTCGTGATTATTATTTTATCATTATTATTATGCTCTCTTCCTGTATTCCCTCAGTCGTGATAAAAAATTGATTAGTTTTTATTACTTCTTCTTGTCTTGTTCTTCTTGTCTTCTTATAGCAGCCTAACTTACAATGACGCTGACCTTAACCCACATATCATGATTTCTTTCTGGCAAAAAATCTTACATACTCTTCAGTGGACAAATCTTCAGACTGTGAGTCAAAAATTTGTGACATTTGTAGTTTTTTTGATGCTATTGGCCACGACTGAAACTATAATTCGGATAATTTTTTCGATTAATGGTGACGTACTTCCAAAAACCTGGGAGGATACCTTAATTAAAAGGGACTGGACTCTCTAAGGGAGAACTATACAATAGGCAAATCATCATTCAACAAAAGAAATATCCAAGCATCAGAAGCGATGAACAGCCAAAGCCAAAACTTAAATTGCAAGTTGCAAAAAACTACAAATTGTTGCGACATGTTCCACGAGATGATAACGGATAATAAAGTATGGTGACAGAAGATTTGAAAAGATGTTTGTGCTAAAACTTTTCTCATTTTGGTCGCAGCGTCATTTTAAAAAAATCTGTGGCGTGTTTAGTAGGTATCTTGAAAGTGTCTTTGAAAAGCCAGCACAAGTACCAGAGTTATTAGTTCAAAACCGCAACAAAATTTTCAAAAAGAGAAAGTTCATGGAAGTAATTGAAAAGAAAGTTAAATCACTTGATACGAAAAAGGATCCAGGATCGAATAGAGTGCCTTTTCTGTTTACAAAGTCTTGTCCAAGTTTGACAAAACTGTTTTTCATCATTTTTACGACTTGTCTTCAACAACTTCAAAAATTATACTGATTTTGAAATCTGGCCTGAAAAAATGAAGTAAAAAATTATCGTCCAATATCGATTTTAAATTATTTTCTTAAAATATTTGAATCTGTAATATTGGATGAGCTTTTTTTGGTTAGTTTTACCTATGTGTTTCAAAGTTAATAGTGGGGTTCTAATCAATTGCACAAAAACCTTTTCTCTAATTTCGACAAAATTTGGCAAGCTCATTTGTCATCGGAAGGGTCTTTATTTTATGCAATTGACATAATATTTTCAATTTCAGTGAAGTCCTACAATTGATTGATTTTAGATCTATAAATCGAAAACATTTTTGCCTATGTGCGTTTTTCGTGTTTAGCTTCGTTGGAACTAAAAATTGAAAATCGGCATATTTCTTTACATATAGACTAAAAGCAATTAATAACGCTTCAGGATCAATCAGATTAGTTTAATGACAAAATGAGTTACTTTTCGAATTTTAATAGACCGTGAAACAATTTAATGATTTTTTCAGTCCAGATAAACGATGTTCATTATTTAATAAAAATTATTTTTTTTAATCGTTGGCGTATCGAATAAGTTAACTGGAGCAGTCGGTAGGATAATCAAAATAGTCGATCGATCGTTGATAGACTCCATTCTCGATCGAAAAGTTCCAACAATCGGGTAGTCGAATGAACATTGGTTTATCGTGTTGACATTTCAAAAACTGAGTATCCGTGAATGTTTATTCCGAATCTCTGTGGTGATTTGGGGAATTGTCACTACATCGGGCGAAATTCGTGAGGACTAGCTGCTTTGGAAAAGACAAAATCGCTATCCGAGAAGTAAGACCTTATAGAAAGAAATAGCAACATTGTTCTGGTAGTAATGTAAGTTAAACAAATAAAATTGTAAACATTTTGTAAATTCGCCTTTAATTAATTGACTCTAAAGATATTTTTTCGGAAACTTGTTTAAATAGTTTAGAAGCTGTTTTAAGACAAACTCAAGACGATATTAATAAAATTTCCTAACAAATTGTGAGTTTTATCAGTAGAAATACAGGCTCTTAGGGTGCTAGATACTTAACCTGTATCCCACAAAGTGGAGTGAGGTCGAAGCAGATATTAATTTCGATCTGCAGCATGTTTTTACATATGTGACAAGCATGCTTTAAGGTTAAATGCGGCTAAAACTCAGGTACCACTCTTTGCCCGCGACTGCAATGCTCTTCCCGAAAAGATACAAAGATACAAAAGATCGTTTGCTACCAAGGCCAAAAATTTAGGAGTAACGATGAACGTATCATTAAGATTTAGTGAACACATTTCAAAGAACTTACTTACTTAAGAGTCTATATGTCAATAAACGAGTATAAGCTGCAAATTATCCCAATGAAAGACATTAAGCACATGTGTGCGCGAAACAATACTTACTACTTACTGCAATCTTCTGGATTCCTTATGCGTCATTTTTTGATTATCGAACTTGCTGTACCTGCTTATATATTGTTGGAGGGGGCGGAGAGTCGATAGGCTATGTGCGTTCAACAGCAATTTCGGCCGTTTGTGCATGTAAATTCTCATAAGAAAATTTAACAAATTAGCGAAAATTGGTCCGCTCAAGGTCATCCAATCTACTACTCCTCTTAGTATCGTGGCCATATGCCACGGGCCCCGATAATTAGGGTCCACCCACGCGGCTACTCCATCCGCTAGATAGTGGGTAGGGACAGTGGGAATCTTAATCCATTCATGCGCGTCACTAATTAGATGACGAGGCATTTGGCTACTCAGTCCCTCCTCCCCGTACGGATGCTATGCATCGACTCGGTGGAAAAATCATCATGGTAAATCAAATGATGCCGTCGTCATCACGGAAAAGTGTCGCACCGATGGGCGTGCGAGTATTCCGACGGGAGTATTGTGCATAGTGGCGGACTAGAGTCGGGAATGTTGTGCGTGTTCCCAGCCGCGCTGTGTATCGCTACACAGGCAACCAGTCGGGACGCACCACCCGTTCCTGTGAGAAGGAAAGCGGGGTCTCCCGGAATCTTTCGCTGCGCTACCTTCTCCCCCTCACCAGCGTCGTGCGGTTGAACCTCGTCCAGTTCGTATGGCTGCCCTGCAGGACGCGAGTAGTTACGCCTGAGAGCAGACCCGAACTAAGGCCTAAATCTTTTAAGGCTTTGAGGAATCTCGACACCACACTCTCTTCCATGAAATGGTCGCAGAGGTGGTGGTGATTTTTCCTTCCGAGACGTGTAGCTGTTCGGACACGCCCGTGATGAGTTCACTATTGCCAGCGTACTTCGCAACCTTCGCTTGATGCGCTCGCGGCAGTTCGACGCTCCCAGAGACCACCTGGGCGTCTACTATGACGGCGGAGCCAGCCCTGCTAGCGATGATGTCGGGCTTCCGGTTCCCAATGGGAGTCGGAAACATCCGCTCCCGCTCGACGTGCCAGCCGCTGCTTCGGAGCCCACTCGCCGAGACACGGCAAACCGCATCATGACGAAGGACCCTTCCGCCGGGCGTTCGAAAGCAATGCTGTACCATATGGGCAGCCGCTTCCGGTATGCCGCAGCCAGCTCTGCATAGCACTTCCTGGCGAGCCCCCCCTACTGACCCGCATGCGGGACGGTAATGAGTTGCTTCTGAGCTGCACGTAATCTCCGCCTGGAATACCAACAGCCGGTCTTACCCATTTGCTGGACTCGCAGACAGTACGCTGCCTCGCAGAGCTCGCTACCATCACAAGTGCCGTTATTCGGATCCCTTCGCGCCCACTCCAGCTTCCGAAGAATCCGGGGGCGGAGGCTCAGTGAGGACTTTCACTTTCTTCTCCTTCCCCACAGGTACATACCTTAGCGACATGCACTTGGCTGGAGCGAATTTAATACCCATGCTTCCGCAGGTTGACTGCAGGTGCTTAAGCGAGACGTTCATCCCGAATCGAGTGCTCGAGAGCGCGACCAGGTCGTCGGCATAAGACAGGCACTGGATGTTTTCGCTTCCCCCAACGTGTATCCGATTTCCCGCGGCATACTGCGCAACGCGTAGTCGAACCATAGGTTAAACAGGATGGGCCATAAGGGATCCCCTTGACGAACTCTCACCTCAGAAACTCGAACATCCACTGATATTACCGTGGACGCCTTGTCGTACTCCGTCATCACATACTCCACGAATGGAGCCGGAAGTCGATGGCAGCCCCCCCCCCCCGGGCAAAGTCCATCCGAGGCTTTTTTAGAAGGTTTGGTGCCTGCACAATTTGTTGGGAGGCCGGGGCTGGCCTGACAAGCCCCCCGAACATTGCCCATAAGCGTACACCCTCCAGACTCCGTTCTCCCATTGGAGGGTTGTTGACACTCCCTGAGGACGACCTGCATTTCCCTCATAGATGGAGTCAGGAGGAGCAAGTCGTCCGCATACGCCATCGCGTTGACCCTCTCGTCGCCGATGCCGACTTCGGTCGGCATGCGGGACAGCCACACCATCAGCTCGTCAAGGACGATGTTGAACAGGACTGGAGAAAGTGGGTCGCCCTGCTTAACGCCGCGTAGGAGCGGGATGCCCTCGACGCGCGCGCCCCCGATGCGAATGGAAGCTGCGCAGCCAGACAGGCCGTCCATCAGGTAGTCGATGAGTGGTTGCTCGATACGGAATCTGTGCAGCGCCCTCTCGATGGAAGCATGCTTTCCGCAGGTCGAGGGCGCTTACACAGTAATGCCTTGAAGAGGCCCGGCAGCCTTTGACGGCGGCCTGTAAAATAATGGCGTTTGCCATGGTCCGGTCCAGGTTTCAAAATCCGCGCTGCGTTGGGTGCAAACCCAGAGCGCGCATCCGTGCTGCCAAGATCCGATGAAATGTTTGGGTGAGAATGTTTGAGACCGTAATGGGCCGCCAGGAGCCGACATCGGCTTGGTCACCGCCACCCTTGGGGACGAGGGTGGTACGGCAGCCCTTGAGGATTGGTGGGGTGCGGCGGGTCAGGAGCATAGCGTTGTAAAGGATCGTTACGCTCCTGACATTCAGCCTCCTCAGTTCGGCCCCTCACATGCCGTCAGGACCGGCAGCACCTGACGCTCTGGGACAGCGAATGGCGGCCTCCACTGACCGCAGGAGAACTGGCGAATACAGACCGAGAGACGAAGTTTTGTGGTCCGAGATCGACTGCCTATCCTCGGGTGCTACCGCAGCTAATACTGCCTCGTAGTAAGTAGTAATAATATTTATTTAGCACTTGGCTATTTACATAAGCAATTAAAATTTACATAAACAAAACTATAAACTTCGCAAATACCCCGTAAGTCTCTTCTTGAACACTCTTGGGCAAGGCGCGCCGTTAATATTATCCGGCAGTTCATTAAAATTACAAACACCATCGTAGAATAGAGTTTTCTGCAAATTTGTTGTTTTTACCATAGAAACGTTGAAGTGCTGATTGGAACGTAGATTATATTGATAAAAGTTTGAACTTTTTTCCAACCATAATTTAAGATAGCCTGGTTGGTGATCGTGCTGCAACAAAAACCGCGATACACGGTTAAAAAACCCTATTTTCTTACCAATTTTTTTGCATACATATTCAACACCCCTAACTATTTAATTTTGGAAACAAACGCAATTTTATTACCCTGTATATCCACAGAATACCCCGACTTATAAAATTTCTGACAGTTAACTTTAGAACCGATAACCATGCACTTGGTTTTGGAGCTATTTAATTTCAATTTATTTTGACACAGCCATTCGTAGGAATACTGCATTTCGGTGTTCAGTTTGGTAGCTATTTCTTTGCAATCGTTTCCAGAGACTGAAATAAGCGTGTCATCAGCAAATAAGTTAACAAAGGAGTTTTTTAAAACCTGATGCATATCATTTATATCAATAATAAATAATAGCGGGCCCAACACGCTTCCCTGCGGTACCCCCCATCTGCTATCCCTATGACTAGAAACATTATTATTAATTTTAGTCTGGTGAGATATCTATCAGATATAAACTTCTTGATCCATTCTAGTGCAGAGTCTTTAATGCCATATAAACCTAATTTTGTAATAAGAATGTCCCTGTCAATAGTCTCAAATGCACGTTTGAAATCTACAAAAACACTCAGAATTAGTTTTGATTTATTCATGTCTTTCCGCCACACTGCACACATATATTGCGACGCAGATTCGCACGAGTGTTTGCTCCTGAAACCAGACTGTCCACTGTAGAGTAGGCAGTTCCGCTCCAGGTAGTCTCTCAACTGCCCACACACTATCATTTCCAGGATTTTATAAACTACGGGCAGCAAGTTAATTGGTCGAAAATCACCAGGTGTTTTCGGTTTTGACACTTTAGGTATGGGCACTATGATGCTTGTTTTTAGTTTATCAGGGATTTTTCCGGCACTTAAAGACGCATTTACCAAATATAACAACGGATAACCTATTACGGAAAATAAATCCTTGACGAGCTTAATATTTAGAACAGAGTCACTTGTACTTCTATTTTTTAAGTTATTTACAGCTTTTTCAAGCTCCGATATAGTTATTTTTTTAAAGCAGGACAAGCTACAGCCGACCATGTCACACACAGAGTGCCATTGTTTCTTTTCTATACTCTCTGCTATTTCATTTAGGCTATCGGCATAAAAGTTGTTCATGTTTTCTTCTTCTTTGTTACTGTAATGTCCAAAATCAATATTGGTAAAATCTGCTTTTTATTTTTATTTCCAACAAGTCCTTTTAATGTCTACCACATTTTCTTTCCATTTCCCTTGCAATCATCAATTTTTTGGTTATAGTATCTTTGTTTTTCATTTCTGATAACTGAAATAACACTATTTCTTTTTCTTTTATATTCTTCCCAGTCTTCTTCACTTTTGGTGTTTTTAAACTTTTTGTAAGCAATGTCCCTAACATGTTGCGCCTGTCCTATCGCATATGAAAACCACGGATATTTCCTTGGTTGGGTCTTGCGGAGCAGAGATATCCTATCAAACGCTCCCTGTACAATTCCTATAAAATCCACATATATTTTGTTAACATCCGTGGATGTGTAATTCCAATTTTGACCAATAAGTGCTTCCCGTCTTTGATTAATATTTTGAGAACTCAGATTTCTAATATAAACATCCTCACTTACTAGTGTCTTGCTTCGAACTTCCACTTGAACGCCAATAGTTACGTGGTCACAGATGACAGGAAAGTTTCTCGGGACCTCCTCTACGTTGAAGTCATTTGTTATTATCTGATCCATTAGTGTAGCTGAACTTACGGTAGCTCGTGTTTCCTTTGTTACTATTTGCTTAAAACCAGTCGAATTAACAACGAACTGAAGTTTTTTGGAGTCATTACTATTTTTCAAATAATCGATATTTAAGTCTCCCAAAAAATATGTCCTTTGTTTCTACAAGATAATCTAAGAACTCTTTGACATATCCATTCGGTGATCTATATAGTGATCCTATTAACATCGTCTCCCTCTCAAAGAAGACTATTGCAGCAACTGCCCAATAGCTGTAGTCGACTGCGTCTTTAAAGCAAGGTTTGAAGTTGATACCATTCCTCTACCACCAGTATGTCTGCTGCATATCCTCCGTGATGTGCGTTATACAGACAGCAAGAGGTTGATTGTCCTGTCCTCAGTTAACTCGTCTATGTGTGATGCTAGGCCCTGTATATTTATATGCATAATCAGACAAGATGATGTAGGCGGCCCGGCCCGAAACACGGAGTCGCCATCCTCGGCTGGCGGGGACAGCGACGGGGCGGGCCTCCGCGGTGGTGGACTGGCAGACCCGTCGCTGGTGGAAGATCCGGATCTAAAACGTACAGCCATCCTCCGGGTCCTGGGGCCACGCCGGAGACGCGTCGGCGGTGAGGGCGGCCGTAGCGGGCCTTCCTGCGGAGGCCGGTCGAACCGGACGGGAGAATGTGTCGGGTGGTCCGGCGTCTCCTTCTGCACGGCTTCTAACTGAGCTCGTACTACGCCGTAACTCTTGAGCTTACGGAGGTTTATGATGGCGTCAACCGTACGGTGGAACCTATATGGTAGGTGTTTGTTCACCGCGGTTCCGTCGTACTCGAGCTCAGCCAAGCAGATGGCGGACCTTTCCAGCTCCGAGATACGATCGGCCTTCCGTCGATCCGTCAGCTCCACACTCCTCTGAAACGCCTCAGGATGGGCGCGGCTGCATATGCCGGCAAAGGTCCGGAAGGCCCGGCCACATTCCGCGCATCCACTAGGGCCCTCTTCCACTGGGCCTCGGCAGTACCGTCTGCGATGTTGCGAAAGGCCAGCAGCCGTCAAGTACGAAACGCCCGAAACGCCCATCGGGAAAGCCACAGAACGCACACAACACGTTAAGATGACACACGCGACTATCCCGGATTCGATGGCGCAAGGGCGATGGCGAAAAGCCCCGATTTACGTGGAGTCGCGAAACGCACGTCCACACTCGACGACGTCTCTCAAGAGAGGCATAGTTAAGTTACTCCCGCCGTTTACCCGCGCTGGATTTCTTCACTTTGACATTCAGAGCACTGGGCACAAATCACATTGCGTCAACATCACGTTAAGACCATCGCAATGCTTTGTTTTAATTAGACAGTCCGTTTCCCCCGGTTCGTGCCAGTTCTGACCTGACCGTTAAATAGCGGGCGAAGAGAACACCGGAAAACCGGAGTTTTCCAGGTCTGGTAGTGAGGCGGTTCCGCGGTTCGGATCGGCTCGTTAACCGGAACTCGCTTCCTCGCCAAGCCCGACATGCCCCGATCCTCAGAGCCAATCCTTATCCCGAAGTTACGGATCCAATTTGCCGACTTCCCTTACCTACATTATTCTATCGACTAGAGGCTCTTCACCTTGGAGACCTGCTGCGGATATCGGTATGAACTGGCCCGACGTCTCCACGTGGCCATAACTTAACGGAATGAAACTTACATTAAAACTACATGTAACTTCACCAACTTCACACAAAATTCACTTTCTTGGATTGATAGTAGGTTTTTCCTTATCATTTTAAACAGATTCCAGTCAAAATCGGCTTCTTCGACTCAGATCGTACCTAAAACCGCATCAAAACTGCAAATATCAGTTTAAACTATCATTTTTTGATACAAACAGTTACATATTCATGTCAATATCTTTCAAATACGTCGGCGTCTTTGGGCATTTTAATAACGAAAACCTTAATAAACTATTAGATTTCGACGTAAGACAACCTTTCTGAGTCAAATAGTTGCCAATTTCGATAAAATCTTACTCAGAATCTGCTTTTTTGCCTCTTATTGTACCCAAATCTACCTTAGAAACGCAGATATATACTGAAAACCCCTCCTTTTGGGACAAATTGGTTTTCGCCCTTGATTTACGGCAGATTATAGCCAAAACATGCATTTTCATAACTTAGCGGACTGAAATCTACATTAAAACTGCAGGTAACTACTTAAAAATTCACTTTCTTGGATTGATAGTACGTTTTTCTTTGTCATTTTAAACAGATTCCAGTCAAAATCGGCTTCTTCGATTCATATGGTATCTAAAACTGCATCAAAACTGCAAATATCAGCTTAAACTATCATGGGTGTAAAACCCCTTTTTAAATCAAATAGTTGCCGATTTCGATAAGATCTCTGTCAGAATCTGCTTCTTCGCCTCTTAATGCACCCAAATCTACCTTAGAAAAGCAGATATGATCTTAAAACCCCTCTTTTTGGGACAAAATTGGGTTTTCGCTCTTGATTTCGAGTAGATTATAGTCAAAACCTGCATTTTCATAACTTGGCAGACTGAAATATATATTAAAACTGCAGATGACTACTACGGATTTTCAAGGTCCCAGGGGAAGATGTGGTCACCGCTGCAACTGCGGTGCTCTTCGCGTTGCAAACCATATCTCCCTGATAGAAGTTTCCATGGAACTTTAGGTGAGTTTATGGACTTTCGACACCACACCCCGTTCCATGAAATGGTCGCTGCGGTGGTCGAGATTTTCTCTTCCGGGACGTGCAGGTTTATGGGACACGCCTGTGATGAGTGCACTGTTGCCAGCGTACTTCGCAACCTTTGCTTGATGCTCCTGCCGCGGTGAGACCACCTGGCCGTCTACTATGACAGCGAGGCTAGCCTTGCTAGCGATGATGTCGGGCTTTCAAAAGATCCGCTCCCGCTCGACGTGGCAGCCGTTGTTCCGTAGTCCACCCGCCAAGGCAGGGCAAACTGCATCATGACGGAGGATCTGTCCTTAAACAGTAGCGGTGACAATGGATCGCCTTGACGGACTCCCACCGAACCGCTGTTGACTGCAGGTGCTTAAGCGCGACGTTCATCCCGAATCGAGTGCTCGAGAGCACGACCAGGTCGTCGGCATAAGACAGGCACTGGATGTTCTCGCTTCCCCCCAACGTGTATCCAACTTCCCGCGGCATACTGCGCAACGCATAGTCAAAACACAGGTTAAACAGGAGGGGTGATAAGGGATCCCCTTGACGAACTCCTCGCCGAACTCTCACCTCATCAGAAACTCGACCGTCCACTGATATTAAGTTCGAATTCCCCAAGCGGCCAGCCAACACACGGTTAAACTGCCGCAAGGGTACTGGAGCCACGGTAATCGGTCTGTACTCTCCCGGATGTTCTGGGAGAGCGTTCTTTGGAAGTAGAGAAGTCCGAGCCTTGAGAAGTCGCTCGGGAATCTCGTTCCATTGGCGTGGCGTGATACCGTCAGGGCCAGGCGCAGAGTTCAGCTTGATCTCATTTGCCGAGATTTCCGCCTCCGTCATCAGTTCCCAAACCGCCGCTAGGCCTGCACGAATCTCGGGCGGGTGGTCCCGTGGGCCCAGTTCGCATTGCTGCGACTCGGCCCCCATCACCTCCGCCCAGTGCTCATGCTCAAGCTCCGCAAGCCTTTCACCAACCATGGCTTTGTAGTCCTGACGTCGCCGAACGCCTTTAATGGCTTCCTGCGAACGCCCTGACATTTTGTCTAGTAGGTAGAGGTTCAAGAAGGGTTCCTGCCTCCGCCTCCAAGACAGCCATGAGCTCGAGTTCCTCGCGCTGCCAGCGTACTTTGACGCTGGGCGCTTTGAGCCCCTCGTTATACTCCTCCTCATGTGCCCGCCTCCGATGCACTCCCAGTCCGGTTTTGGTGGTAAAGGATCGACCGCATAGTGGACAGAGAAATTCATCTGCCCGCGTCGGTCCGGCTACGCCGTTGGGATCGGCATTGGTCGTCGTTAACAGGACTACAGCGCGGCCATCTTCCACCGCGTTACTAGTACCACTTGGTCCCGCGGTGTCTGGCCTCAGCTGCGAACGTCCACTGGCAACAGCACACCCACCTCGACGGGCCTTCGACCTTGTCAGAGGGCCACCCACCCGCCGCGGGGCCGGGTTCGAAGATCCGCTTGCGCGTTCCTCCATTCGACCAGTCGTAACAGGAGGGGAGGGCAGCGGCCCCACCCCGGGAAAGTCCATCCGAGGCTTTATGTTTTGGTTTAGTGCCTGCACAATTGTCGGGCGGCCGGGCCCCCCCTCCATTGCCCATAAACGTACACCCTCCAGACGCCGTTCTCCCATTGGGGGGTTATTCCGCGCATAGTTCCGCCTACCGCTCGGTAGGCTTCCATTTCAGAACGGCCATGGTGTTGGTTGGCGAGGCCAGGACTAGTCCTTCAAAATGCGGAGGTGCCACCTAACCGCACTGACGAGTTATTTCTCACACACCAGAACCGAGTCCGCTGAACAAGGCCTGGTTGACCTCCATCCTCAAATGCTTTCAAGCGTAGCGACATAACCCTCTCACATTAGCCCCTGGTGGCTATCCTTGGGACCTGAATGCCTAGCGGATGCAGTGGGTAGCTAGACCACACTCGAGCCTTACGCCCGCCGCCCGCATAGCCAGAGCCCCACTAGTTAAAAACCGACACCTCAAGCGACTCCAACCATGTCTTAGCTGACCTTGCAAGAGAGGGGGAGTCCAAGTCTCGGATACTAGTACCGCACGGTCCGACACCTCAAACGACTTGGACTGCGGAAGGTGCTTGACCAGAGCTTCGCGCGCCCCAAACAAGCGGTCGCTTAACAAGCCCCCACACTTTGCGAGCAAACTACTTCTCCCCAGCCAAAAAGCTTTAAGAAAGTCATAGTTACTCCCACCTTACAATGCCAGACTAGAGTCAAGCTCAACAGGATCTTCTTTCCCCTCTAATTTTTCCAAGCCCGTTCCCTTGGCAGTGGTTTCGCTAGATAGTGGGTAGCGACAGTGGGAATCTCGTTAATCCATTCATGCGCGTCGCTAATTAGATGACGAGCTATTTGGCTACCAAAACGTTTATTCTCGTAAAATTTTACCAAGATTTTACAGATGGAACAGAGAACAAACTTTACTACTGATAACGACCGTAGTGGCCATAAACTAAGCTAAATAAAAATAATACAAAATGTCACATGTAAAATCAAACAGTAGAGCCCAACAGGGAGCAAATGGTAGTCATAAAATACGTTAGCGGTCGGACGAGTACTAACAAATATAAAAGCACCAAAGAGAAAGAAACAACAAGATCCAAAACCGCAATAAACAATAATAACAGTGACAAGTCTGCATCGGTGGGGAAAACCGCACTAAATAAGAGTCACAACTAGTTGACATACAAATTGTAAAAGAGATAAAAGAAAATTCATGACTAAACAGTACAAATTGGACCGACAATCATACGACAAAACACTGTGCTATGCTGCACTAAAATACGACAGCGCTAAAACAGTGAGAAACCGATCAGATCACTGAAAAAGAGCACAAGCGCGCACTATCACAGACAAGACAGTCAATATGAGGCAGTGGTCCCAAATTTCTATTTCCTATTTTTCCTGTCTTTTAGTCGTCTCCAGAAATTCTTTGAATTGATTCGTTTTTTTATAAAATTCTATACGAGTCTCCAATTCCAGTTTGTCCAGAGCTTTAATGGTTTCTAAAATTTCACTAGACTTCTTGTCACATCGCTCTGCCTCCTTAAGCAAATTAACAGCCTGCATTCACTAAAATTGTTTTATTGTTAATTTTATCTTTCATGTCGGTTGTATCTTTTCGTTGTGTTTTTCTTTCGGTTTTTTCTTGATGTGACTTTTTTGTCGGGGGGTGAGTTTTTGATGTTGACGGCTTTTCTTCTGGATATAATTTTTTGAGGATTTTTTTTTGTTCGTTTTGTTTTAATCTCGATTACCTTCTGTAGACGCTATGTGAAATACAATTCAATGCCTGGATGGGGAAATATCTCACTGTCTTAATTTAACTTTTCACTTTTTTGTATAGCTTCTTTTACTTTGGTTTTACATTTTTCTTCGTTTTCGATTGTCGTCTTAAGTGGTTCAATTTTTTTATTGGTGAAATATATTAATTCGTGGATTTTGCGTTTTTTTTTCTGAGTGGTTTATTTGGGTTAGTTAGTATATCTTCGACCAACGTAGATACAATTTTGAAATCTACTTCTTCGGGAGTTTTTCCCATACGGTTTGTACTGTTTCGGTAGTTAGAAGTTGTTCTTTGGCTTCTGGTGTTGACTATTGATTCGGTGTTTTTTTTTTTTCGTTAGTTCTGTTGGATGTTTGATTGTTTTTTGTGGCCCTTGGTTCTGCAGTTTCCGTGTGGTTTCTGTTGTTTTTGTTGTTGGCTGCGGTTTTGGTGGTTTTGGTTTCGTGGGTTCTTTTGGTTTTTGTTCTACTGTTTTTTGTGGCTTTTGATTTTGCGATTTCTGTCGGGCTTCTGTGGTTTTTGTTGTCGGCTGTTGTTTTTGCGGTTTTTATTTCGTGGGTTCCTTTGATTTTTCTTTTACTGCTTTTTGTGGCTTTTGATTTTGCGATTTCTGTTTGTCTTTTGTGGTTTTTGTATGTTAATGGACAGCAGCGACTAAAAAATGTCGTGGACCTTATATGCCGCGTCCAAAGCATGCACGAAATATGTATATATAAGGGGGTGGTTGAATAAGGGTTGTAGTCTTGCGGGTGGTGCAACAGAAACTTGCACTCCCCATCGAAAATTTAGATTTTAATAAAAACAAACACTTGCTTTAAGATTACCACACACTTGTTTATTGTTTTGACAATTGTTTCAGTACACTGTACCTTCTTCAGAAAGAATCTATAAACTAACTATCACAAAGTTGATTACAGACTATCCATACAGTAGGTAGAATATTTACCTAAGGGTTTAAGAGGGCAGAATTATTTAAGTCGGTTTGATCGTTTAGTAGCAAATTTGTATATTTCAGTTTATTAATTTCTATTGTTTCTAATAACGTAAATTTTTTGCTTTTGCGTTGACTATGTAATATTTTAACATCGTTATTGAAGGAATGTCCTGTTTCTATTAAATGATTACTATAATTGGAGTCATTTTTAGAATTCAAGAATGAACTTTTGTGTTCTTGAATCCGTTTCTTGAAACTTCTGCCTGTCTGACCTATGAATATTTTTGGACAAGATCCACATGTTAATTTGTATACTCCCGACTTACATAAATTGTGTATTTTCGTTTTATTATTTTTAATTACAGATCCTAATGTCCTATTACATTTAAAAGCAATATTCCGATTTAGCCTTCTAAGTTTTTTAGCTATTATTTCACTTGGTTGTCCAAAATAAAGTTAATGTATTAAAATTTTTGTTTGTTTTATTAGAGTATTGTTAAGGAAAGACTAGATTCATGGCCTTGTTATATAGTTTCTTTTTTAACAGTGAGTCAATTAAATTGGGCTCGTAACCGTTGTTCAATGCAATTTGTTTAATTGTATTTAATTCCTTGTCGTAATTTTCTTGACTTAGCGGGACCTGAAGTAATCTATGTAAATACCTATTAAAAGCGGCAATTTTATATTAGTATGGATGGTTAGAACTATTGTGAATTACTGTGTGTGTATGTGCGGGTTTATGATAAATGGAGAAATTTGTATGTTTCTTTCTTTTTGTTAGTTTTAAATCAAGGAAGTTAATTGAATTATTATTTTCTAATTCCATAGTTTTTATGGAATTTATATAATTCAGAAAACTACGTAATTGTCTTTCTCTTCCTACAAAAGAAGCGATAACATCATCGACGTATCTATACCAAAATAAAAACTGTTTGGCAAGAGCGTGTTGATGTATAATGGATTCTAAATGGTCCCTAAAAATTTCGGCTAGCATAGGGCTTAGGGGATTTCCCATAATTAGACCTTCTTTTGAACTAAATATTCTGTTAAATATTGTCTCTATTGGTGGTATACTTGGAAACAAATTTTCGACATCAAATGAAATTAATTTCGACTTTTCTGGTAATGCTATGGATTTGATATTATTTGATTTGAAAAGAATTTTTGATTCTATACTTGGCCGAAAATCTACAGTGGTAATTATTTATGTTAATTGGTCTTTTAGATACTTTGTATGAAGGTGCTGACATAAAGGATACTACTGATCTGATTGGCATATCTTCTTTATGAAGTTTAACTAGCGAATATAATTTTGGAACTGTTGGGTTCATATTGATAAGGTTAAATTTGTTAGAATCTATAAATAAGCTATTGTTCTTAATACAATCTTTTATTTGTTTCTGATACAGATTTGCTGGGTCCGATGGGAGGATTTGGAACTTATTTGGGTTTAGAAATAGTGTTATTTTCTCTATATAATTATTCTTCCACATAGCAATCACCGTATTGCCCTTATCTGTTCGGGTAAAAACTAAATTATTGAATTGCCCCGAGAAATTAAGAAAAAAAATGCATGCATTAATATTCAAAATAATGACGAAGCCTGTTTTTATTGGTCAGTGGTCTGTGCTTTTTTTCCTGCAAAAGAACTTCGCGAACCACACTTACCGACTTCATATCCTTATTATAAGAGCGTTTTAAGAACTGAAAATTGTCCAACACCGATGGATCTAAACCAAATTCATATATTTGAAAAATCCAACGGAATTTCCGTAAATGTGTACGTTTTAGAGTTAATTCAAAACAACAGCGAAAGTTTTTATTCAGTGTTACCGGCCCGTTTAACTAAATAAAAACGCGAAAAACATGTCAATTTACTATTAATTCAAAATAAGTATTATCCAAAAATTAATGATTTTGATCCGGAACCGACGACGACGGCAGAGGACCATCAATGTGAAGAAGAAGAAGAAATAAAATCCTTATTGTTATATTAAAAATTTATCTCGATTAGTGTCGTCCCAGCTTAGTAGACATCACTGTAAAAATATGTTTGCGATAGGTGAATTACTTCAGTAGCGAAATGCTCTTAAAGGATCATGAAACGTTGTGTGCTAGTTTGAACGTTTATAAAGTGTCTTTTCCCAAATACGACTATGTTGAATTTCGAAACCATATATACCAACAAACCACGCCATTTGTAATCTACGCCGATTTCGAAAGTCAACCTAAAGATGTAAATTTAATAATTTCAGACAAAACGCGAAAATATCAAAAGCATGAGGCATATAGTGCTGCGTATTATTTTAAATGTTCTTATGACGATTCTTTGCCCTTTTTCGAATCATATCGCGGCTCAGATTGTATGGATTGGTTCGTCCGACAAATATCTGACTTTCCGAAAATTGTCCAATCAAAATTTATTAATATCGTACCGATGGAAGAGCAAATTACTTTCTCTCAAGTTTCGACGCATTGTCATATTTGCGAAGAGCCTTTCTCATCGAAAGACGTCATTGTCCGCGACCACGACCATTTTAAAATTTTTAGAAAGAAAGTGGGGGGATCGTTACGGCGATAAAAATTTAATTGCTAAGTTAGATCCGGAGAAATGTAATATTCAGTATGTGGATACGGACAGTTTCATTTACAACATCCATTGTGATAATGTAAACGAAGAGGTTATTAAGTCGAATTTAAGCAAATTCGACACGTCCGACTATCCCATTGATAATCCATATAATATGCCTCGCGCCAATAAGAAAGTACTGGGTCTAATGAAGGACAAGGCTCACGGTACAATAATTTCACACTATGCCGGACTAAGATCGAAAATGTACACTTATAAAATATTAAACCGAAAAACTATAAAAAAAATCAAAGGGTGTAAAATACCATATTGTTAAAAATAAAATAACTTTTGAAGATGTTGTTGATTGCTTGAAAAATGTAAAAGAAAAACATGCTACTCAACGAACCTTTCGTTCTTATACGCACGAGGTATTTAGTATCGAACAAACTAAAGTGGCGCTAAGTCCGTATGACGACAAGAGATATAGCAAACAAGTTTGATACTGTTCCGTGGGGACATTACAAGGCTCTGTAAATTTTTTTCTCTGTTGCAGATAATGAACAAATTGTTGTCGTTGAAGGATCTATGTATAAAGTCAATTAGTGAAAACGTTCATTTTGTTGCACATTTTCTGCTTGAATCCACCTTACTGAGGTGGATTCAAGCTAACGCTACAGATAATGGAAAAATATCCCAAATATAGGTGGAAATATATTAATGCACTCGATGTCAGATGTGAACGGCCACCTCTACCAGATTTGAGCTCTATAACACGTCAAAAGAAAGTATCGTTGGAACATCGGAATGCCATTTTAGTATGGCCAAAGTATACAGACAATCCTTTTGAGCACTATAGTTATTATTTATGGGAAAAACACTATATTGTTAGATTTAAATAAATCGAGATTGTTTTAAAGACGACTTTTCCGATCTTGGCGTCAATGTCGAGCGGTGCATGCCAGAGCAGGGCATCAAACTGATGCCCGTCGCCACCCTCTGCGGCGTCCCGGCTCACGCGCGCGAATAGACCCGAAGATTTCCCGACGCATCCGAAATCGATAGATCGCGCCAATATTTAAATATTCGAACGTAATCTAACACGGCCAAACTGACAACATTCCGCTCTCGGAATGCATGACTCATTTGAAGTGTCACAGACATGAACACACAGAAAAAAAACAAAGTTTTATTTCTTTACAGCAACGTTAAAATATATAGATGTGTACATCGGTAAAAATTCGTAAACCTTTCATTCTGCAGATTTATCATCAGCCGTCCCAGAGTTCCCTGTAATGAACAAAAAACGAGAATTCATCAATCAAATGAATTTCACAAACAATTGGGACTAGATTTACGTAATAACTCACAAGCTGACAGACACGATGGAAATTCTGTAGTAAGCACGCATTTACAAATACAGAGTTGACTTGAGTAGCACGATGGAAATACTGCAATAAGCACGTATTTGCGATGGGCTCTCAAACAACAAAATCAAAACACAGAGTTGACTTGAGCAGCGCGATGGAAATACTGCAATAAGCACGTATTTGCGATGGGCTCTCAAACAACAAAATCAAAACACAGAGTTGACTTGAGCAGCGCGATGGAAATACTGCAATAAGCACGTATTTGCGATGGGCTCTCAAACAACAAAATCAAAACACAGAGTTGACTTGAGCAGCGCGATGGAAATACTGCAATAAGCACGTATTTGCGATGGGCTCTCAAACAACAAAATCAAAACACAGAGTTGACTTGAGCAGCGCGATGGAAATACTGCAATAAGCACGTATTTGCGATGGGCTCTCAAACAACAAAATCAAAACACAGAGTTGACTTGAGCAGCGCGATGGAAATACTGCAATAAGCACGTATTTGCGATGGGCTCTCAAACAACAAAATCAAAACACAAAATACTCCAAAGACTATTTAAATTAGTTTTATATACACAACTCAAATCAATCTAACACGGCACAACAAGTCAAATTATGTACTTACAATTGTCTAGTTGTAATAATCTTTGGAAATCGTCAGGCGTCCAATCAGTAGGCCAATGCCGCAACTGATCCTTAGAACATTTAAAAGTTTTCGGAGTACCTAATTTCTTAATCAAATACCGATTATTGGTAAGTGATCTCTTGATTATGTAAGGACCAACAAATTCACAAGAAAACTTTTCAGGTCTTTGACCTCGGCTTAACAAAACAGTATCACCTACTTTATACAGCTGATTGTCTCTTCGCTTCTTATTTAGATAATTCAACTGCCTTTCTGAATTTTGCCGTAGTTTCTTTATAACTGCGGAATAATCCACTGGAGATTTAGTTTCATCAGGGATTGGCAAATCGGTTAAGACTGTACGAATTTGAGGCGTTTGACCCTCTCGACCAAATACTAACTTAAAAGGTGAGCAACCAGTCGTCTTTTGTTTCGTAGTATTGATTACTAACTGGATCTTCCATACTTTGTTCGGCCAATCTGTTACTTTATTGGATTCAACTCTTAACAAATTGGTAATAGTTCGCATATAGCGTTCTATTTGTCCGTTGGAGCGATGAACACCGGGGGTTGTCACGTGTAATTCGATGCCAAAATATTCGGTAAATGATTTAAATATTTTTGCTATGAAATTAGTTCCAGCGTCGTGAATTAGTTTGGAGGGCGTGCCAAATATGCTGAGGAATTTAGCAAAATTTTGTGTTGTTTCTTCTGTAGTAACGGTGGATTGAGGATATAGGAGACAGAATTTGGAGAAGGCGTCAATTATAACAAGGATATATTTATAGTTTTTTGGATTACCTGGTAAGGGGCCCAGACAGTCGACATGAACTGTATGGAATGGTTCATCGGGCTTTGGGATAGAAGTAAGGAAGCCTTGTTTAGGACCCGTCTGATTTTTTCGTACTGCACATATCAAACAGTGTTCAACATACTTTTTAACATACCTGGTCATATGGGGAAACCAAAAGTAAAGTCTGATTGAGGCAAGAGTTTTTTCCCAACCTATGTGACTTTGATCATCGTGAAATATTTTCAAAAGACTATAACGGTTATTAGATGGTACAAAAAGTAAAGACTGAGACGATTTGTTATTTTTATTGGTTGTAATACGAAATAAGGTCTCTTTTTCTAATTTATATTTTCGTTTGACATCATCTTTAGCATCGTTCAAAGATTGAATGATTTGTTTACATTCCTCATCTTGACTTTGTGATACGGTAAGCCAATTTTTATGAAAATAGGGTTGTGAATCGATATGAGCTACAGTTTCAATTGGGTTCCTGCTAAGGAAGTCAACATGAGATATTTCAGAGCCTTTACGATAAACAATTTCGAAGTCGAAATCCTGCATATAAGCCCACCAGCGGGCGGTCCGCGGCTTAAGTTCTTTTTTGCTTGCAGATAATTTTAAGGAATTGCAATCAGTTACTAAAGTGAATCTTAATCCAAGCAAATATACACGAAAATTTTTTAAAGCTTTCACAACGGCCAGAGTCTCTAGTTCAAACGAATGATACATAGCTTCATCTGGATTGGTTTTTTGACTGAAATATTCAACTGGACGAAAGGTATCACTGTGTTTCTGCAATAAAATAGCACCGAAACCAATACTGCTCGCATCAGTATGCAATTGAGTCTCTAAATTTGAATCGAAAATTGACAATAGGGGTTTTTGAGTAAGGACATCAATAACATACTGCCTTGCTTTTTCACATTCAGTCGTCCAAACAAAGGGAACATCATTACGAGTCAAGTGAGTTATACAAGCTACTTTGGAAGAAAAAGCGGGAATAAATTTACGGAAGTAGCTCGCCAAACCGATGAATTGGCGCACTTGTTTCACGTTAGTGGGTGACAGACTTTCCTTGACTGCTTTAACTTTATTCGGATCAGGTCGGATACCATCAGCCGATATTTGACGACCTAAATAGGTGATGTTTTGCATAAAAAATCGACATTTACGAAGGTTAATTGAAAATCCGGCTTTAGACAAAGCATCAAGAACTAATTTTAGTTTACAAAATCCATCCTCAAGTGTGATGGAGGGTATTACTATGTCATCCATGTAAACAACCGCGGTGTCATATTTTAGGTTACCTAAAGCCATATTAATTGCTCTCTGAAAGACCGCAGGACCATTGGCCAGTCCAAAAGGCATTTTTAAATACTCATACTGACCATCCGGTGTCACGAAAGCGGTTTTTGGAATCGACTCGGGATTAATCGGGATTTGGTGAAAGCCCGAAGCCATATCAAGTGACGTGAAAAATTTATTTTTGCCTAAACGATCGAGCTGATCGTCAATACGTGGCAATGGATACCGATCTCTTAAAGTTATTTTATTCAAATGACGATAATCGACACACAATCGAAATGTCCCATCTTTTTTCTTAACGAGTATAATCGGGCTCCCAAATGGAGAATTGCTCTCCCGGACGATTTCGTTTTTAATTAGATCAGCAACGATGCCACGTACTTTCTGACGCTCAAACTCCGACATACGGTAGGGATGGTGATAAACAGTTTTGTTTTCTGTCAATGTGATGGTTAATTCCCCGGTATTGACAGGTTTAATGGTAAAATCAGTAGCAGTTGACAAATTCTGATAATTCCCCAGCAGTTTGATTAGTTCAGCCATTTCTGCATGCTCCAGATCACTTGTTATTTCCGAGTTATGAATGGTTCGAGTAGAATTTGTAAGCGCAAGCATGGGCATAATTTTTTGAACGTTTTTATTTTTTATTAAAACTACATTATTTTCGTAAACATTTTCACCAACGATAACGTCATATTTGGAATGACTATGCGGCACAATAACAAGATCAAGCGTTATTTTTATTTCGGGAAACTCTACCAATGCTTTGGTAAAAGAAAAAGAATTATGTATGGTACCGTCGAACCATCGTAAAGGAGTAACACGCGGAATTTTCTTTAGATTTAATTTGTCTACCAACGTTTCTTTTATTAGCGAACACGTGGAGCCGGTATCAATTAAACAATTTGTAGTGTAACCCGAAATAACGATAGGCACAGTTTTTAACTTGTTTTCATTAAAATTATGTGAATTGAGCAAAACGTGATGAGATTTAAATTTCTTTACGGTTGGGTCCTGTCCGGACTCTGAAACTTCACTTCCTCGACTTTGTTTATTTTGCCGACGAAAACAATTTTCAATGCCGTGACCAGGTCTTTTACAATATCGGCAAACATCAAACCCTTTATTATCCGAGTTATTGGTATTCTTAGTTTTAGATTTACAATCGCGAGAAAAGTGTCCCGATTGACCGCAAGAATAACAATTTGCCTGCGTCGTTTTTTTGTGTGAAAATACATTATTTTTCTTATTCAATTCGGATGCCGATTTTTCGACCAGAGGAATTTTTATGTAATTAGAGAGAAATGCAATTAAATCACTAACAGAGGCGGCACTACAATTATAGGCCGCAGTTCTGACCGCAAGATCGTCTATTGAATGAGCAATTATTTCGATCAAATCCGAATCAGACCAACTTGCCCGCGTGCGCTTTAATTTTTCTAATTTAATTCTCGCGTATTCAACATAACTGCGCGCATCGGAACTACGATAATTTACAGCATCGCTTAACAGTTTACCCAAATTCTTTTGTTTGGGAAAAGATACAGAAAAGTCAAATTTAAAATTTTCCCACGTTTCTTCCGTGGGTTGCCATGCCGAAAACCATCTTAGTGCAGATTTTTGCAAAAATGGACCAATTCTACTCACGGTTTCCCGATCTGACCAAGCAAATTCGTTCTTATACCCTTCAATTTTTTGTAACCAAATACCACTATCCATATTGTCGGGGTCAAAACTCGGCAAGGCCAACGAAATGGGAGTGGTTTGGGTGGCTGGCGATGTGGTTGATGTCGGCGACGGCTCCTTTGTACCGACACGCTGTTGCAAATTCTCAAGGATCGACGCTATGGCGCCCAAAGATCGATTCAGTTCTTCTTCGGCCATTATAGCACACTCCAAATTACGTTAAACGATTACACGTGTACCCCACACCTGATGTTAGATTTAAATAAATCGAGATTGTTTTAAAGACGACTTTTCCGATCTTGGCGTCAATGTCGAGCGGTGCATGCCAGAGCAGGGCATCAAACTGATGCCCGTCGCCACCCTCTGCGGCGTCCCGGCTCACGCGCGCGAATAGACCCGAAGATTTCCCGACGCATCCGAAATCGATAGATCGCGCCAATATTTAAATATTCGAACGTAATCTAACAATATAGTGATGACCCGAACATTAGTGTTGATGGTTTGTGAATCTTGCAAAGACGCTTTGACAAATTTGATTTTTACGATTATCGACACGTATCTACCGTCGAAGCCCGTGCATTAATATTTATGGTATATCAGAGTCAGGGGAGTTGGTGGGAAAGTTGCTATTCCGAAATATACTTAAAATAAGAACCCTTAGAAAACTATCACGCCAGAATACATAATAATTTAATGGCGATAAATGATTTCTTTTGTCATATTCATTGCTAACAAAAATAAAAAACATTTGTAAAATTAGGGTTATGTTAGTCATTTTTTTAGTTGTTCAATTTTTTTTATTCTAATGTAAAATGTATATGTAACATTTTTTTTCACTTCCGATTCAACAGATTTTTTCTTGTTGTTTTTAGAGAAATACCGTTGCAATTTTTCTTTGAGTGTCCTTATTACCCGTTCGTCTATCGCAGCCTTTTTCTTACTGTACGTACTATAATGATTAATTTCGTGCTTGTCCATGAGCTTCTCAAAATTGAGATTATAAAATTCCTTGCCCAGATCCGTTTTGGGTGTCGATCCCGTGCCTCTTTTAGAATTTTGGAGAAGACCTTGGTCACATCACTACCCGTTTTTGTTTTTAACGGTTCGCACCACACGTATTTTGAAAAACAATCGATATCGACCAATATAAATTTAAAGTTTTTATTTTGTTTCGCATGTCGGTCGAGCTGGGCCAAATCGGCCTGCCACAAATCATCCAACCCTCGTATTATAGTTCTGCGACGCCCACAATTTCTACGTGCCGGCTTGTGCAGTTCCCGCACGAGTTTTATCTTTTCTTTACTATTCATTCGTCAATTTGGTCCGCTGCTCTTTTTTTGGGTCGATACCACTAACGCGTGATTTTCCAACTCTTGCTTTGTGCATATCTCGCCTAGTCTGCGATCAAGGTCGCGGCGAAACTGTAGAAATTCACCTCGAAACGTTCTGACTTGTTGCTCTAAATGTGCGAATCTCGTTTTGTTTGCTTTCAACACCAGGTTAATGTCCCTATTTTGCCGCGAGAGTCGTTCTACCGCTAAAGCGTGTTTTTCCAACGCTTGTTCTTCTGACGCACTGAGGGTAGCAGCGGTTGTGATGCGATGGCGTCTTTGGATGTTAACCTTTTTGTAAGCACCTCGAACACCTCATCATCCACGTACTTTTTGGTGGCCGCGTCGTAGTTTTCGCGAGGCGTTTGGACATTGCAAATTCTTAAATAGTTCATATGGACGTTTCCCCCCGCGGTATAATCGAAGGCGGAGCTCTTTATCACGGTAGTTCGCTTGGAGCGGACTCCGTTGGAACTTGTCGAGACTCATTATTAAACTAACGTATTATACCGGCTTCTTTTAACTCTTCGACGATAGAAAGAATTTCGTTTATCCGCGGACGTCTTCCCTGCATGTTTCGACGCGACTAGTAATTTTACCCAGTACACGTATTCCATTGGCGCGTTATTATAGCCCATATTATAACCTTAGTAGTTATTCTAACGCGGGACTGTGACGATTCAAGGTCACCGATGGCATTTTCCATCAGCAGTGTACCAAAGCCAGTTCTTCGTAAGGGGGGTCATGTAAAAGAAGTAAAGGTCACGCCGAAGAAGTGGAAAGTGTCACCATTAGGGTGTAGACAGGTGTACGGGGACCCCTGGGGGTGGGTAAGGTAATTACACCTGTGTCGAGGTGTGACGTCATAGTGCCTTTTTGGCGCCTCCCCTTGGGGAAAAAGTGGTGTCACTGATTAAAAAACATTTTATGACGTCATAGTCGCTAGTGCCTTTTTGGCAATTGCACCCCGGTAAAAAAAGGGGTTCGTAGAAAAAATAAATTTCGTAGTGCCTTTTCGACACTACGGGGGGTGTGGGGGTGCGGGGGTGAGAAATTTTTGAGAGCCGAAAAAAGCGACCGCCGCCGCCGCCGCCGCCGATGTCTCGCGCGGGCGGGATTCGAACCGCGAACCTTCGGAGATAAACGCCGCCGCCGACGCGCGCGCTGTTCCCCTAGCGTAACTGGGCCGGCACGTTATCGCGTCGTCGTCGTGTATGCGCGCTGGTCGATATAATTAAATAAGTGTGCACCGATAAAATTGATGATTTATTTAAGACATTTACATTGATAAGTTTGAATAGAAAACAAATTAATATCTAAAAAGGTTGTCGAGGTGAATGCAATTAAATAAATGTGCACCGATAAAATTGATGATTTATTTAAAACATTTACATTGATAAGTTTGAATAGAAAACAAAATAATATCTAAAAAGGTTGTCGAGGTGAATACAATTAAATAAATGTGCACCGATAAAATTGATGATTTATTGAAAACATTTACAAAGTATTGACATCCGATATAAATTTGCTAAACACCACAACGTATTTCTTCTTCTTCTTCTTCTTCTATAGGGTATGTTCTAAATCCTTGTTTTTTTGGCCGCTGGTGGTGACGACGACGACGACGACGACGACGACGACGATGATGGAATAACTTCGTCGCAATATAAACTTATATTGTTCGAACGATTTGTTGATTGCGAACAATATTTTATATTACATATTGGATGATTTTTAATGGATTCTTCACAAAAGCAAAAAGATTTGTTACAGCTATTACAGTACTTGGTACCGTTATAGTAGTAGACTTTGGAGTTTTCCGAAACATCTTGTTTCACTTTTTTTTTTCGGTTGTTGTTGTTACGTAACGATCACTATTCATGGCTGCTGCTGCTTCGTACTTGACTAAACACTTTAATGCAAATTTTACATTTTATTAGATGAACAACACAAAAATATCTCATTTAAATGGTCAAATGTTATCAAATATTATTTATTATCATTATATTTTGTACATACAAAGTAAATATGTTAAAATTACAATTTGCTAAATTTTTCACTATTTGCGTAGATTTAGAATAAGTTGACGGTGTAGCACTTTTCACTTATTTTTTTCAGAGATTGGGTGATGCGCAGATAAAAACATATTCATCGATAAATATATTTATTTAAATTCTCAATAGTATATAAATAATTTTACGCATAAATAAAACATTGATAATCTAGACTAGATAGTTCTACAAAAATTTTTTTAAAATCATCTAATGTAAATTCATAATTTTCAACAATTATAGATTTATTTCCAATTAGATTTTCCAAGCCGTATCTTCCACAATACATGATCGTATTTTCTCTCGGAAATATCGGATAATAATTCAAATGTTGACCAATTACTGTACCTATAGTTTTATTAAACGAATTTCGAATTTGCGTTCCTACGGGAAAAGCACCGTCAAAATAGAATGCCGGACACTGCTTCAAAGTTATGTTTTCTTTGGATTTTTCGTATAGGTAGAATGTTCCTCGTTCAATTGGAAAAGTGTAATTTTCAACGTAGACTTTCTCCAAAATTGAGTTTGCTTTGATTGGAGTATGCACGACGACAAAATCGATGAAATTCAAAGTCACAATCAGACTAGAAATTATTTTTGTTTGAAACATGTTTTTTGTTTAAACTTGACAGATTAACAATAAATTACACAATGAATAATATTTGCAACGTTTGATACATTTTATACAGTTTTAATAAGAGCATGCGCAAATAAAAGATCACCATCATGTTAAACTATTTTAATTTGCAAATAACTATACAAAAAATTAGTACAAAATTAAATAATTCTGACAGTGCTAGAGAGGGGATTGTATTTTATTAAACGATCATGTATGATAAGACAATAGGCGGTTGTGTTTGCGGGAATATTCTGAGAAGTTTCAAATTCCAGCCGAATATCTACCGAACCAGATTTTAAACTTTCATTTTGTCTACTACAATCTATTACAATGAAAGGCGCCAACTGTAAAAACGTCTTAAATGTTAAACAGGGTTCGCTTATTTGCTTATAATAGTAAAATTGTTGAAATTGTGCGTACATTTCATATAAAATGGCGATATAATTTTTAGTAAAATTTAAATTAACGTTATCATATGGATATGTTTCTGAATTCAAATACAATTTTATATTACTTAAATTACAATGGTCAAAATTGGACATATTTTTAGAAACATTATTTTTTCGAAGAGTTTGAAAAGCAACTAAAACAAATCGAGGTTTTTCAAGTTGATTTGTGGCTTTAACGTTCCACGTGTGTTTAGTCGTTTCCTGTAACAATGGATATTCGTGCAATTCCCAACTTCTAAAAGCCAATTCTAATTCTCGTCCTTTCTCTATATACTTGAGAAGTCGTAGCTTTTCCACATCTGCTACTTGTATGTGCGGTATTCTCCATATCGCTTTATATAATTCTATTTTGGGTTTTTCGTTTTCTTTCGTAGATATGACGGCGTTATTATCGTTGGAGCTTCGAATTAAAACCAATTCTTGTCTCATATTGATTAGAATTTTTTTGAAATCTTCAAAAAATCCCATTAAATTTTTAAGAGGAACGTTTACATTGAAATATCCATCTTTGTTTGTTATTTCGGGATTTTGCAAGTGATTCCAACCGGCATGTTCGTATCGATCACATTCATTTTTTGTGAAAGATGCCAATCCTTTGAGAGTAGTTGTAATTCCAGGATTTCTAACCCTGTCTATAACGATCCCTCCAATTTCATAACGAATTTCATCGAAAAGAAACGCTATAAAATTATTGATCGGTTTAAGAGTCGTGCTTACTTTTTTTTCGCTGTCGACAATTCGTCCTTCGAAATACATGTAACTATTGGTCGGTAAAGTGTAAACGTCTTGAGCCTGTATAGGAATCCGTATTTCATCCGAATTATTTAATGTCGTATTTGCGTATGGAGTGTAGCTATGTAACTCGTAATTAATAATAGAATTGTCCATAAATGCTTGTTCACCTACGTTCAGAATATTAAAACTCATCTTCTTTGTTCTTCTTCTTCTTCTTCTTCTGGTTGTAGTAACTTCCAAAACACTTGCAAAAGACAATAAGTCTTCGTTTCCCTTCAATGTTAATCCCAGATAGCGAAGAAATTCGGAATTTTCGACTGTTAACGGTTTCAACGATCGACTATGATTAACTCTATGTAGATCCGTATTTTCTTTTATATTCGACTACGTGAAAACGCCATTTGGAATGTTGAGGTTATAGAGGAGCACCATTTTTTATGACACCACTTCCTTTAAATGTATTCTTACTGTTATCGTTTCTCTTTGAAAATTAATCAAATTACCGTCTTGATCCACTATTTTAAGGATAATTTCGTCAATGTAATTAGAATTTATAGGTAAATATATAACATTTGACACTTTTTCGATTATACGAAATCCGCTCGGCACACTAGGATAAAACATGTGTAGTATATGTACTGAGTTATTATTATTATAAGAATTCTTTATCAAATTACATTCTACACAAACAGAATTTACTTTCGAAATATTTATCGGAAATTCGGATATGTGTAATTGATTGGCAGACAGTTTTCTATTTTTGAATCCCAACAATTTTGCAATCGAATCGCCTTTTTCAAAATGTATCATCTCGTTGGATTTGATTTCGTATTTTAGTGTATTAAGATTGGCCCTCATAAATAAAACGATTTCGTCATTCATCGACAATTCCTTTTCAATCACATTTGTTTTTTGTTGTTTATTTTGTTTTTCTTTTTTCAATGTTTCGTTTTTCTCCGTAATCTTCTCCATTATAAACTTTTCAATGTCGTTAATTTCATAACTACCTTCGGGTACGGCAATAACTTGACTTCCGATATAAAATTTATTGTTGGAATTGTCTACATTGGGAATTGTGTTGAAAGTAACAAAGTCGATCAATCCGATCGCATAACTTTTTGAATCGTCCAAAACTATGGGAGGATATATTTTAGTCGAAAGTATCGAGTCTTTACCAGATAATGTAAACGTATACATACCGACCGATCTGTACAAAGGTTATCGGATTAATGAATAACAGTTTGCTAATAATAAATAATTTATTCGGAAAGAAAATGTAAACATAGCTGACCACAATTCACGGTATTAAATTTTTGATAAACATCGTAATTGTATCGTATATTGCACGGTCCATTCGAATTGAAATATGTCAATGCTTCCAGTGGCGGAGGTAGATTTCCATAACTGTCAAAATACATGATATTAGGTCCCTGTTTTTTGTAACATGTCCAGTGGGTTCCGGTTCCGCTTCTACTGTCCAAGTTGATTATACCTCGTTCATTTTTTCTTATTTTTCTGGGCAGATTATCTCTCATAAAAACACCCCTAGACCAAGGTATTTTCAACAACTTTTTAGCATACTTTTCCAACTGAATATTCGTTAACGGATAATCGTTAGGTATTTGCTTCTTATTCATTTTATTAATTTGTACTGCAATTGCGACGCCGGTACTAAATTTACTATTTATTTGTTAACGGTTATATGGCTTAAGAAAAAGTCCCATTCCTGTTTTATACGGTTTTAAGTATATGCCTTTACCCATTGCGATCGCTTCCATGGTTTTGTTGTGGCGTTGCGATTCTTGCAATTGTTTCGTTGCCGATTTCGCATCGTTTACAGCTTTCGCGATACCCGCAGCTCCACCGGAAAGAGCACCGAGCGCCGAAAGTCCAGCAAATATCGGAATGAGCGGTAAAACACCACCCGTTTTTGGTATCGGTACGATACGATTAGGTTTGATTTTATTTTTTAAACTCTGAGCCGCCTTTAATGCGACACGAATTGCATCACCATAAGTACTAGGTTTTTGTTTAATAACGTGTTTTTTAATTCGTTTAGTAGCATTTGTAAAGCCAATTTTTTTCTCTCGTCGCCGTCGTCGTTGTATCGCACTTGTTTTACGTTTTCTTGGATTAGTGTTTTTTCTTCTGACCATTGTACCGATTACAACTTCTAATTAGTACTGAAAGTGTTTTCCATCTTTATTCACTATTTATAATTTGAAGTTTTTAGGTGGTGTGTATACTTACTTTTAATTTTCATTTTCTATTATCAATATTCGATATTTTTGATAGAATCATCCATTTCTATGTTTTTCTCATTATCTTCTACGTTTAATCTTTTTGTCCTTTTTATTTCATTTCTATCAATCGTGGCAGCTTTTCTTTTCCGATTATGAACTAATACGATACGAGGTTTCTTTTTTGAAATTTCATTATCTTCATCATCATTTAGAATGCTTTTAGGTCGAACTCTATCTAATGGATAATCGTCTGCGATATCAAAATCTTTCTTATCTTCATATGTCTGTGGTTTCGATTTGTTGTTTTCTTTTCGCTGCTGTGTCTTCTTTTTCTTCTTTTGGCTGCAAATATTCTTTTTCTCTTTCTGATTTATCATCTTGGCTAAAGAATCCTCAATTTCGTATAAACTTTTTTTAGTTTTTTGTAGTTTTTTTAAACAAGTTTGAATTAATCTCCTGGAACGGTAATAGTAACCACCACCGCCGCGGTCTGTATTTGGAATGCCCATTCCGAGTTTTAATTTTGTTTTCATTGCCGCCGTTACTCCTAAAGCGGCAATTTTCTCCTTCCACCCGGAATTTTTAGCTTTAAATCTCGCTAAAGCCTTGGAAGCTAATACTTTATCTGCCTCGTGACGTTTGTTTAAATCACTTTCCGTTGAATAGGCGATATCGTGTTGTTTGCATGCATTGTCCAAACCGTTTATGCCGGAATCGTTTTTAGCGAGACGTTTTTCAACTTTTGTACCGGGGCCGCACCAATTATACCCCGGAATATGCATTTCAAAAGGCAATTTGTTGATTACCGTATTTAATAAACCGTTACCTGATGCGTAACATTTCATGCTGACGATCGTGTGTGTTCGTTTTGTTAGTACAAACTAATATAAAAAGTTTGTAAGTCATCTATTTTATATCATTATGAATAGTACGGTGTTTTAGAAAACAATCACATTATGAAACTTATTAAACAAAGTACTACATTAGATATTGAAAATAATACGTTTCACGAAAAATCTTACAAGAGGCATGGTAAATTGTTTCCCGCAACAATAAGATGTATTATCGTGGGTCCTTCGAATTGCGGTAAAACTAACGTGATGATTAATTTAATCGAACAGGAGAACGGTGTAAAATTTGAAAACGTATACATTTATTCGCGATCTTTGAACCAACCAAAATATATTTACCTGGATCAACTGCTGAAATCAATAAAAGGTATTCGATATTTTACATTTAACGCCGGTGAAAGCATTATGCATCCGTCGGAGGCTAAACCGAACAGTATTTTCATTTTCGACGATGTAGCGTGCGACAACCAAGATGTCATACGCGAATACTTTAGTATGGGACGACATAATAAAATTGATTCGTTTTATTTATGTCAAACGTATGCTAAAATACCTAAACATCTTATAAGAGACAATGCTAATTGTCTCGTAATTTTCAAACAAGACGATTTAAATTTGAAACACATATACAACGATCATATCGGTACCGATATGACTTTTGAACGTTTTAAAGAAATGTGTGCTTTATGCTGGAACGAAGCGTTTAGTTTCCTAACTGTATTTAAAGACTGCGATATTAATCAAGGAGGTCGATATAGGAAAACATTTGATTGCTTCATACATTTCTAATCGTCCTATCGCGGCGGCGGCGGCGGAAGCTGTTTCGACCTGTTCAGGAGCTGTTCAGACCTGTTCAGAAGCTGTTTAGACCTGATCAAGAGCTGTTTTAGACCTGTTCAGGAGCTGTTTAGGTCCCCGATCAAAAGTTGTTTACGCCTGATCAGAGAGAGCTGTTCCTATAAAGGTTATTCACTAGTGGTTCTACATTCAGAACGTAACTTGCTATAGACGGTGATATCGAGCGCTATGATCAGTCAACAAAATGATAAAGTTTTGAAAAAACGATTAATTTCTAAACGTAAGGATATAAGAAAAAAACTTGAAGAATTAAAACGTGGTGAAATGATGCAAGAGACAATGTTTAAGCCTATTACAAAACGATTGAAAAATATCGAGTCTTCTTTGCAAAATTCAACAAGAACAACAACGCCAGCAACCACGACGACGAAGACGACTCTAGTAAGTGATGTAACACAAACTACTCCAAAGTATCATCTTCCCGTAAAAGTGGAGGAGCCCGCCGCCGCCGCAGCAGCAGCAGCCGCCGCCACAGCAGAAGAACAAACTTTACCACTATCAGTAATTCAAAAGAAACGAAAAATATTGCCTAGACAGTTATCATTTAATTCGACTCCTATTAGTAATTACGATTCACCGAGTGAAATGAAACAATCAATTATAGATGAAATTGATTCAGATTATGAAGACAACGTAGTAAACGTAGACAAGGAATCTACTAGTCGATTTGAAGATATCGGACCAGTGTCTTTTATTGAATATTTGGATCAATACGATCCATTACCACGGAAATATATTCGAGAAATGTACGAAGATACCGAAAATAGAGAGTTTGATCACGAGTATGGCGTTAGAATGGATAAAAGTACTGAAAAATTTTTTATTGGTAACTCACAAGTAGATATTCAAGGATCAGATATTTATGTTCAAGGTAAACGGTACAGAGGTACTCAAGGTTTATACGAATTGTTATTTAAAAAGTATCCTAACAATAGTTTATTTAACGAACAAGACAGGGAAAATTATAAACAAATTGTATACAAAACGAACGCTCACAAAAGACATTATAAACCCAATGCTCAAATTGACGGAAGTAAGCTGAAAAAATATAAAAATATTATTGCACCAACAACAACAACTGGGGGAAAGGGTTTAATGACAACAATGGAAGTGACACCCAATAAAAAAGATTGCATTTATTGGGACGATCCAAATGAATTAGTCGATCGATTGCGTCTACTCGTATCGTCACAGTCTGCAGGTCATACGGGTCACTTAAATGAGATAAATTCGCTAATTGAAGAATTGCGCGAAGTCGATATTATAGAATGAAGCCGTCGAAATTTATTACGGATGCCAAGCGACAAGTTGTCGAGGAACTTCATAAACCTGCTCGTATAAACTTTAAACGTAGAAAAACTATAATTAAATCTTTATATGATCTGTTTCAAGCTGACCTTATCGAAATGATTCCGTACGCAAAACAGAATCGTGGATACAAATACATACTAATTGTAATAAATTGTTTTTCTAAATTTGTTTGGGCGCTACCTGTAAAAAATAAGTCGGGAGCGGAAGTGACGAGAGCTATGGAAACAATTTTAAAGTCCACCAAAAAACCAAAAAATTTACAAACTGACGCTGGAGCTGAATTTTTTAACAAAGACTTTCAAAATTTAATGAAAAAATATCATATCAATCATTATAATGTATTTAGCGAGAAAAAGGCCGCTATAGTGGAAAGAGTGAACCGTACCATAAAAAATATAATGTGGAAAGAGTTTAGTCTACGAGGAAACTATAAATGGATCGACATATTATCGGAAATTGTTAGAAACTACAATAATACACATCACAGCGTAATTAAAATGAAACCGGCCGATGTTATAAAAAAGCACGAAAAAAATCTAATGGAAACGGTGTTTAATCGAATAAAAATGACAAATCTTAATACCAAATTTAAGATTGGCGATCGCGTACGAATATCGAAGAGGCGAGGTGTTTTCGATAAAAAATACCAACCAAATTGGTCAACGGAAATTTTTACGGTAGATAAAGTTCAACTAACCAATCCCACTACGTATTTATTAAAAGATGAAAATAATCAAAATATTCTCGGTGGATTTTACAACGAACAATTGCAAAAAGTGAAGTTTCCAGACGTTTATCTAGTTGAAAAAATTCTCAAAAGGAAACGCGATAAAGTGTTTGTAAAGTGGTTGGGGTTTGATAACAAACACAATAGTTGGATAGATATAAATAATGTTGCGTAGGTTTGAGGAAGATTCAGTTGCAAATTAGTAGTGCTCGTAGAACATTTAAAAAATGTTTATCCTCGACGTTCAAGGATTTCAGTATAAACAGAGCGATTATATCGTTAGAGAAATCGCAATTATAAACGTGTCCAGTGGAGAAGTGTTTCATAGAATGGTGAAAACACCTTGTCCGTATAACTGGTTCACAGATGAAATTAGAAACCATCTTTTGAAGACCACGAATCGTGTCCACGGACTATCCTGGGATGAAAAAGAAGATGAGACCTGTCTACCTCAAGAAAGTGTAGTTAGTTTTATTAGAAACATTGTACAAAATAACTATATCTATGTTAAAGGCAGTTGTAAGGTAAACTATTTAAAATCACTGCTTTATTACAATGATATTGATATTGTCGATTTACATGACATTGGATGTCCAAATTTTAAAAGTTTAAAAGAAAATAACCAGTATAATTTTCATTGTAATAATCACTTTTATAATTTCTCTAATTGTGCCAAAGAAAATGTACTATTGCTGAGAAATTGGTATATTAATAAAAATTATCTTAAAAAATGAACTTGTTGTTTTATTAACTTTAACCATAAGAACAATTAAAATGATTTTTATCATGTGATGGAAAAATTAAACAAGTTATAACTCGAATATTTTTTTATTATTTTTATTTACTAACTAACTAAAAACGATTAATTTCTAAACGTACGGATATAAGAAAAAAACTTGAAGAATTAAAACGTGGTGAAATGATGCAAGAGACAATGTTTAAGCCTATTACAAAACGATTGAAAAATATCGAGTCTTCTTTGCAAAATTCAACAAGAACAACAACGCCAGCAACCACGACGACGAAGACGACTCTAGTAAGTGATGTAACACAAACTACTCCAAAGTATCATCCTCCCGTAAAAGTGGAGGAGCCCGCCGCCGCCGCCGCAGCAGAAGAACAAACTTTACCGCTATCAGTAATTCAAAAGAAACGAAAAATATTGCCTAGACAGTTATCATTTAATTCGACTCCTATTAGTAATTACGATTCACCGAGTGAAATGAAACAATCAATTATAGATGAAATTGATTCAGATTATGAAGAGAACGTAGTAAACTTGTTGTTTTATTAACTTTAACCATAAGAACAATTAATATTATTTTTATCATGTGATGGAAAAAATTAAACAAGTTATAACTCGAATATTTTTTAATATTTTTATTTACTAACTACACTAAATTTTTGACTTTCAAACTCTTCCGCGTCGTCGTCTAAAACGAAGCAAAAATCTTCAACTTTGCTGGTACTGGGAGTGGTGGTAGTCGTCGTCATCGTCGTAGTAGTGGCTGATTTTAAAATTCTGTTTTCCAGAATTTTTATTTTCTCTTCTTCCGAAGCCGGCTTGAATTTTTTAGCCGGTACCGGTTCGTCCTCCTCTATGGCAGCCGCATAAAAATTGACGTCCGAGAATTCACGCATCCCCTTCAATAACAATTGTAATTCTTCCTCGTCATCGGCCGCCACTCTCAGGTATCGGACGGGAAGATTTTTTAATTTTCCCTGAACCGTTTCATTCTTCGGTGAATATTTCAAATACAAGTGAACTCTCTTGTTCACAATCTTCACTTCTTTCCTCCCATACCTATGATAATTTGATAGATTTTTAGTAAATTATGGAAAACAAAACAATGAAGGTGACAGACTTACCTGAATAAATTTTTTAAAAATACCGCCAGCATCTTGTTGGAAAGTCTGGCGGGATCCGTTGACTCAAAAATTAATGTTGACGGAGTGTCCATAGTCGTTGTGTACAATGATTCCTTGTCGTAGAGTTCGATATATTTATATGCATTTATTTTTTTTAATTATTATCTATCCTAAAATTTCCACTTCGTCAGCACGATAATAACACAGTGCATTCATAATATTAAAAGCGATTACGTTATATTTATCAATTGCGCAAAACATAATAGTTTTGACCCTAACCCCGCTATCCGATAAAAGCGGTAAAATTCTACAAAGTGATATTATTTATCACATACGCGTCTATTAGAATAGACAAAAAAGTCTGCTGCGTATAAGTAAAAATGTCTGAAATCAGTGAGTTGAGTGAAAAAACGCTGCTGAAAATTAAAGAAGTTGGTGAGTTAATTAAAACAAAACATGAATATTGCAAGTGGATAAAATTTCTGAACAGAAACAATTTAATTTTGAAAAAATATTTAAAAAGTGTATCGTCATCGTCGACAGACAGAAAAGCGGTGGCAAAAATAGAATCAAATTTAAGTCTTTTAAAAAATTTTAAAGAACAATTCAAACATCATAAAACAGTTAAAAAAAATAATGCAAAATTAATTTGGGTTGATAACGAGTCTTGCTTTAAAAATCGTATTAAAACGGGAGCAATAGTTAATTTAGATATTAAAGATCCTATAATATTTTTTAGCAAGGCGTTTAGATCATTCTCTTGTCAAATAAAAAAAGCCCTTCGGGAGTCCCTAATTAAAGTTAACGTAATATTTCTTGCAGATTTTGTAAAACCACAAACAGGCGAAACCGATGTAAAACATTTTTCCACCAAAAATCGCGTCATCGATCATAATACCGATTTGAAAGAATTTTATAGTAATTATATTAAAAATAATATATTAACAAAATTAGAGGATTTTCAAGAGAGGGATTCTGGTTGGGCTCTTCACCGGATTCTACAATTAAAAGTTAACATTAATAATTATACACCGATAAATATCGGTCTTTCAACTTATGTATCGATGCCAAAATTTATTATTAATAAAAAAGCTGTTCTTAATATTCAAAATAACGATGAATATTGTTTTCTTTGGTCTATCGTTGCCGCGCTACATCCTTGTCGTACAAATCAAAATCCGCGTATTACCTATTCATATCCTCATTTCAGTGAAGTTTTAAAATACGATGGCATTGAATTTCCAATCAAATTAAAAGACATAAAAAAGTTTGAAGAAATGAATAATATTTCCATAAACGTTTTCTCATTAGAAAAGCGGGAAATTGTACCGGCGTGTTTAAGTCAATTCTCTTATTTAAGAACGGTTAATTTATTGATGCTTCCCACCGATATAACCAATGATTACGACGACGACGACGACGACGACGACGTCGACAACAATAATCTCTCTAATCACATTAACAATTTTGAGACAGTTTTTCATTTCGCATTAATTAGAAGTTTATCACGGTTATTATCGAAACAAAGCGGAGATTCGACTCATAGCAGATTTTATTGCGATAGGTGCTTAAATCATTTTTATTCACAACAAACTTTAAATAAACACATATTTAGTTGCAGAAAATTAAATAAAACCAAAATTACGCTCCCAACTGAACAAGAGAAACACGTAACATTTTCGCATTTTAAAAATAAAGAAAAAGTACCGTTTGTTATTTACGCGGATATCGAGTGTATTTTACAAAAATACGAAGATTCCGCTGCGACGGGAAACATTAAAAAATATCAAAAACATATTCCTTGTAGTATTTCTTATTATCTGTTGTGCAGTTACGATAATAATCTTTCCAAATTTAACTTGTATACGGGTAAAGATTGTATGAGCTGGTTTTGTCGACAATTACAAGAACTGGCCCTACAATTAAATCCTATATTTAACAATGCTGTTTCAATGACACCTTTGACTGAACATGAAAAAGAATCATTTTATACATCAACCACATGTCACATTTGTTCAAAACCATTTACCGAAAATGATTTAAGAGTAAAAGATCATTGTCATTTCACGGGAAAATATCGAGGAGTTGCTCATTCTTCTTGCAATCTTAATTACAAGGACGATCATACGATACCCGTGGTATTTCATAACTTAGGATACGATCTACACTTTTTTATTAAAAACTTGGCAACTGAAATTCCCGGTTCGGTAATATTACTACCTCGTAACAAAGAAAAATATATATCGTTTACAAAATATATCGAAAACACGAGCGTTAATTTTCGATTTTTAGATTCATTCAGATTTATGGCTAGTAGTTTGGATAAGTTAAGTTCTTATTTAGACCCTAGCGAAAAAAACATTACTAGAAGCTTTTGCGAAAATCTCGAAGAATTTCAGTTGTTACAGAAAAAGGGAGTCTTTCCGTATGAATATCTAGATGATTGGGAAAAATTGAACGACGTCGAATTGCCCCCGATTGAAAATTTCTATAGTAAACTTAGAAAATCCGGTATTACGATAAAAGATTACGAGCATGCCAAAAATATTTGGACAACATTCAAAATTCAAAATTTACGCGAATATATGGAATTGTATTTGAAAACAGACGTACTATTATTGACGGACGTTTTCGAAAATTTCAGAAATGTATGTCAAAAAACGTATGGCTTGGAATGTTTGAAATATTACACGGCACCGGGTCTGGCATACGATGCATGTCTTCTCATTTCAAATGTTCAACTAGAATTAATTACGGACATCGATCAATTAATGATGATCGAAAAAGGAATACGCGGTGGAATTTCACAATGCAGTAACCGATACGGTAAGGCTAACAATAAATACATGGAAAACGATTATAATCCAGACATTCCTTCATCATATTTAATGTATTTCGATGTAAATAACCTATATGGAACGGCAATGAGACTACCACTACCGACGGGTGGGTTCCAATGGATCGATAATAACGCATTTTATTCTATCATAAACACGTCGGACGATTCTGACGTTGGGTATCTTCTTGAAGTAGATATAGAATATCCTACAATACTTCACGATATCCACAAAGATCTACCTCTATGTCCGGAACGTTTGATTCCACCAACGGGTCAAACAAAACAGCCGAAATTATTGACAACATTGTTTGATAAAAAAAACTACGTAATACATTATAAAAATCTCATACAGGCTCTTCAGTTAGGTTTACGTGTTACAAAAATTCATAAAATATTACAATTTAACCAATCTCCGTGGTTGAAAACCTACATTGACCTAAACACACACTTGAGGCAGCAAAGCAAAAACGAATTCGAAAAAATTTTTTTTAAATTAATGAATAATGCCGTTTTCGGCAAGACTATGGAAAACGTTCGGAAATATAAAGACGTTAAACTGGTAACAAGTTGGTCGGGACGATACGGTGCAAAGAGTTATATTTCAAAACCAAATTTTCATAGCTTAACAATTTTCGACAATGACATGGTTATCATTGAAATGAAGAGATTGAATATTAAATTTAATAAACCCATTTACGCTGGTTTTAGTATTTTAGAAATTTCAAAAACATTTTTATACGATTTTCATTATCATTATATTATACCAAAATTCGGCAAGGATGTAAAACTCTTGTATTCAGATACAGATTCGTTAATATATAATTTTTACGTTGACGATATTTATAAATGTATTCGAGAAGATATTCATAAATTTGACACTTCTGATTATCCTCCCGATAACATTTATAATATTCCTTTGGCTAATAAAAAAGTTTTGGGATTGATGAAAGACGAAAACAACGGTAGAATTATGCACGAATTTATCGGATTAAAATCTAAAATGTACGCGATCAAATTATATTATTCAAATGTAGAACGAGAAAAATCTTCTAACAAAAAAGAAGTCGAAACTATTAAAAAAGCCAAAGGTATTACCGGTTCGTCATTAAAAACAATCACTTTTGAAGACTATTATAATTGTCTGTTTGATAAAACTCAAATGTATACCAACGAACATCTGTTTCGTAGTAAAAACCATGAAGTTTTTACGGTAAACCAAAGGAAAATTGTTTTAACACCGTTCGATGATAAGAGAGTGGTTAATTATATATTTACTGATACATTGCCTTGGGGATATAAAACAAATTAAATTTTATGTTAAAAAAATATTCACTTGTTTTAATTAATACAATTTCATAAGCAGCAAAAACTCACTTGTTTTATCATTTTTGTTTTAATTAATTCAATTTCATAAACAGCAAAACTCAACAATTTTAAATAAGACATTATTAAAAGGTAAGAACCTATTTGTTTTCTGTAGTCATAATTTAATACAATTTTTTTTCACAGCATTCTAACGTCGAGTCACTGAAAATTTGCGTTAAAGTGTTTAGTCAAGTACGAAGCAGCAGCAGCCATGAATAGTGATCGTTACGTAACAACAACAACCGAAAAAAAAAAGTGAAACAAGATGTTTCGGAAAACTCCAAAGTCTACTACTATAACGGTACCAAGTACTGTAATAGCTGTAACAAATCTTTTTGCTTTTGTGAAGAATCCATTAAAAATCATCCAATATGTAATATAAAATATTGTTCGCAATCAACAAATCGTTCGAACAATATAAGTTTATATTGCGACGAAGTTATTCCATCATCGTCGTCGTCGTCGTCGTCGTCGTCGTCGTCACCACCAGCGGCCAAAAAAACAAGGATTTAGAACATACCCTATAGAAGAAGAAGAAGAAGAAATACGTTGTGGTGTTTAGCAAATTTATATCGGATGTCAATACTTTGTAAATGTTTTCAATAAATCATCAATTTTATCGGTGCACATTTATTTAATTGTATTCACCTCGACAACCTTTTTAGATATTATTTTGTTTTCTATTCAAACTTATCAATGTAAATGTTTTAAATAAATCATCAATTTTATCGGTGCACATTTATTTAATTGCATTCACCTCGACAACCTTTTTAGATATTAATTTGTTTTCTATTCAAACTTATCAATGTAAATGTCTTAAATAAATCATCAATTTTATCGGTGCACACTTATTTAATTATATCGACCAGCGCGCATACACGACGACGACGCGATAACGTGCCGGCCCAGTTACGCTAGGGAACAGCGCGCGCGTCGGCGGCGGCGTTTATCTCCGAAGGTTCGCGGTTCGAATCCCGCCCGCGCGAGACATCGGCGGCGGCGGCGGCGGCGGTCGCTTTTTTCGGCTCTCAAAAATTTCTCACCCCCGCACCCCCACACCCCCCGTAGTGTAAGGCACTAGCGACTATGACGTCATAAAATGTTTTTTAATCAGTGACACCACTTTTTCCCCAAGGGGAGGCGCCAAAAAGGCACTATGACGTCACACCTCGACACAGGTGTAATTACCTTACCCACCCCCAGGGGTCCCCGTACACCTGTCTACACCCTAATGGTGACACTTTCCACTTCTTCGGCGTGACCTTTACTTCTTTTACATGACCCCCCTTACGAAGAACTGGCTTTGGTACACTGCTGATGGAAAATGCCATCGGTGACCTTGAATCGTCACAGTCCCGCGTTAGAATAACTACTAACCTTGTCCATTGTACAAATAAGGACGCGGTTTTACTAACGGTCGAATGACCTGAATGCATTTGGGTACTGTTGACGCGCCTTTTAGACGCCCGCGCGAGTCGCCGTGACATCCATAATTTTTTTATATTCCGCCAAATCGTTTTCCGTGTATGTCTGGGGTTTTTTCAAAAACACTACATTATATAGGCCGAGAGTGCCGGGGTAACGCGTGCCGTCCACAATAATGTCGCCAGATCTTCGATGAAAATCAATCCACTTATTGCCGAGAAACCATTTGGATGAGGTTGAGTGGTAAACGGGGCCATAAATGATGTCCGTGTCGGCCGATTTCGCCCATAAATTTTGAATATAAGGATGGGAAATTGATCCAGATAGGAACGAAATGACTCGTTAGCCACATTCGAGGTGTCAAACACTTCATCCTTCTCCTCCTGCTGCTGAACATGTTGCATCTATACACTGCGATCGGCAGCCGAAGATATCACCGTTTCCCGGATCTCTCTCGATTCTTGCTTGAGGCCGGTATGTTCGCTTTTTACTTTTAACAACGCCGGTTGGAGGGTTTTATTTTCGCAATACGCTCGAGCGGCTCGCTGACGGGTTTGAAAAGTTTCCGAATGGACGCGTCCTCCTCGCTCTTGCTCAATTTTAGAGCCAAGTACTTTTTCCTAATTGATTTGGACAGGTCGTATACTTTCCGTTTAAGCGCCGCGTCGGCGATGTCAACGAGCGCCGCCTTCATGACACTGTGTGTTTCCGACGATCACTTGTCATCCACTTTTATATACTTGTCAAAACCCTTGCTGTAACGGCCGTTTTTCAATGCAAAATCTTTGACAATTACGAGGTTTCCGTACTTGTCCTGTCAACAGGCAGAACAGATTTTTTTAACGCGTCGTACAAAACGTCGGGCGAGACGTGCTCGTCGTAAACGTAATGCAAATTCATGTCATCGTCTTTAAACAGTACTATAACGTTGCAATTGTCCCGTATCAGTTGCTTGGGTATTTTGGAGTACGTCTGGTAGAGATAGGCCGCGTCGATGGACTTGTGGCGACACATTGAGAAATATTCGCGAATTTTATTTGGTTTGTCACACGACACGTCGTCGAAAATAAACACGGAATTCTCTTTCGCTTCGCTGGGGTCGATTATCTCGTCGCTATCCCTGTAAGGAAAGTCCTTTGGCTTGCTTCAATACTCGAGACAATAGTTTGTATTTGGGTTGATACAGTGACTTTGAGTAGACGTAAACGTTCTCGAAACGCGCTCCATTGGGGCTGAAGTGTAGCGTCAACATGGCGTTAGTTTTACCGCATCCGCTCAGTTCACAAAACACCACCCTAAATGAGTTGGGTAACAGTTGTCCGTGTTTGATTTTCTTGTCCCCGCCCTCGTCGCAAACAAAATCTAAATTTTCGATGGGGAGTGCGAGTTTCTGTTGCACCACCTGCATGACTACAACCCTTATCCGACCACCCCAATATACAGTTAGTCAAGGAAATGTTTTGACATAGTAAAAAAAGTTTTTATTCTGCATTTCATCATTGATGAGAACAATTTCTACTTCATTTTTAAATTTTCCTTTATTAACTCATGTTTAGTCACATATTTACTAACCAACAACGACAACGGAAACCCCCTATAAATTTTTATTAGGAAATAAGATCAAAAATCAAAAGAAAGTCTAGAATTTCATTGTCAAGAAAATGTTTTTACAATTTATTTTTTATCCGTATTTTCCATCTTGGGCAGTTTCTACTTTTTGAAATACAATTTATCTTAGTCAAGCAATCGTTGAAAGTTATTTAGTCAATGTGTGTCTTTTTTTTATTACTAAAAACAATAAACTGTCAAAATTTTAAAATGCCCGGCAAAAGAACATCCATGGACGTCATCCAGTTGGTTTATTATAACCGGCAGATAGGAAAAACGGTTTAAGAATTGTCTGAAATGTTCTCCATAACAAGGCAGACAGTGTACAATATTTTATATCGCGCTGAAAACGAGAAACGATTGTCATTAAAGCTTCCAACTGGCCGTCCACGTAAGATTTCGGATAGAACAGAACGTGTTTTAAGAAGAAAAGCAGGTGAAAATCCCATGGTATCCATTCGAACGCTTGCACATGATCTTGAAGAAGAATGTGGCATTACAGTCTCTCACGAAACGGTAAGACAAGTTTTGAAGAAGAACGAATATTCATCTAGAATAGCTCGAAAAAAACCTCTTCTTACAATGCAACATAAAGAGAGGCGATTGTCTTTTGCTGTGGAGCATATTTCAAAACCTAACGAATACTGGGATGACGTTATATTTTGTGACGAGACTAAAATTATGCTTTTTTATAATGACGGACCGAATAGAGTGTGGAGAAAACCGTTAACTGCATTGGAAAGTCGGAACATAATTCCAACCGTAAAATTTGGAAAACTTTCGGTAATGGTTTGGGGGTGCATATCTGGTAAAGGAGTTGGAGATATTTGTTTTATTGAAAACACCATGGATGCCAATCAATACTTGCATATCTTGAAGTCTCATCTTGTTGGCAGTGCAAACATGTTTGGGTTCTATTCTAATCAGAAACCAAATTTTAAGTTTTATCAGGATAACGACCCAAAACATAAGGCTCTTTTAGTGAGAACATGGCTTCTTTACAACTGTGGCTCCTGCCCAGAGTCCAGACTTAAACCCAATTGAAAATTTGTGGAATTATTTGAAAAAAAAACATTGCCAAAAGACTTCCGAAAAATCAATGTGAGTTGAAAGCTATAATTCTGGAGGAATGGAATAAAATACCAGCAGAATATGTGAAAAAATTAATTTATTCGATGAAACGCCGTCTTCAAGCCGTGATTGATGCTAATGGCAGTCACACAAAATATTGATCATCGTAGAATCAAATATGCATCCCGTATTTTGCAATTTATATTTGTAAGGATAATCAAATAAAACAACGTAATGAAGCAGAATCGAGTTTAATCCTCTCGGTTCGACAACTACGTCTTAACTAATTTATCGTAAACCCAAAAAACATCGCATAATAATACGCTAATTATCTCCTCACCGCAACTTGCCCTCCCTGTCCTTTTTGCCTGAGACGCCGATATATTTTACGATCGGCAAAAAAAACAAGGCGGCGCCTCTTTGTTACGGGGTCTTGTCGGATATGACGTAATAATATAAATATTCCAACACTCGGCCATCCTGACTATTGGTCTGTCCTCAGACCTAATGGTGAAATTTAAACGTAACTTCAATCTTTCGAAACTACAATAATTTGACCATTCTAGCTTGGTTCCTAGTCTTAATCATTACGTAATAAAAAAAACATAATCAATTGTAGGTAGTAGGGTATCTTAAACATAAGCGACATTCCTTTATGAACAATAAAATAAGCAACATTTGCTTATAGGCAACGTTTGCCAAAACACAAATCACGAGCGCCGTTCGCTTATAGGCAACGTTTGCCAAACCACAAAACACCAGCGACGTTCGCTCATAGGCAACGTTTGCCAAAATACAAAATACGAGCGACGTTCGCTCATAGGCACGTTTGCCAAAATACAAAATACGAGCGACGTTCGCTCATAGGCACGTTTGCCAAAATACAAAACACTAGCGACGTTCGCTCATAGGCACGTTTGCCAAAATACAAAACACGAGCGACGTTCGCTCATAGGCACGTTTGCCAAAATACAAAACACGAGCGACGTTCGCTCATGGGCACGTTTGCCAAAATACAAAACACGAGCGACGTTCGCTCATAGGCACGTTTGCCAAAATACAAAACACGAGCGACGTTCGCTCATAGGCACGTTTGCCAAAATAGAAAACATGAGCGACGTTCGCTCATAGGCACGTTTGCCAAAATACAAAACACGAGCGACGTTCGCTCATAGGCACGTTTGCCAAAATACAAAACACGAGCGACGTTCGCTCATAGGCACGTTTGCCAAAATACAAAACACGAGCGACGTTCGCTCATAGGCAACGTTTGCCAAAATACAAAGCACGAGCGACGTTCGCTTATTGGCACGTTTGCCAAACCACAAAACACGAGCGACGTTCGCTCATAGGCAACGTTTGCCATTAATCCTCTTCGTTTTGTATACTAATCCACTTTTTAACATGGTCTGCGGCTACAACAGTTCTTCTACGTTTGAACCCCTCTCGTAAGTTTTCAACTTCGTATCTGTCATTAAATAGTACTTTTGTGATGCGAAAAGGGCCTTTGTATTTCGGATGAAGCTTATGACTGGCACCCGTAGTAGGTATACTCGTTATTAATACTCTAACTAGGTCACCGTCGTTGTACCTTTTGGCATCTCATCGTGTTTTATCATAGCGTTCTTTTTGTTTTTTCTGGATATGTGATCCGAAATTTTACACCTAAGCTCTTCCAGGTCTAGCCTATCGATTTCGTCTTGGATTTCATTCAGAATTATTGCCTCTGCCGCATGTTTTGAATTATAGCCAATAAGCGCCTTCATGGGGGTCGAATTAATACCCTTATTAAAACTTGTATTAAGTGCGCTTTGCACTTGTTTTATATATTTGTCCCAATCTCTTTCGTCCTTGCCTGCAGCTGTTGTTGATAGCGCACCCACAATGGTTTTGTTATATCGCTCACATTGGCCATTACTTCTGGGCAAAGCAACGGCATTTAAAACGTGCTTAATCCCATAAGTATTACAAAATGTTCTAAAAGTTCGAGATGTAAAAGCTGTCCTTCTATCGCTTATAATTCTGCTAGGTACTCCAAATAGATATATTAGGTCGGTTAAAACCCTAATAACGTATTTACTTTTTTGATTATGTACTGGTTCGATTACAGTGAATTTAGTAAATGCGTCAACAATTACAAAAATATACTTATTCTTCTTTTTGCTTGTCATAAACGGCCCGACATGATCTACCTGTAATGTATGAAAAGGAATCGGATGTTTCTCAATAGGGTTCAATTTAAATTCTCGTTTAGAAAACGACTGTTTGTAATACATACAACTTAGACATGCGTTAACATATTTCGTTACGAATTTCCTCATTTTTGCGAACCAATAGTTTTCACGAATTCTTTGTAACACTTTTTCTACTCCAAGATGCCCAGAATCATCGTGACACAAACGACAAATTTGCTTTGGTTCCATTTCCTAATTTTTTGTATAATTTGTTATTCTTTAACTCATACTGCTCAAAGTAAAACTTTGTATCGCTATTTTTCATTTTATCGCCTAAAATGTTTCGGATTCTACAAATCTGTTCATCTTGCATTTGTGCGGCGGTAATCCAGTCAGCTTCTGTCAAGTCTATTTGAAAAACTTCAACTTTAAAATTATTGTTCGATATGGGGTTTCTGCTAAGAGCGTCAACATGCGTCATCTTTTTGCCGGCCCTGTACTCAATTTCGAAGGTATATTCTTGAATTTCCAGCCACCATCTTCCAATGCGCGGGATCAAATCCTTCTTTGATAAGGTCGTTCGCAAGGCATTACAATCCGTAACCACTTTAAAGTTTATCCCCAATAAATACACCCGAAAATATTTTAAGGCATAAACTACAGCCATAGTCTCGAGTTCGTATGAGTGGTACTGCCTTTGGTCGCTTGTTGTTTTTAACGGTCCCAGAACCTTGTTGAAGGCGCATTTGCTAACCCAAAGGGCAGCCTTAAAAATTCGTAATGGCCATCGGGTGTTACAAATGCAGTCTTTTCAATGGAATTAGCAGCCATGCGAACTTGATAAAAACCGGATGCTAAATCTAAACTGGTGAAATACTTAAATCCTCCTAATTTGTCGATTTGGTCTTCGATATGTGGCAATACACCACGGTTTTTAATGGTTACTGCATTGAGATGTCTAAAATCAACGCACATTCTATAGCCTCCATCCTTTTTTTTAACAAGTGTAATCGGGCTGGAGTACGGAGAATTGGATTCTCGGATGACTTCATTATCCAAAAGTTCTTGAATCATATTTCGGAGAATACCCCTTTCAACCTCAGGCATACGATAAGGATAACGTACAACCGGTGTGTCGACTATACATTTTATCTCCATCTCTACCGTATTCGTATTTCCTAAATTTTCCATGCCTCTGAAATAGGACCCAAATTTACACTATTTAAATCCATAGTGTCATAAAGCTCAACCAAACTCACAGACACACATCTAATGGGGAATAAGCTGTATAAAACTAATCGATCGTCACGTTTAATCATGATTACATGTTCTTGGTTAATAAAATCCCGACCAACTAATAAATCATATTTAAGGTATTTGTCCGGAAGAATTATGGCACTTACTTGTGCCGAAACCCCTTGTATAGTAGCGGTTATTTTACAAAGCGACCTTCTATCTAAAGAAGTGCCCATAAAACTACACAAAGTCATACTCTCCGAATCAATACGTTGCAATCCAAATCTCTTAACCAGGGACTCCTTTATTAGCGTATTTGAACTGCCCGAATCTATTAAACATTTTATTTTTTTGCCAAAAATTCGGGCGGGCTGTAAGAATATATTAGGAAACTTTTCCTTTGCTAACAGATTAACGTGCTGTATTTCCTTTTGTAAAAAGGGACACTTTTCTTTAGTGTGACCTAGTTTTTTGCAATTATTACATTCAAGACGTGGTTTTTTGCAGTTAACTGAAATGTGACCCGGAATACCACAATTGTGACACGTTGGGCGGGACTCAGATTTTCTAGAAAATTCTTTATTATTCGAATTTCCTCGATTGAAGCCAGTCCAAGGCGGACGTTTGAATTTAGTGTTATTCTGACGAAAACTACAAATTTCGGTAGGCATGTTACCCACGGTAACATGCCTACCGAAATGAGAATGCCAATGCATAAAGTGCATTGGCATTCTCATGTTGTGCGACTCTAACAGTTCGCGATATATTATCGTCTTTAATACCGCCGATTACTGCGTCAATCAAATAAACGTCAGGTATATTTATGTTAAGTGCCCTTAATTTAGACATTTTTTTGAAACAATAATCTCCTAGGTTTTGTCCCGGCTTAGTTTCGTAATTAGCAGCGTCCTTTAGTAACTTGGAAAATGGAACAGACTTACGGAAATAGAGGCTCATTGATGTTTTAATTTCAATCCAGCTTGAGTCATACTCCACGTTCTCGTCGTACCATTGACGAGCGTTACCTCGTAATCGTCCGGAAATTATTCGAAGAATAGTATCATCGTCCCACTGATAACGTTCTGCCAAACTATCCACTTTACTCAACCAATTATCCACCATCACGTCATCCCGACTTGGGTCAAATTTTGGCACTAAAAGTTCGTCTCCCGCGCGAAAGACCGGCTTACGCCTTTTTAAATCATTTAATTCTTTCCTCAAACGTTTTATTGTCCGTTTTCTCCTCGAGCTATTATCGGAAGAGCTATAACTCGAATTCGAACTGTCACTATCACTTCCCGAAGACGAGGATGAACGTTCTTTCCGTTTATTACGCTTTTCACTTGTAACTGTTTTCGATTTAAATCTTCCCATGACGTACAATAATTTTAACTTGTCCGAGAAGAGAAAAAAAAACGATTGTAAGTGATTTTAATAAAATCCCACCGCTGCTTTGTAAGGATAATCAAATAAAACAACGTAATGAAGCAGAATCGAGTTTAATCCTCTCGGTTCGACAACTACGTCTTAACTAACTTATCGTAAACCCAAAAAACATCACATAATAACCTAATTATCTCCTCACCGCAACTTGCCCTCCCTGTCCTTTTTGCCTGAGACGCCGATATATTTTACGATCGGCAAAAAAACAAGGCGGCGCCTCTTTGTTACGGGGTCTTGTCGGATATGACGTAATAATATAAATATTCCAACATATTAGTATGTAAAAACATTTTCTTGACAATTAAATTCTAGACTTCCTTTTGATTTTTGATCTTATTTCTTAATCTTAAATTTTTTGGTTTTTCGCGTTGTCGTTATTTGTTAGCGTTATATGACTAAACATGAGTTAATAAAGAAAAATTTTAAAAATGCAGTAGTTATTGTTGAAATCAATAATGAAGTGTAAAATAAAAACTTTTTTATTATGTCAAAAGACTTTCTTGACTGACTGTATACATATTTCGTGAATGCTTTGAACGCGGCATGTAAGGCCCACGACATTGCTTATTCGCAACAGCAATCGTTCAAGGAGCGTCACGTGATAACTTCACCCAGCCGACGAGTTTTGCGAGTTGAAACTCGTCGGCTGGGTGACATCATCGCTTGCGGCCGCGGCAAAAGGAATGTGGCAGCGGGTGAGATCACCGCGTCGCCGGCCTTTAAACCGGATCGGTGAGCGGCAGTGGCTGGATGCCATCATCGTTTGATTTCGCCGAGGCGAAACGTTTAAACGAAACCTTGGCGGGTGGGGTCATCGCGTCGCCTGCCTTCGGCGCAAAAAATGTTTGAAACAACATCTTCATATTAATTAGCACTCGATCCGATTAGTGATCCACGCATGCGTTTCCTTCGCCGCCGAATATGTATATTTTATAGACTGAAACGTATATAGTGGAAAGACTCTAAAGCGTTGACCAAGTTCATTTTATGAGACACAAGTTTTTCTATTTCCTCGCGGTCAAGGTATATTTCGATTAACGCATTGAATTTTTTGAGCGTTAAGTCACGCCGTTCTTCTTCGTGACAATAAGTCGCTTACATGCAATCTCCTAGGAGGAGGATGACGTCGTTCCATTTTAGATCTCCAATTTCCTCATCAATAAAATATAAAAACTCCAAAAATGCCTCGTGAGAAGAAGAAAATTTTTATTTTTTTTAATTACCTAGGTAAACCCGAGAAGGCTGCAATTTTTATCAAAGGTCAAGGTCGATGAGCCCTATCGAACCATACCAAAAAAATTCCGCTACTCCACACCGTTAAGTGGCAAAAAATTGTTTTCAAAAATTTTGCACCGCCTTCGAAAAACCGCTCCCTACGCGAAACGGTACTACTTGTGACCGACTTTTTGATCCCGTTCACAAGAGAAAATATCAAAGAATATACCGTAAAAAATTAAGCTTTATCTGATAACAGATAAGCGCAATATAAACATTTAAAATTTAACCCTAAAATTTTCAGCTTCATAAAAACTTTACCAAATAGCGCCCACCTTTGCTTGAAAAAAAATTACAATCAAATATCCCATTGAAACAAACTAACCGAATCCTATCAAAATTAGTAACAATATTTAATATTTGTTTTTCAAATCATTAAAAAAACCGAAAATTCTACAATTTTATCAAAAATAAAAATAAGGTCTTTCCACTCCATCCCAAAATTTTCCACTACAACTCACCGCTTAACCGCAAAATTTTCATTTGCTTAAATCTTACACCGCCCCTGACAGCCGCTCCCGACATCGAACAATACCACTTAGACAACTTTTCAATTCCGTTCGACGTAAAAAACACATTTTTTTATTTCAACTCCCTCCGATAATGAATATTTCAATGCTAACAAACTAATCAAAAACAAAAACAGTTAACAAAAAATAAACATCATGAACACTAAACTACCTCCGCAATATTTAAAATCATAATCTTACCATGATAGAAAAAAAAATCCATATACGCAATTTGTAAAAATTACACTACCTCAACTCCACATTATTTCTTAAAATTATATCACAAAATTCCCCAAAAATTTTATCCCATTAATATACTTAAAACGAAAAACATTTTTTACTTCCATTCCTTTCTACAAATTTTCAAACACTTAATTTTTCTAAATATTGTCTCACAAAAAATTTTAAACAAATTAAACAAAATAAAAAATTCATAGATAAACACTACCCCATCTGCAACTGGTCTCTAATTGAATTTTAATGACCTATTCCATATAAAAGAGAACTATCAACCTTCCAACTTTTATTTAGTATCGACAGATCGTGCTTGAAGTGTCACAAAATGAACAACAAAGAAAAACGGAAATCCTCCCAAACTTTAGATGAACTGGTAAATGAACTACGTCCGAAAGAAAAACCAACAACACCAAAAAACCGAAAAACAGAGAAAAGCTAAAAAAAATACAACCCATACAGACGATAAACTTGAAAATTAAACAGGAACCGCGAAATGAAAAGACAGAAAAAACGATAGAACAACAACAAAAATTCACAGGACAGAAACCACCGAAACAGAAACCGGCGACACCAAAACTCACAGAAGCCCAACAGAAATCGCAAAATAAAAAATTACAAATAACAGTTAAAGAAAAACTAAAAGAACCCACGAAACCGAAACCGCAGCCAACAACAAAAACGACAGAAGCCCAACAAAAATCGCAAAATCAAAAGTCACAAACAAAAGTAGAAGATAAACCAAAAGAACCCACGAAATCAAAACCGCAACCGACAACAAAAGCCGCACGAGAATTGCAAAACCAAGTGCCACAAAATACAAAAAAAAAACAAACAAACCGGACTGACGAAAAAAAAACACAACAGCCACCACCAGCAGCCAAAGAACAACTTCCAACTACCGAAAGAATACAAACCGAATAGGAAGAAACTATCGAACAAATAGATTTCAAGGTTATATCTACATTAATCGCAGATATACTAACCAACAAAAATAGACCATTCTGAAGAGAAAATATAAGAAAAATCCACGAATTAATATATTTTACCAAGAAAAAGATCGAACTGCTTAAGACGGCAATCGAAAATGAAAGAAAAAGTAAAACCAAAGTTAAAGAAGCTATCCAAAAAATTGAAAAGTTAATTCAAGAATGTGCAATATTTCCCCATCCCGGAATTTAATTCACATAGTATCTAGAAAAGTTAATCACAATAAAACAAAATGAACAAAAAAAAACAAACGCAAATCTTCCCGAACGTATGACGAACCTGTGAAGGAATTACATCAAAAAACAAAAACAACAGAAAAAAACGAAGAAAAGAAAAAAACTACGAAAAAATACAATCAATACTGAAGTTGAAATTAAAAATAAAACAGCAACCACAAAAAGGATAGACACAAAAAGGTTGGAACAACAAAAGGAGCTTACAGGACGGAAACCACCAAAACAGCCGCCGACGACAACAAAAACCACAAAAGACAAACAGAAATCGCAAAATCAAAAGCCACAAAAAGCAGTAAGAGAAAAATCAAAGGAACCCACGAAATAAAAACCGCAAAAACAACAGCCGACAACAAAAACCACAGAAGCCCGACAGAAATCGCAAAATCAAAAGCCACAAAAAACAGTAGAAAAAAAACCAAAAGAACCCACGAAACCAAAACCACCAAAACCGCAGCCAACAACAAAAACAACAGAAACCACACGGAAACTGCAGAACCAAGGGCCACAAAAAACAATCAAACAACCAACAGAACTAACGAAAAAAAAAAACACCGAATCAATAGTCAACACCAGAAGCCAAAGAACAACTTCTAACTACCGAAACAGTAGAAACCGTATGGGAAAAACTCCCGAAGAAGTAGATTTCAAAATTGTATCTACGTTGGTCGAAGATAACTAACCCAAATAAACCACTCAGAAAAAAAAACGCAAAATCCACGAATTAATATATTTCTCCATTAAAAAAATTGAACCACTTAAGACGACAATCGAAAACGAAGTTGCTGTCGGCGCTGAGGGTCGGGACCGCTGTAGCACCAACGAAAACAGAAGCTAGGTTGGCCAGGTAAAGTGACAGTGATATTAGAACATTTTGTTGGGTTGAGTTCCATGCTGCGTACCTCGAAGCATCGTTGGCAGGTCCTCAGCATGATCTACATCTCCCTGGTGGAAGACGTAAGGAGAAGCAGATCATCTGCATACGCCATGCTGGAGATGGTGGATCCAGCGATCTCTAAAAGATTGAACAACAGAGGGAAAAGTGGATCCCCCTGTTTGACGCCCCGCCTGTTTGGGATGTTCTCCGCCCGAACCCTCCCGACCGAGACAGTCGTGGTACACCCGGTAAGTCCATCCAGGATGAAGCGGGCCAGCCTCCCGTCAACTGCGAAACGCCGCAGGGCCCTCTCGATGGACGAATGGGGGACGGTGTCGAATGCCTTGCGTAGGTCCAAAGAGGTGACCGAGTAAGGACGGTTGGAAGCCCTACATGTCTTAATAGTGGCCTGCAATAGCAGGCTATTGCCCATGGTGCCATCCAGGTTGCGAAAGCCCCTCTGCGAGTGATGGATGTCGAAAGAGGCCAGCCGAGACGCCACGATCCTATGCAGAGTACGGACCAGGATGTTCGCCACAGTGATTGAACGCCAGGCGCCGACGTCACAGGGATCACTGTCACCCTTGGGGATCGAGGTGGTCCGGCAGTCCTTCAGGAGTGGTGGTAGCTTTCCCGCAAGAAACAAAGCATTGAGAAAGATAGCGATGCTCCTCACCGGAATTCTCCTGAGATCGGCGGCGGTCATGCCATCGGGTCCAGCCGCGTTGGAAAATTTCGGACTCGCAACTGCGACCTGCACAGTTTCCAGAAGAATCGGCGAGTACAGGCCAGGTGTAGGGGCCTTCATATCAAATATTTCGTGCCGATCTTCTGGTGCGTCGGCGGCGAACACTTGAAGATAGTGCGCTCGTACATCATCCTTGGTCGGTGTGCCGCCGATCGCGCCCGGATCGACACCCTTGACGATGAGACTGGCCAGAGATGACTTGTCTTTCTGGTACCTCTTGTAGCGGTGGAGCCACCGCTCGCTCCCGTCGATTCCACGGCGGGGGCCACGGCAGGCGCGGCGCAAGGAGCCGGGCCGTCCACAGCAGCAGGGGCGGCCTTGGGTGTCCAAAGAGCCTTATACAGGCTATCTAATGTGGCTGACTGAGGTTCATCCTCCGAAACCAGTCGCAAGACCAGCCGGCGGATCGCCTCGAGCACGGAATCATGCTCGATGAGCTCGAGCAGATAGAGTCTGACCGGAACCCCCCACCCCGCCCGCCGAGCCCCCACCATCACTGGACGAGTGGCCAGAGTCCGGCGGACCGGGAGGCGGGGACCCAGCAGGCCGCGCCAGCACTGCGGTACCCAGCTCATCGGCCAAAGACGGCTGAGGACAGCCAGGCGACGCGGACAGCCCGACGGAGTCTGGGCCGCCGTCACGGCCAGGGACTGGTGGGCTATTCGGACTGTCAGGGTCAAAAACAGAGTCCGGACCAGGTGACAGAATAGGGCTGTATAGGCCCAAGCCACGATCGGGAGTGCTGAATTCAAATCTCACGGTCTTCCGCCTCACCCTGAGGCTCCGACGAGGCGGCGTGGCAGGCGACTGACGGCGGGCCCCGAAACTACGGCAAGGTAATGCACCCCGCTGGATGGAGGACGGGACCGGCCGGGACCTCAGGCGGATCGTAGCGAGGCGGCGAGTGCGTAGGGTGATCGGGAGCTTCCTTCTGCTACGATTCGAGACGAGACCTCATCTCAGAATACGAACGGAGCTTGCGGAGGTTTCTGACGTCATCGACTGAGCGCTGGAACCTGGAAGCAAGATGTTTATTTATGGGCGTAAGCCCCTCGTAGGCCAGCTCCTCCAGCCAGATTGAGGCGCGCTCCAGCCCAGAAATTGGCTCATTACGGCGACGATCAGCGGCCTCGAGGCTGTTCTGGTAGTCGGTTGGGTGTGCTCTTCTGCGATGTTGTTGTAGACCGGTCAATGTTGGAAACTCCCGCTCACAATTCCGGCATAGATTGGGCGCAGCAGCAGCGTCGCCCCTGCAGTATCTCCTCCTGTATTGAGCAAGACTATTACCCGTGGGGTAAGATCTTCCACATCCAACACAGATATGAGTTGCGGTCGCCATGTCAAAGCTGGTGAATTTCACACTCACTGATACTCTAATAAGTTGCCGGTCGGATTAGTCCCTGAATGTAGGAGCTAAGTAAAAGTCTAAGAAAACACCGACAGGGCACTAAAAAAAACCGCGAGCGGTAGGACACAAACACAAATCGTTTCACTTGGTCCTCGCTGAGCGCACAGCCGATGGATGGCCGTGGCTGCCGCTGTTGCTGCGGCGGTCGGTAGTTGTGTCCAAGTGCGGAAGCTCGGCAATGGTGGAGTAAATAGCTGAAGTAGCTATAGCCGCATTTCGAAGAAAAATTGGGGCAGATGTTCTGACGGTGCCAGGATGTTAATTGGCATCCAGGGAGCCCAATCCAGTCAAAAACCGGGGGTGGTTTTTGATGAACTGCACACCCCTATAATTGGGGGTTGGTACAGCTACGGGGGGAAAGTATTGTTGGAGGATGTAGTCTGAGGGGAGTCGATTTAATGGTACCAAAAGAGGGACCTAGGGTCAATGGTAAGGGAGGGGGGCGGTTGGAAAAACGATATTTTCGCTTCCGGTGTCGACTTTGGGGAGGGATAACTCGGGATCTAAACTTCCGACGAGGGTATTGGAGGATGGTACCTTCCCGACGGGGCTACTCAAAATGGTAGCCGAGATATGGCCTCCCAAAGTCGGCCAAAAACGCTGTACCTCCTCGCTGCTCCTGGTCTCTAACTAATGATTCGATTTTAGATTCCGCCGATTTTCAGGCGGTTCGTACGGCCGTTTTGGCACTCGGACGTACCGATTTTAGGGGCACTAAAAGGTGGGTTGAATAACTCCGATTAGAGGTGAAAACGGCCATCCCCCGGACAAGAGGGCGGGCGTGCTAGAATATGTTCGACTGTTCTAGAAAACTCGAGAAGGATCGACACACGCGGCAGGCTTTAAGGTTAACTGGCACGTGGCGGCGCTATTTCACCCCATAACCCTGCGGGATGGGGTAGACACCCCAAAATGGTTCACGGCACGTACGGAAACTCCACACACGGGACACAACACACCACAGGGTTGGACGCTCGGAAAAACCGCTATTTTCACTCAAATTAGTACGGACACGAGGGAAAATTTTTCCAAGCCCGTTCCCTTGGTAGTGGTTTCGCTAGATAGTGGGTAGGGACAGTGGGAATCTCGTTAATCCATTCATGCGCGTCACTAATTAGATGACGAGGTATTTGGCTATCAAACGTTTATTCAAAGTAAATTTACATATTACAAAAATAAACTTTTCTGCTGAGTAATGGCTGCAGTGGCCGCCGAAGAAAAGGAAAGAGAAGAGCGGAAGAACAGCAAGCGCAGGTTCAGGCGAACCGCAAGTAGCCGACAGGCAGGCGGCATAAGGCCGGCGCAGCTTAAAAATAAGACAACTTAGTCTAGGTGTTAAAAAACGAAAAAAAGAAAAAAAAACAAGTTGGTTGGTTAAAATTGTAAAGAGGTAAAAATAAAAGTGTGTACAAGGACGTTAAAATAGTAAAAGGTTAAAAATAAAAGCGTGTATAGGGACGAATACGAGATGACAGAGACAAACAGTCGGCGCGGCATCGCGCGACAGGGTGGGCTGCACAGCATGACAGGACAGGCCGCACGCGCGCCAAGGGCATCTGACCCCCGTAGCGGGGCGCGGCCCCCGCCGCCCCGGCGCCCGCCGGGGCTCAGCGGACCACAGTTGACAGGGTCAGAGCGGTCGGTCGTCCCACACGGCGGTCTCGAAATGCCTGTGAATCATGCAGCCACCCTTCAGCACGCACGAAACGAGGCTGAGGGCGACTGACGGGTGCAGCCCCAAACTCCCCACCACACCGTCGTTTAGCGGGCACCAAGTGCCTCGAGCCCCCAAGATAATCGCTCGGACCGAGACCACATCGCCCGGATACTCGGCCTTCACCGCCTCCAAGAATGGAGGGGTGGAATACGTGGCCACCTTGTGCGGCGGGTCAGGAGCATGGCGTTGTAGAGGATCGCGGACATCCAGCCTCCTCAAGTCGGCCCCCGACATGCCGTCCGGACCAGCGGCACTGGGCGCCTTAGAGCAGCGAATGGCTGCCTCCACGGACTGCAGGAGGACAGGCGAATACAGACCCCATACCGGTGTCCTGTAATCCGATATAATCTGTCTGTCCTCAGGCGGGGCCCCCGCGAAGACAGCCTCATAATGCGCGCGGATCTCTCCATCTGGAGGGACCACTCCCAAGGCGCCGGGGTCCACGCCGCGAACGATGAGGTCCGCGAGCGCAGACCTGTCCTTACTATACCGCTCCTGATACCGCTTGTACCGGTACGCGCGCCCGGGCGACAGGCGACCATAGCGCCAGATATATCTGTTGTGAAGTCCGCCGACGGTAGGTAGGGTGAACGTGGTCCTCCCCGGACCATCCCTGTGGGGGGTCTGTGATCCACCGGCTTGCCGCCGCGTTCGTTCAGTGACCGCTGAGACCCGCACCACTGTACGAGCCGCTAAGGCGCTGCCCCAGTAGACCCTCTGCGCTGCCCCGGTACCAAATAATCGGATGCTGTCCGCCAACCGGGATTTAACTCCAACCACGTAGTCGGACCGGAGGGCGGCAACTAGCTGGGTCGTTCGTGCAAGCCCAGTCTCTCCAGCCCGCCCAGCAGAATATCGGGGATCCTCCCGGAGAGGCAGAAGAGACTTTTTGGTCGCGTATAGCAAAGCGTTAGGCGTCTGTGAGGGCAAGTGCAATGCGTACTTAACGGTCTTGCGGACGATCTTATCCGCCCGATGAAGTGTGGCCCGCGTCACCCTGGGATTCTGCAGAGAGAACAAGTACTGAGGGAGGATATATTCCTGCAGTAGCCTCAGACGCTGATGGGGTTTGAGGGGGCACTTTTAGCAGGCGACCCATGGCGTCCTTGAGCGAATCTATAGATGGCGGGTCGGCCCCCATGAAGCTGATCGGCCTCGACGACGGGGACAACCTTTGCTCCGATAAACAGTGGAACCTGCGTGGCGAGGTACAATTTCTTCAAGGACGGGGCGAGCTTGACAGTGATGTTAGAGCATTTGCTCACTTCGGTCGGCATGCGGGACAGCCACACCATCAGCTCGTCAAGGACGATGTTGAACAGGACTGAAGAAAGCGGGTCGCCCTGCTTAACGCCGCGTAGGAGCGGGATGCCCTCGACGCGCGCGCCCCCGACGCGAATGGAAGTTGCGCAGCCAGACAAGCCGTCCATCAGGTAGTCGGTATCGAGTGGTTGCTCGATACCGAATCTGTGCAGCGCCCTCATGATGGAAGCATGCGGGACCGTGTCAAATGCTTTCCACAGGTCGAGGGCGCTTACACAGTAATGCCTTGAAGAGGCCCGGCAGCCTTTGATGGCGGCCTGTAAAATAATGGCGTTTGCCATGGTCCCGTCCAGCTTTCGAAATCCGCGCTGCGTTGGGTGCAAATCCAGAGCGCTCATCCGTGCCGCCAAGATCCGATGAAATGTTCGGGTGAGAATGTTTGAGACCGTAATGGGCCGCCAGGAGCCGACATCTGCTGGGTCACCGCCACCCTTGGGGATGAGGGTGGTACGGCAGCCCTTAAGGATTGGTGGGGTGTGACGGGTCAGGAGCATAGCGTTGTAAAGGATCGTTACGCTCCTGACATTCAGCCTCCTCAGTTCGGCCCCTCACATGCCGTCAGGACCGGCAGCACCTGACGCTCTGGGACAGCGAATGGCGGCCTCCACGGACCGCAGGAGAACAGGCGAATACAGACCGAGAAACGAAGTTTTGTGGTCCGAGATCGGCTGCCTATCCTCGGGTGCTGCCGCAGCGAATACCGCCTCGTAATGGGCACGGATCTCTCCCTGTGAGGGGACCACTCCCACAGCGCCGGGGTCCACGCCGCGAACACTAAGGTTCGCCAGCGCAGACCTGTCCTTACCATACAGCTCTTGGTAACGTTTATATCGGTGCGCACGCCGCGGGCCCGAGCGCATCAGAACCGCAGCCGCGAAATGTTTGTTTGTCGCGAGCAGCAACGGGGCGACCATCGACAGGCGACCACAAAGCCAAGTAGAGCGCCTCCAGTGAGCACACCACGTCCCCGATACCACCGGCGATGTTCCCGACGAGCTCCCTGATGTTGGAAGGGACTCCTTCCTGGGCCTCGAGCTCGAAGAGGTAGTCCCGGATAGCCTCGGTGCCGTCCGGGGCGGCTCCGGTGAAAGGATGACCAGTGGGTGGGACGCCACGGCGGCGGCAGCCGATGGAGTCTCCGAGGCACTCGGCGACAGCGCGGCAGAGGAGGGAGCGGATGATGGTGATGAGGACGATGATGTAGGCGGCCCGGCCCGAAACACGGAGTCGCCATCCTCGGCTGGCGGGGACGGCGACGGGGCAGGCCTCCGCGGTGGTGGACTGGCAGACCCGTCGCTGGTGGAAGAGCCGGATCTAAAACGTCCTGGGGCCACGCGTCGGCGGTGAGGCCGGCTGTAGCGGGCCTTCCTGCGGAGGCCGGTCGAACCGGACGGGAGAATGTGTCGGGTGGTTCGGCGCCTCCTTCTGTTCGGCTTCTAACTGAGCTCGTAATACGCCGTAACTCTTGAGCTTACGGAGGTTTTTGATGGCATCAACCGTACGGTGGAACCTATAGGCTAAATGTTCACCGCGGTTCCGTCATACTCGAGCTCAGCCAAGCAGATGGCGGACCTTTCCAGCTCCCAGATACGATCAGTCTTCCGGCGATCCGCCAGCTCCCCATTCCTCTGATACGCCTCAGGATGGGCGCGGCAGCATATGCCGGCAAAGGTCCCGAAGGCCCGGCCACTCCCCTCGCAGGGGAAATCCCCTGGGAAGCCATACGCCACACCACACCACACACGCGAAGAGAGAAAGACCAAGAGAAAAATGCGCGTCGGCCGGCAAGAGCCCCTTTAATGGAGAAGCTCAACTGGACAGTGTTCGGGAATGCCGACTGGACACTAAAAGACCGCGAGCGGTGGGACAAAAACACAATCTCAAAGCAGCCGCGCCGGTGGCCGCAGCCGCGATAACTGGGCGATTTAAGTGCAATAGTGTAGATGAGGGAGTTGTTCGACGGTTAACCCCTGTGCTGTTCCGACATCCTACTGCAATAGTGAAGGGCTGGGGCGCCTATTAGGTTTGGAAATGCCCCAAGATAGTGTAGATGAGGGGCTTGTCACTGTCACTGTCCCCCACAATCTGTCCCGAAACGCCCCTCGGGAAAGCCACAGAACGCACACAACACGTTAAGACGACACACGCGACTATCCCGGATTCGATGGCGAAAAGCCCCGATTTACGAGGAGCCGCGAAACGCACGTCCACACTCAACGACGTCTGTCAAGAGCGTCATAGTTACTCCCGCCGTTTACCCGTGCTTGATTGAATTTCTTTACTTTGACATTCAGAGCACTGGGCACAAATCACATTGCGTCAACATCACGTTAAGAGCATCGCAATGCTTTGTTTTAATTAGACAGTCGGATTCCCCCGGTTCGTGCCAGTTCTGAGCTGACCGTTAAATAGCGGCCGAAGAGAATACCGAAAAACACTGGGTCTCGCAGCCAGGCGGTTCCGCGGGAGGCCAAGGCTCGGGACCGGGTTCGGAGCGGATCCGGAGATCGTTGTATAGTTGTCATTTCCAATTCAATGGTTGATGAAGATTCTTTATATCCAATAAGTAATAATTGTTTTTCCGTCAGCTGTTTGATGGTAGTCTTCACAATGACTTGTCAAATAGTGGTGGTTTCATTTATCTAAATAACTGTAAAAGTAATTATAAAAATTGAATTTTAAGTTTTAAAAGGTAGATTAAAATTTAAATGATATTTTAGTTTCTTCTTCTTCTTGTCAATATTTTGGCTTTGCAATTAGACAGTCTGCCAGCTGCTTAGGGGAGTCCTCAGCTTGATGAGCAGAGCTCCTGGAAACTCCTATCTACTTTTACCCTTAGATGTTTTATTTTATTTACTTTGCTCAGTAAAGAGTAAATTATTCGGTAATGGAGGTATCTGTTAGTAATACAAACATATGGGGGGAAGAGGGCATAGAGGTTGGATTTGTTGGAGATAATGGATTCTGAAAATATTAATGATAGATATTACGTTACAGTTTAATTTTATTAAAGTTTAAAGATGAAATTATGATATCTGTAATCTTTTTATTGGGTTTAATTAGAACAGCAGATATGTTAAGAGGGGCTTTGATGCCCAGCTTTATAAAAGAATTGTGGATATCAAGATCGGGTATCTCATTTATAGGGCATTCAAAGAACATGTGGTTCAGGTCCTCAATCTTTCCACATTCGCAAAATAGGCTATCGTTTATACCTATTTCATAAAGGTGCTGTTTAGTAAGGCAGTGTCCTGTTCTCATCCTTGTAATAATGGTGACATGTCTTCTGTCTATATATTCTTGTCTGTCAAACCATTTTTTTTTTGGAAATTCATTTTGAATATTAGCATAAGTCTTGCCCTTAAATTTTAATATATATTTCCAATGCCTGTTGTGTTGAAGTATTTTTTGTTTTATGATATTAAGAATTTCATTTTTATCTAAGTCAATGATTTTTGGAATATTTAGGCTTGTACCTATTTTTGCTAAAGAGTCAACAACTGAGTTACCTACTATGTCTGAGTGTCCTGGGATCCAAGCTAAAATAATGTTATTATCATTATTATTTGCATCCACTATGAGTTGTTTGGTCGTAAGAGTTAGAAATTCTGAAGCGTATTTAATATTGTTGGTATTTAATTTTGTGATTGCACCGAGAGAGTCAGAAAATATTATTCCATTTTTAAGATTTTTTTTCAAAATAACCGTAACCTCTTCATATATTGCTATTATTTCTGCTGAAGTTATACTTATTTCGTTTTGTAGTTTTAAAGAGAATTTGTAATCTATATCAGGAATGTAAACTCCAAGACCATTATATTACTAATTTTAGATGCATCTGTATATACGAAGTGGAAAGTGTTTTTAAATTTTTCTGTGGCAAGATTGAATTTTTCTTTTATATCAGGGTCAGATTTTTTTATATTTAAGTTTAATGTTTTTATAGGGGTTATTTGGTTAAAATAATCAAACTCAAAACAAGGCGGAATGACTTTTTTATAGATTTTATTCTGATACGGACTTAGATTTTCTAGAGCCTGGATGAGGTATGGAAGATTTTTCTGGTTCCCAAAACGCTCTTCGTGAATATAAAACGTTCTTAGCTTTTTAAGGAGGGTTACTAAGGGATGATTCTTAATTGAAAAGGGTCCCGCCAGAAATTTTGAGGCCAACCAGTTTCTTCAAAACTCGAGGTTAATTTCTCCCGCTTCCGCTAATAAGACGTTGGTAGGGATTGATTTCATGCATCCTAAGCAAATTCTGAGACTGTCGTATTGTATCTTATTGAGTTTGGTTTTGTTTTTTTTTGCTTGTATTTCCAACAATAAAGGATGAAAAATCTATATGGGATTTTATTAAAGCATTATATAAAATTAGCGAGGTATGAGGATCAGACGCCCACCAAACTCTGTTAACACATTTAATTATGTTTATATTCTTTTTGGCTTTTATTACTTGCTGATTGATATAATTATCCCATCTAAGTTGATTGTTAAAAACGACCCCCAAATATTTTACTTCATTTTTAAATGGAAGGGGTGATTTCCTATATTTACTGGGGGAGGAGGAATTTTACGAGTACCCTTTGTGAACCAAACGCATTCGCATTTCTGAGGGGAGAGTTGAAGGTCGTTATTAAGTAACCATATGTTGATTGTGTTAAGAGCCTGATTAATTTTAGAAGCCATAGATATGATATTGTTCCCTTTTAAGAGTAAAGCCATGTCATCCGCATAACTTAGTAATATGAAACTTTCATCTAAGATATTAAAGAGATCTATAGTGTATATATTGAATAAAATTGTACTTAAAGGTGATCCTTGTGGTAATCCTGATGTGGAAAGGCCTGGACCAATGTAAGAACCATCATTTCTTTTTGTATATAGGAGTCTGTTTTCCAGTATTCTAAAGATTAAATTGCTAAGCTCTTGTGGAATGTGTAATGAGTTTAATTTGTTATATAGCTTATATATGTTAACAGAGTCATAGGCCGATTTTATATCTAAGAATACTGCTAATACTATTTCTTTTTGCTTAAAAGCTAGATCGATGAAAGACGATATAAATGCAATGTTGATACTAATTCCCATTCGTTTTCTGAAGCCTGTCTGGGACCATTTAAATGATTTATTTTTTTCTAACAACCACTCTAATCTATTCTTAATCATAATTTCCAAGAGCTTGATATAGCATGAGGACAGAACAATCGGTCTATAATTATCCGCCATGTATGGATCTTTATTGGGTTTTAGAGTATTTAAAAAGTTATATTTTTTCCAAGATTGCGGGAGAGAATGTCCTTCTAGGCATTGGTTATAGATTTTAAGCAGTCCTAATTTTATATTTAAGGGCAGATAAAGAATCATTTTATAAGTTACCTTGTCTAACCCAGGAGCAGATATATTTTTCTTGAATAGGGCATTTTCTAATTCTTGTAATATGAACGGGTTTAGGTCCTCTATAGGACTTAGAGTAAAGCCGGGAATCACATTATAAATTACCATTTTTTTTAAGATTTCATTACGAAGGTTGTCATCGAGGATAGGACTATTGGAGTGTTGATTTATGCTTGAAATTTTTTTTATTTTTTTCCATACATATCTTGTGTCAGAATCTCTATTTAATGACGAACAGAATTTTATGAATTTATTGCGTTTTTTGAGTTTTAGTCTTCTTCTGGCAATTGCAATATACTTTTTTGCTTGTATATAGTTTTCAAGTGTAGGAGCAATTTCAAATTGTTTTAGCTTTTCTTTACGTTGTTTGACTATAAGAGTACATTCCTCGTCCCACCATACATTCCTCGTTTTACCTTTTTTGTTTGTTTTCAAAGGGATAGCGATGCCTGCCGCCGAATTAATAAGGGTCTCTATCTCTTCGAAAGTCATATCAGTGTTGTATTGTAAAGAGTCTAATATAAGTTTGTCCCTATATAGTCCCCAATCTGCTTTTCTATAATTTGTGAACGATGAAAAATTATGTACAAAAGAGTTTTTTGAGTAGGATTCTCTATCTTTAATTACTGTCATAGTGGAAAAGTGGTTACCGTTGCCACAGTCCAGTAAGACTCTCCAGTTTGATGAATAAGCTATGTCACTACTGACAATCGTTAGGTCTACCGCACTCATTTTCTGATTGGGAAGTTGAAGTAGGGTTGAAGAGCCATCATTTAGAATTACAAGCTCTTTGTCAAATAGGAAATTATTAATATGTTTGCCTCCATTGTTTGGAGTACAATAATCCCAAATGGGATAATGTGAATTTCAGTCTCCCATCAATATAGAGGGACCCTGAACATTAGAATAAAGCTCCTGTAAAAATTGGGAGTTTATATTATTATTTGAGTTAGAATAAATGTTGATAAGATTAAGTTCATCAATTTTAACTATAATATATTGAACATGGTTATCGTTAAAAAAATTTATTTCTCTGTATAAAAAATTGTTTTTTATGCAAGTTGCTATTCCCCCATATCCATCATCCCTGTCTTGTCTAATAATATTATACGATTTAACTGAAAAATTTGTTTCTTTATTTAACCAGGTTTCATTTAAAAAAATATCGGGATCCTGTTCCCTGATTAATGAGATTAGTTCCGTTCTGTTTGAATTGATACTTCTTAGGTTCCACTGAAGTATTTTTAATTTTGAATTGAATTTTATTTAGTTATATTAAAATTTCATTAAAACAAGGGTCGTCAAGATCCGTATAATTACTTAAGTTCATATAGTTAAGGATAAAGTTTTTAATTTCATGTTGTTTTTCTTCTGGTAAATTTAAGACTAGTTCCTTATAGATCTATAAGCAGGGTTATCATCATATCGTTTTAAATTAGATGTACTGGTCGACGGTAAGTTCAGAGGGATGTCTTGAGGGGCACTTTTACTTGAGGCATTAATTTCTTTGGTAGTTCTGGAATGTTGATCGTAGACTGGGTCGTCAAATATAGGGGAATTTGTAGCGTGTGTTCTTTCCGGTCTAGAATTAGGAAAGTAAATATTGTCGTCATGGGACTGTCTGTCATAGCTTTTGTGGATCAGTCTTTTTTTGTTGGGTTCCCCTGAGACCGTTTGTTGGTAGCTTCTCTTAGTTTTGTTGGTGAAGTCTGCTAGCCGTCTTTGGGAAGGGGATATAGTATTCCTGTATGTGTAATTATCATTCTTGTTAACCGTATTATTTCTTAAAGAAGGGAATACGTTTGGTTGGTATGAAAATACTTCATTATTATTATTGTAGGTTTTAGCGCATAGTTTGTTGGCATCATAGAAGGTTAAGTTTTCGTACGTCATAATCCGTTTAATGTTTTGCTGTCGTTTGAATTCGGGGCAGCTTTTCGAAGTAGTTCTGTGTTCATTTCTGCAAAAATGACATTTCTGGGTACACGAATATTGAGTGGGGAAGTCTGAGCTATCGTCGGTTTCTTCATGTGGATTGTCTGCGCAATTAAAACATTTTTCCCTGCCTTTGCAATTTTTCCTGATATGTCCGTAGAATTGAGCGACAGGGGGGATATGAACGTTCACCGTAAGGGGAAGGTCATAAAAGTAAATGTGCTTTGGTAGAAGAACCCCTCGAAATGTGAATAAGACAGTACCGGTTGGTTTATACTGAGTCGTGTTATCTACAATTATTTTACGATTAAGTCTTTTGGCTTGAATTATCTTTGCTGAAGATTTGCATATATTTTCTTTTTTTTTTTTCGATATCTTCATCTATATCTACATTCCTTACAAAACCTTGTACAAAATTAAATGGAATGAAGACCTTAAAACCTTTGTCTAAAATATATTGTTTTTTTAGGAGATTGTTGGCTGCTTCATATCTAAAAAACTCTATCGCCATACGGTTTGTACCTTTGTTGTGAATTTTTTTAATGTCCTTGAGATAAAGGTTAAAAATTTTTCTTGGTATTTTAAGATTGTTAAATCTACCTATATTACGATCAGATTTCTCCGCGGATTCAGAATAATTTCCTTTTCAACTAGTTCATTAATTTAAGAGCCATCTCCTATAATTCTTTCAATTTGTTAGGGGGTCATATCCCCCCAAAGACGTCCATTTGGACAATTCTCTTTAATGGATTGTAATTTATATGCTGATTAGTTAGTTAATATAACTCACCGGTAAAATAGGAACACGTGTTAGTGTTAGAGAGAATTAAGAGCACTAACCTCTCTATCTGAAATCATATTTTAGTTTAAAATATTTGTGAATATATAAAATTGAAATACTAGGAAGATAATTTAATAAATGTGTTAATGTTTTATTAAAAAAAGAAACAATGTATATAATTGAAAGTATATGTAAATAAATTAAATATTAGTATGTTGTATTACGAAGTATTATTTAAATTGCAAAGGAAAATAAAGAATAATTAAAATTATTTATATGACTTTGTAAAAGAATTTTATAAAATATTAATATTACAATTTCAATTGTCATTTACAATTGAACATATAACTATCTAAAAAAAATACTTTTATAAGTTGTCAATAATTTGTGTGAATGATAAAATTTTCAAATAATATTTATCATATAATTTATGTATTTCAATTGGAGAATTATCAATTATTTTTAAGTACCTTTAAAAACATTGCTTTTGAAAAGTATTTCAAAAACTTACATTTTTATATTTCAATCTATCCATTGAAATGATATATTCCTCGGATGATTTTCTTTCGTCTAAATGATGATGGTCCTTGTAAAGTTTCAATGATATTCTTTTGAATGAAATTGTCAATGATTTCATATCAGATAACTGATCGGTGGTATTCTTTATAATCCAGTTGTCGATGATGATTTGTTTTCCATCTGCACAAATATAGTAACGTGTAAATGTTTATTTTTGAAAGAAGTGAACTTAAAATTTTAAATTTTATAACAAATATCAATAAATTAAAACATATTTATTTTAAACATAAACATAAACATATTTATTAAAAACATAATGTATAAACGATTTAAGTATTAAAATTTTTGTAATATAAATTATTGGATATTTATTAAAAGTTATATATAGTCAGTTTTGAAAAAATGATTTAATTACATAATCAATTTCATAAAAGTATTATGTAAATTATTATGTTTTTAATGTCAAATACTGTATATAATTTACGATATGAGTTTATTAAAAACTTACTTGGTAGATTTGAATCTGTTTATCTAAATATTGTATTTCTTGGAAAACCTCTTCTCGGCTAGATGATATCAGTCCTTGTAGTCATAATGGTAATCTTTTCGATGCAATTATCAGCGGTATCATTTTGGGTGACTGGTTGAAGGCATTCTTCATAAAAAGAATGACTTGTTTTTTATATGAATAGATAGAGGTTATAAAAAATAAAATCGCATGAAAATTAAGAATTATAGCTTAAATACCTGCTCTTTGTAAAATGTCTTCTTCAAAAAAAATTCTCGCGACGCGTTCTTCACACAATCAACGACGATAATTTGAATTGAAATGATTCCTCACGATGAAAGATTTCCTTGGTGAATTGTATCAAGTATTTTCACTCTTCCATCATCTATGTTTTATTTTTGCGTAAGTTTTTAAGTCCTATAATCGTTGGAGAAAAGACGAAAATGAATTAGAGGTTATAAAAAATAAAGTCGCATAAAAATTAAAGGTTCTATATTAAATACCGACTATTTGTAAAATGTATTAGGTTCTTTTGAAAATAAATCCCCGAGATATATTCTTCACGCGATCGACGATATTCCAGAAATTTGAAATTTGTTGACGTGTGTTTATATCGGTATGTTCTATGTTTCCTGTCGATGTTCAATTGTGGTTGCGTCTACCATAGTTTCAAATTCGGATGGGCATTGTAGAACCGTATTGGATCACCTCGCAATTGTCAATGACATTAGAAATTTAGTATTACAATTGAAATATTTTCTATTGTTAATTTGACGAATTAGACAATCATATGCGATGAAATTTTAGAAAAATATTGTAATTTTTGTTGATTTCGTTAGGATGCTTGAAAATCGTTATTCGAAAATATATCGGAAAATAAATTTAAAAATAGTTCGCAATCGTCCGGGTTATTATCGTTTCTTTTACCTTTTTCTTAATTATAACACGTTGAGATGAGAAGTAATTTTTGCAATAGTGGATATTTTTAATATTGCATGTGTGCACTTGGAATTTTTTTTTAAGTAAGTAGTTATTATTCGTTACTTCACCATCCCCCGTCCCCCGGGGGAGATTTTGTGATTGCAAATTTACAGATTCACAAGCAACCGAAAAAAAAATAGTTTGACCATTCTACGAGAGATGTCGAAGCCTATTAATAGCTCAGGTTTCGATCGCCAGATGTCACCCTTAATGGGGGGTAGGGGGTAGTTTCCGCGTTAGTGCCTTTTTGGCAATTTCGCCCCGCTAGGGGTAGTTTTTGCGTTAGTGCCTTTTTGTCTTGACGTATTTTTGCGCGAGGTGAAAAAAGCGACCGGTGTGTCGCGCGCGGTCGGGGGATTCGAACATCGAACCCGTTTCGCGCGGTACGTTAGTCGAGCCTAGCCGAGCCTAGCCGACGACGATTTCGCGGCGGCGGCAACGATAAGAGAATTCAACTAATAAAAGGTCGTCGAGGTCGCTTAAAATATAATAATTTATTGACAACATTTACGAAGTATTGACATCCGATATGTTTAAATTTGTTAATCAGGGAAATATTAGAAATGCCCGAATTCAATAAACACATTTTTATTAACTTACAATGTATCTGATAACGATAAAAAACATTATACGTAAATAAAGCATTTATATTCCATATTTGCTAATGTGATGAAATTTTGTTTAAATTCATCAAGTGTGACCCCGAGGTTAGCTACTTTGTGCGAAATTGCATTGTTCTGGTTCCGCATAAATATAATAAAAGGTCGTCGAGGTCTCGTAAAATATAATTAAATTAAATAAATGTGCACCGATAAAATTTATGATCTAACATTTTTATGAAATATCGCTAACAAATGGCAAGTTGAGTTAGCCAGGTCCCTTTTTTGACTTAAAGTAAGATGGTGGTGTATGTTGTTATGCGGTCAGACAGAAACAAATTATAGAGCAGTATATGTTTAGGAATTAAATGAAAAATGACATAAACCAAATACGTGTTACTAATAAAATTATTTATTGATTATATATATTTACATCTCGGTTATGTATATTTACATCTCGGTATAAATTCATAGCTTTAAAAAGACTGTGCCTTTTTGACATAATTTTTTCAATATCTTCTCTTTCCGGAAAAATTTGCGACCGTCCATTTTCTAATAGCCTCAAATCACAAAGCTCTTCTTCGTTCCAATACATCACCTCTATGTCGTCACCGATGTGTGCTGAAACGTCGTTCCACTTTAGATGTTCTCCTACTTCTTCGTTTAGAAAATTGAGAAAATCCAAGAACTCTTCTAGTTGAAAATCCGTATGTTCGTCCCTGCTGGTGAAACGAACGCCAGTGTTGTAAATTTCAAACAGCATATTTTCGTCAATCCTAACAACATCAGTGGCCATTTTAATTTTTTTTTTTTTTTTGGCTGCGTTAAGTACACTTTTTGAGTCACAGTCGATTTAAGAGTTTTGGAATAAATGCGAACAATTTATACATCCACATATCCCTACTTGCGAAGATGGGCGGAGCAATGAATTTTTGTCAACTTGTATAAGCACTTTGATAGTAATAGGAAACAAGCACCCGTCACTAGATACAGTAGAATCAAAACCTTTTGGAGGTCTGTCCCAAAATTTTCCTCCTTATCACTGCGATAGCTGCTATTATTGAAAGCAATCGTTTGCCATTCGCCGTGGTCGCCAAAACTGCGATCAAAGAAAACCAAACGGACTTTTAATTTAGATACTGAGCGGTAACGTTTGGTAACCTTGCTCCAAAAATGTGTAGCTGATCGTTACCGTTAACTGTCATGGGATACAGCTGACTCCATTCTTCCGGCCAAAAGCCACTGATATTGTTATTTTTAAAACAAACGTACGCTCCGATAACCCCATTGGGTTTATTTAAATAGAACATATTTTGCACTACCGCTGTTAATAAAACATATTGAGTACTTAACAAAGCCATGTTTCTCACTATATTGAGGCGATTTAAATCAATGAACTACTTTTTATAACACTCAAACAAAGCGGACATTTATTTTGTGGAGGCACGGGTCCGTCGATATGAGTTCTACTATCCGATCGATTATAGTGAATAAAACAAGGCAAATGAGTCTGCAGGTCGAAATTGTTTTTCTGCTTGTCGGATAACGTATGCCACATAGCCAGCAAGTCGTAGGATTTCACGTATTTGATTAGGTATTCCACGGGAAGCTCATCGACGTTGCTTATGGGGCGATTCATCACTTAACACTTGAGAATTAATTTTGATTTGCTCGCTTTGCGTTAGTCTGTTTTATATGTTGCCGCTCAAAATAAAATTGCAAATTTTGAAAGCACATCTTTTTAATGTCATTTTCATATAGGAATTTTAGCATATAACCAATTGAATAATAATACAGAGTTTCGTAAGGCACACATGCGTAATCCACCTTTCATATGAAAGGTGCACTGAGGTCGATCCCATTCAAATTTGTGCGGTATCAGCCAACTGTCGTCGAATTTTTCGATATTAACAATCAAAGGAAGGTGTAGCTGTAGTTGTTGGATCTTAGAAGTCAAAAAATCAATTTTCGGTTGCCCTCTGAGGTATATAATGTCCGCGGTTTCAACCAAACGCCTAACCAATTCGTCGATAAAGTTATAGTCTATAAGACCTGTACTATATTTTAATCCTTGGTGAAAACGCTCGAGCCAACGTACGCTTCGCTTATCAGCATGAGGCGACGTTAAAAAATCTCTCGGCGGCTTCATTATGTAGTGGGCCATTTGATTTCCGTCGTAAATTGCAATTTCTTTAGCGACGAAACCTTCACCGTCCTTCAGATTAAACCCTTGTATATCTAGTGCCACGATCCGCATGACAACTGTCAAAAATGTACTGTTTCGCCTGATATTTATGGCAAATTTTTTGAACATCTGCGAATCGGGTTTTTAAAATCCGTTACATTTGTTTTACTATTTTAGTTAGCGGATTGTAACTATATACTTTGTCATGTAAAATGAGACAATAAACCGATGTATCCTTCTTGATATTAGCGCTAGTTTCAAATTCAATTCGCATTACCACGGAACCAGTTTGTAGAGACTCTCTTTGATGAGAACAATCGATGTGTGTAATGGGACATTTTTCTTTGAAATGCTGCGGTGTGAAAATTGGCTCATTGGACGTCCCGTAATAAGAGTGTCTAAAATTAGCAAACATATCATACAGAGTCGAATACTTGTTTTCTTTAAAATTTAGGTTTAAATCATGGTATGGATATCGTTCCGAATTTAAAAATACTTTTATATTAGTTAAATCGACGTCATCAAATTGATTCATATCCTTTTCTACTCGACCTTTCCTATTTTCATGGAAGGCGATAATGATATGACGCGGAGTTTCTAGTTTATTTGTTGTTTTCACGGGCCACGTGTGAGTTGTGGTTTCAGGCAGAGATGAATATTCAGTAATTTCCCAAGATCTGAAACCGATTGTTATCTCTTTATAAGACTCCATGATTTTCGTTAAAACAAGTTCTTCTGCAATATTTGTCATTATTTTTGGGATTTTCCAATATATCTTTTTAAGCGAAACTTTAGGTATTTCGGGAATTGTGGTTTTTGGTTCATTGTCGTCTAAAAAAAGGACCGCATCTAAATCGTTGCTGGCTCGTATTAAAACTAACTCTTGCTTCATATTCAATACAATTTTTTGATAATCTTCGAAGAATCCTGATAGCATTTTCAACGGAATAGAGATGTTAAATTTTCCGTGATCGTCGACCATAATTCTGCCACTTGCATTTCGATTGGGAAACCATCCTGCATTTTGAAGTTTTATACTTTCGTTGGTATTATAGGAAAGATATGCTTTTAATGTTGATGCCAAACCAACGTTCCTGACTGCGTCCAAGGTGACGCCATTAAGTGCGTACCGGATCTCTCTAAAGAGAAAAGCAATTCCATTGTTAATAAACCTTAATTTTCCAGTGTACTTGTCATCTTCATTAGTAAGGACCCCCTCGATGTACAACACACTTTCACAGGGTAAAGTGAAGGAATCTAGTTCCTGAATTGGTATGCGTATTTCGTCGTTATAGTCGAATTTTGAAGACACGAATGGTTGATAAGTATGAAACTCTGAACTTACGATGGAGTTGTCGATATGGAGTTTTTCGTTAACATTTAAAATTGTCATTTTAAGTGCACTTGGAATCCCAATGATTTCAAAAAGGTGCGGTTTGTACGTGTTAAACGTTGGCCGTTTCTAATGGCACTGGATTTGCAAACGATATTTCTCTTTTTATAGTTTTTTTTTTGTGATTGTACTGTAACCACTGATGGTTCTCTTATAAAAGTCCTGTTATATCTGGTAACCATTATTGCTTTTTAAATGCAACCTCACTGTTATCGTTTCGTTTCTAAAATTAATAAGATCTCCGTCTTGGTCGATGATTTTTATAGTGATATTATTAATTGTCTTAACACTGATTGGAAAATAAAGTATAGGTAGGGGCGACTCGACTATTTTATACCCAGGAGCTACAGCCGGAAAAAACTGATGTATTATGTGAACCGGTTTACCATTACTGTATGAGTCAACACATATATTACAATCGACGCAAATAGCATTGACTTTATTAATATTTACTACTTCATCCGACTGTTCTGTAGTCGATGCTTCAACTACTCGCTTTTTAAATCCAAGCAGTCGACCTATGGAATCATTCGAGGAAAAGTCAGTTCGTTTAGAACAAAAAATTGAACTCTTTAAAGGGTTCGAATTTGATTCCAGAATAAAATCGACCTTCTCTTTAAATATTTTTTCACTTGGTTTTTCACGTATTGCTCGATATCTGTTAAATCGTACGTTCCCTCTGCTATAGTTATAAATTTCCTATATGTAACTTGTTATTACCGGGTGCAATATTTGGTATGCTCGTGTACGTCTCGAAATCTGCTAGTCCCAAAAAGTATTCCTTATCATCATCTAAATAAATTGGCGGATTGAAATCACCGGATAATATAGAAGTTTTCCCACTTATGGAAATCGTAGTGGGCATTACGAATCTAAATTAATCACTGACGTTTCACTTTAACGGCATGTTATTATATAGAAAATTTAGTGACAGATGTCCGCAATTGTAAGAACTGAACTTTTGTTTGGTTTCATAAGTGTAATATATGCTAACATTTCCGTTAGAATTAAGATATTTAACTAATTCTACAGGCGGTTTCAAATTTCCGTAACCATCAAAGTAGAAAGCCTTAGTTTTGTCCTCTATGTAGCTGACCCAAAGAGTTCCCTGGTTTTTCTCACTATCAAAGTTAACAATTCCGCATTCTTCAATTTTAATTTTTCGCGGTAAATTATCACGCATAAAAACGCCCCTAAAATGCGGAATTTGTAGTATTTTTGCATATTTTTCCAGATCGAAATTTGTCAAAGCTCTTCGGGGTAAATTTATTTGGACTTTTTTTTTCTCTTTTGGGTATTTTTCTCCTTCGACACAACACCGCCCTTATATGGTTTAATTTAAAGACCTTTTCCTTCACTTCTACTGTTTTTAAACGGTTTTACGTATAGTTCTTTGCCTTGGGCTTCGATGGCTCTGTTATGACGTTCTTGTTCTGCCAACTGCTCTTTGGCTGCTTTAGCATAGTTTACTGTTTTCGCGATACCTGCCGCTCCTTCGCCTAGCGCGCCAAGTGCTCCCAATATCGGTAGTAAAAGAGGTAAAAATCCACCAATTTTATTAGGTGTTTTTATAATACGCTTTTTTTGCTCGCTTTCATTTTGCTTGCTTTTTTAACACCCATTCCCAATTTTCGCTTTCCTTTCATTACACCTGTTATGCCTAAAGCGGCTGTTTTTTCTCCAAACGAAGAGTCCTTTGCTTTAACCCTCTGCCAAGCTTTATCTTCTAAGATCTTGTCTGCTTCGTGTCTCTTTGTTAAATTGTTAGACTGAGAGTATGCTATATCGTGCTCTTTACAAGCAGCGTCTAAGGGATTTATACCTGAATCACCTCTATTTATTCTCTTTTGTAAAGTTTGTTTATAAGTTTATTTACCAATCCTGAACCTTTTGCCCTGTTTCGATGTACAATCATGAGAGTGTTAGGAAATACTGTTTCAATATTTAGGAATTATGCTATAAATACTTTTGCAAGTTCTTGTTAATGTCTCAGTCGAAATGAAAGTTGTTAAGCAAGCCTTTTCTTTACCCGTAAAAAACCACGACGCAAGCTTGGTCCGCGAATTTCAAAAGCACGGCGATCTCTTTGGAGGTAGTTGCAAGAGGGCACTAATTGTAGGACCCTCAAATTCGGGTAAAACCAACGTCATGTTATCATTGCTCGAACATCTTAATGGAATTAGATTTGAAAACGTTTACTTATATTCCAAATCCCTGCAACAGCCAAAATACGTGTATTTGAGAGAACTGCTAAAGCCTTTACAAGAGATTGGCTTTTTTGAGTTTGAGATCGATGAGAATATCGTTTCTCCTCAGGAAATTAAACCCAATTCTGTTATAATATTTGATGATATTAATTGTCACGATCAAAGTGTCATTAGAGATTATTTCACTCACGGTAGGCATAAAAACACCGATTGTTTCTTTATTTTTCAAGGATATTCTTCTATACTCCAGCGACTTATCAGGGAAAACGCCAACCTTCTGATTTTATTCAAGCAAGACATGATGAGTTTAAAGCATATATATAACGATCACTGTATGTTGGACATGTCATTTGAACAGTTTAGTAATATCTGTGTGTACTGCTGGAACGAACCTTATAATTTTCTTCTGATTGACAAAGATTGTGAGTTAGATAAGGGCAGATATAGGAAAAACTTCGATTCCTTCACTTATATATAATATCCCAAAATGGATAAACGCCTAGCGACGGAGCTAATAAAATCAAGAAACGCAGTTAGAGAAAAATATTAAAGGCTAAAACAAGCCGCAAGTGAATCCCAGACGCAACTCGAACAAACCTATAAACCGATAACTCAGCCTCTGCAGCAATTAATTTCATCAATAAATAAAACGGCTATCAAACAAGAGCCGTTTGAAGAAAAAGAAAATATTAAACATGAAGTGTTAACCTCGACGCCTACCAAAATAAAGGAGAAAAGAACCGGAAAAACCCCAATCTTACCTTCAGAATTGCCCTCATTTTTTGATATCTCCTTTCCGTCGATCCAACAACAACAAAGCAATGTTGTAGCTGAAAGTACGGGTCTTTCGGACAGCGAAACTACGTTGGGAAATCTGTCAGATATTTTAGAACAAACTAAGCAAGCTATACAGGATTACGTCGACACTCCCGCTTACGAGCAATGGTTGAATGACTTTGATAAATTACCACGAACATACATTGATGACAGCGTAAAAGATACCCAACATATATTTGACCATAATTATGGTATCGTTCATGACATAGAAAACGATAATTTTTTTTGGGCTTAACCCAAAAAGCTGTGGAAATTGTCGGTAAAGATGTGAAGGTACAAGGTATTACATACCCTGGAACTGTGGGTTTGTATGAGTTACTTTTCAAGAAGGTGCCGGTCGGTTTCAAATCGCAAGATCTAGATAATTATATGGATATACTGAAAAGAACAAACGCGTATCGGAGAAACCATGATCCTAATGAACAAGTGCAAGGAAATGCATCATATAAATATATAAATATAATTGGACCTTATTTACAGCAGCGAGGAATAACAAAAACAAAAAACCCGGTGAGACGACTAGCTAACGCATTTTCTAAAGTGCCTCCGCCTTATAGGACAATCAAAACTGGGACAGGGCTAACTTTAAAATCAAATAAAGAAAATACAGATTATATTTATTGGGATAATGTTAACGAGCTTGTCGATAGATTAAGACTGTTATTGGCATCTACTGCTGCGGGGCACACGGGACATGAGAACGAAATAGCTTCAATTATTGAAGAACTGAGAGAGGGAAAAGTTATCTTATAAAATAAGCACGACTGAGAGTTAGAAAATTATTTGAGTAACAACTACTGTCATGACTATTAATAAATTTGGTACACACTTTAATCACCACCCTAACGAGAAATACGATAATTCAATGAAGGAGTTGGAAAAACATTTATCCAAAGTAGAAGAGCTTGAGAAGACATTTAAGAGCTATCAGGCAGATATCAATTCCCAACTTAATAAACTTTTGCCACAACAAAACCGATATACACAATGGACGAACAAATACAATACGAGTTTGGACCAAATAAATCAGTTAGCGACAACAACTAATGAATGATTTAAAATGGTGTTTAATTCAAATTGACGGGCAATCGACAAAGTAATGAGCAGTGAGAAAGCACAACTCGTCCGAGAGCTGCACAAGCCGGCACGCAGAAATTACGCGCGTATACAGAACTATAATACGAGGGCTGGATGATTTGTGGCAAGCGGATTTGGCTCAGCTAGACCTATAAGCGAAACAAAATAAAAACTTTAAATTCATACTAGTCGTGATCGATTGCTTTTCAAAATACTTGTGGTGTCGATCGTTAAAAACAAAAACCGGTGTTGAAGTTACCAAAGCGTTTACCCAAATTCTCAAAGAAGGACGCCGGCCGCAAAATTTGCAAACTGATCTCGGCAAAGAGTTTTATAATATCCATTTTAAAAAAATGACGGGTAGGTTTGACATAAATCACTACAGTACATATAGCAACGTGAAAGCTGCCGTAGCCGAGAGAGTTATACGTATTCTCAAGGAAAAATTATTTAGATATTTTTCGTTAAACGGCACCTACAAATGGATAGATGTTTTATCCTCGGTTGTGGAAAAATATAACAGTAGCGTGCACAAGACCACCGGAATGAAACCTAAAGAAGTGAAAAAAGATAACGCGCCTAGTTTGCTGAAATCAGCGTACAGCCCCTTGAAAATTGTAGGACCATCTAAACTTAAACTGGACGACGTTGTAAGAATCAGCAAGACCAAGCACGCGTTTAGCAAAGGTTATACTCCCAACTGGACCACGGAATTGTTTAAAATCGTAAAAGTGCAGATTACAAATCCGGTAACTTATCTGTTGGAAGATATGAAGGGTAAGCCTGTAATGGGCGCTTTTTACCAGGAAGAATTGCAGAAAACCGTTAACCCTGACGTCTATCTCGTCGAAAAGGTGTTGCGCAAACGAGGAAATAAGGTTCTCGTGCGCTGGTTGGGCTTGGACAAGTCACATGATTCATGGATCGACACCGCGAATATCCTATAAATTTCTTCTATTATTTTTGATTTTGTGAGCGTCCGAGACAGACATGGAACAAATTGTGTTTCCGGATAATTTTTTAAATTTATTGCAAGAGAACGATTTGATGGGTCCACCGCCTTCGCAGCCAACAACAGATATTCCAAAACTTAAGCGTACTGTTGCAAATTCACGAGTTAAGAAAAGAAAAATTGAATCTCTACCGCAAGCACAAGGAGAATGGTTCGAGGCGTTCAAAGATGACAACGAAAAAAGGATAGTTTGTGAGGCGTTCAATTTGAAAAACAATTTGGAAAATCAGCTGATGCAATGTGAAGAAGGTATCCAGCAGCTCGAAACGCGCTTACGTGCGGAAGAATACAAAGCAAAAATCGGATATTTCCAAAATTTGGCTCCAGGATATATTGTATAAAAATGAAAAAATATTCAGTAACTGTATTTTGATATAAAAATAAAATCGCGTAAAAATATTTTCAGTTTATTTCAAATGTTAGCCAGGACGCTTTTGGTCAGATTTAAATTAGGTCTAAAATATCTATGGAACAGCTCTCGAACACTTCTAGGACAGCCTTAAACAGGCCCAAAACTTCTACGGAACAGGTTTCGACAGGTCCGACACAGATATGGACCATTTTGCTTCTTTAAACAGGAATGTTTATTTCGCATTGCGATCGAACAATTATTTTTGGTGACGCAAAGTATAACATACTGACAAAATGAAATTACGAAGTGTCTATATACATATATATATATATATATATATATATATATATATATATATATATATATATATATATATATATATATATATATATATATATATATATATATATATATATATATATATATATATATATATATATATATATATATATATATATATATATATATATATATATATATATATATATATATATATATATATATATATATATATATATATATATATATATATATATATATATATATATATATATATATATATATATATATATTTATTTATTTATTTATTTATCTTACTATCCTTATGGCGTTTATCTATTGTGAAATTACATTCACTAGAGCGTCAGTGTGCAAGGAGCGTCAGTATATTGACGCTCTAAGCTTTAGCGATGTTTTAACATTGCCAACGCAACTGTTACACCATGAAAAGCCGATTGAACAAATAATCCGAAGACGCCATATTTATCACTGAATAAACGTGAAAAGTATAATTTAGTTCCTAGCGTAGACCGTGTGCGGCGCTACCGAAGATTATGTGTATATTTACATTGAGTATATTGTATGGACACTTGTTCGCGTCTAGAGCGTCACACATCTTGGCATCAATGTTAAGGGTAAAATCTATACAAATCTGTTTTAATCATATACTTATTCGCGTATGAAGCGTCATTATTAACTTATATTATTATTTCGATTATTTTCGCCAGTTCTGGTGTGCGTTGAGTGTAGCAAGCGTCAAGTATAAAGACAAATAGGTGGTAGGTACGTATAATTTTCTTCCAGTAGGGGGACTTTTCAAATTGTCGTGATTTTTTGGCATTTTTCTGTACTATTTCTAGATTGTTTTAGAACGAATAGGAGTCGCAAAATTATAATGCTTGCTCGTAATAAGATTGATAGTAATTGTTTAGACATTTTAGAAATTCCTAAATATCAATCACAAGACACCGATAGAAACGAACAAAAGCGATTTCTAAGTAAATGGTCTGGTAAGTACACAACTATTTTTGTGTGTGTGTGTGAAAACGTTTTTAGCTTTCTTCTTCCTATGAACTTATTTTCTAATTTCTTATTTTCTTATTTTACGACGAATTCGTTTTCGTCAAGCAAAAAAAAAAATTGAATTTTCTCCAGCACCGGGTGGCTCGGTAAATAGTAAATTTCAAAAAATTATAAGGTGTACTACTCAAAAATTGAAAATTACATACTGTCGAAAAATTGAAAGTTTTAAAAGTTTTTAAAAGTTATAGCGTATTCCCACTTTCATATGGCACCCGCATATTGAAAAAAATATAGAGAATTATTCTATTTTTGCTTTTAGCTTGCATTACTTTGCAGCTTTCATATTTTGAACACAACAAATTGTTATACAGAGAAACGAAGAAAAACCCCAAAACATGAAAAGTTATTTGGTCTTTTATAAATAAAGCGAATGGCACAAGCACACCCAAAATCACCTAAAACAAAAAGTTTGTATTAAAATTGTATACAGAATACACAAAAATATGGTTAATTTTGGAAAAAAAAATTGTACAGATACTAGAAATAATTCTGCAAAAATTGTCATTTATTTTCCAAAAGTACACCTAGCTGTGTTACTCTATTCTTAGCTGGGATTTATACACCGTGCTCAAAAATATTGTTTTTCTGAACATCTTGTATGAACGGTACTTTTAAAAGATAAAATAAACACCGATCTACACGCAAAGAACGTATATTCCCAACTGCTGTAATAAATAAATAAAAATCTTTTTTTTTGGATACTTTCAGATCGTAATCAATCATATATGGAAAGTGCTACTATATTCGAAATATTCGGAATTTTAAATTAATAAAAATTAAAACAATTTTAAAATATCAATAATAGACAAAGTTTTTCCAGAAAGCTTAAATGAAATCACTGAATCCAATCCATCACAAAATTTGGGAGAGTTTAAGCAAAATGGGAAAACAAGGAAAGAAAACACAAAAAAAGGATGTATTCTGAAAGCTATCTATTAAATTTTGCTCGACATGTATGTAGGGACACATAGTATTGAAAATAGCGTGCAAAAAATTATCTCTTTGTCAGCTAGAGATACTGAAAGAAGAAAATTGTTGAATTTCTTAAGAAGAAAAGGCAACTTTTTAAATAGTAGCGTGATTCAGAAGCCTGTTAGAAAACAACAATCTAGTCAAAAAATATTACCCTGCACAAACTGTAAAGGTTTTTTTGCCTCAAAGCAGCTTTGGCGTCACAGGAAAAAATGCATGGGAACATCGGATGAATTACACCAAGTGAAAGGACAAAATTTGCTTCTTGAGAATTGAGAAAAAAGGAAAGTCATTCATTTGTTTTCCAAACATATAAAAAAAATGTCAACCTCCTAAATAGTTTGAATGTTTAGCACTGAAAGAAAAATATCCAGGACTGTTCGACAAAAACCAAACTAACCAAAAATCAAAGCCTTCGTTCAAAATGAATATATAAAGAAAAGGAGTTTAAAGTAAAATCGCAACCTATTTGTTTGCAAATGCTTTTATAGGTGGATAGATCACCCAGAAGTGTAAATTTTATTTTGTTTTGTCTCTAGCTTTAGTTTTTTTTTTGAATAAATAATATTGTGGAACAGTACTAGCTTCAATAGTTAATGTGTGTGTGTGTGATGTGTGAAATCACAAGAATAAATATAATAACCAGAATAGACCAAGCGCTAATGACAGAAAAAATGGAACAATTTTTTCTATTCTGCTACACATACGTATAACTTCAAGATTTTGAAAAATATTATAAATATAAATATAAAATATAAATATAAAATTCTTCTTCGAGTGATAAATTTTCGGAAATCCTCTGAATTCCACTTAATTCCCACGGAATGCCACATAATTCCTTTATAATTCTTTTTCTATAAGCATTCACCTTAAACTAATAAGGAACAAAAATATGGTAGTTATCATAAAATAATACATAAATTTAAAAAATCAATTAGTACAATTACAAAATAGTTTATAAATAGTTTAATTTGCCGTCTAGGGTGGTCCGTAATTAATGCGCTAAAAAGCAATCGAAAGCGGTATTTTACTTGTGTGTGTGGATAAATTATTGTAATATATTGTCTCAAAACGTTTGCCTAAAATTCAGATGTTTTAAATATATATGGAATTTTGTTTCCATGCTGTACCTGTCGCGTTTTTTGGGTCGGATGTTCCGTAGGACGATCCGCAAGTACGCTACCGGTACGACCGAGCGTTCTTTCGGCTTTCCGGCAAGCTGGACCTGTTCCGAAACGCCGAAACGCAATTCACTATTAGTTTTTTCTCCCTTTTTCGATCTTCAATGAAGAAATGAACACATTCACCTTCTCGAAAAACCTCCGAATCCAAGTTTTCTTGTCGATATTTTAAAAATTGCTAAACTTTAACACTCAGTGACCGACATTTTCCTAGAGCACGTTTGGCTCAAAATCATTATTTTTACGAGTTTAATTTAGGATTGGCTTTTGGTGCATTCATTAGGGGCCACCTGAGATAACTGAAACGTGTCGAATTACTGAATCGTTCATTTTAAAAACCAAAAACTAATAACTATACTAAATACTTATTCGCACCAACAAAACATTCCATTTTTCGTTGACTAGTTTTTAGTGTTTCTCAAAAATTATACTTTTCGATTGTTTTGTTGTTTGAAGTGAGCTATTCAACTATAAAAAGTAATGCTTATAAATCTAAATAGACTCCAAAAATTGGATGTCCCAATTCCAGAATGAAAATTTTAATTTAAATTTAAAAATGTTAAACTCGATTTACCGGAGTTCACGTTATATTTCTTAACTTTTAATATGTGGCCAGGGATGTTTTGGTTGTAAGGAACGACAACAACGGCAAGTGTAGGGTTGCTTTCGGACTCTCACATTCAAAAAATTACTGATAACATATCAAAAGTTTTTAAGAAATATAAAGTCAAAACTAGATTTACCACATGTCCAAAAATCTCTTCTATCAGTCAAAGACCAAATTACGTTTGTTCATACCCTTCCTTCAATTCCTCCACCCCTCAAACAATATAGAAGCAGGTATAGAGTAAATAAAATACGAGCCAGTTTCAGTTAAACTCGGAAGAAGCCAATAGGATGTTGTAGTTTGTGAAATTTTCTTTGAAAAATTAATTAATTTTGCTAAATTTCATTTTCAACACTCTGTGGTTCTAAAACATTAAAACATTCTAAAAATGTTATACCGTTTTTAATCTTAAAATTCAACTCTTTCCTTTTGACAGATAGATTAGAAAAATTCGTAAAAAACAATTGAAATGCTTCCAAACAAAAAAATTAAAATATCCTACGGACTCTATAGACTCTGATCCACAATGTTATGCGGAGGGATTTTTTAACTGGAGCTCATATAAATACGTTACAAGTTGAACGTCGAGAATATCTAAAAAATGTAGGCACTTATTGCAAGAACAAATGCGGCAACGCTGGTGACGCTTTAAAAGCGAATAAGTATATGGAAAAACGTATACCAGTGACGCCCTAATGTTTATCAAGTGTACTGGCGCTATATGGCGGGCTTTGGGAAGGACATACGAACGTGACGCTCAAAGCATGTTACCTGTCCAAGACGCTCTAATTATATTGAGATATATATATATATATATATATATATATATATATATATATATATATATATATATATATATATATATATATATATATATACATATATATATATATATATATATATATATATATATATATATATATATATATATATATATATATATATACAGGGAGGGATGTGGTTGAAGTAATGCGGGGTGATGACGCACTCTCCCTCATTGAACATTTAGATTCTGGTTTCGTTTAAAGATTTTTTTTTTTGCGTTTTTGTTCACGTCGAAGGAAATGCGACGATAAACTCGAAGGAAGGAAACGCATGCGTTAAGAATATCAAACGTTTCGGTTAAACCATTTCTTGTGTCGCAGGAAAACACGTATGCCGTTCCTAAGCGGTCTAATATGAAAATCTCGTTTAAAACATTTTTTTTGCGGCGAAGGCAGGCGACGCGATGATCTCACCCGTCAAAGTTTTGTTTAAACATTTCGCAAAGCGATGATGTCATGCAGCCGCTGCCGCACACCGGCGACGCGACCACGCTGCCATGCAGCGGGCGATGATGTCATCCAGTCGGCAAACGCGACGGCGGCGGTACGCCTGAGTCATCGCACACAATCGCGCTGCAATTTACATTCACGCCGCGACCAACGGTCGAGTTTCGAAACGAAGCGGCCCCATACGACGACGGTTTGGTTAGGTTAGGTCGCTAACTACGACCAATTTTATCAGCGGGTCGCGTTATATTGCGCAATTTTCGCCAACACAAATCTTAAGTATTCTGAAGGAACGTTCTCGAATGTAATTTTAAATTCATTACCCCAGAAAAATTGGCTTAATTAACAAGTGACCGCCGCCATAGTGAGACTTCATTCTTTGGATTTTTGTTTGTGTTTCACCACTTAAAAAAATTAAGTGTCAAGTAGAGATCTGGAACAGTTGGAAAGTGAGACGCCTATTCCTCGCAGCAAATAAAAATGTTCACCTGCGAATATTGCAACCGCTCTTTCAGCCGCAAAGACCACCTGGCGAGGCACGGGGACTGTCGCGCAGCAGTACAAATTTGTGACGTTTGCGGCGGGATATACAAATCCGAGGGGGCTCTCAGACGCCATAAACGCGAGAAGCATGAGGTTCCCAAGGCGAAAAGACCCGCCGCCGCCCCTATTGCTGTAGATGAACCCAAGCGCCCGAGACTTGACCTACCGGAAGGTAAGGATTTTTGCTTTTAAATCCCAAACAATTCTCATATTGTATTTTATAGCTTGAAAGCGTCCGAGTTTCAGGAAAGGGACAGCGGTATGATTCATAAAAATGTATATTTCCGAACTAATTTTTTCTAATAATTTCTTTCTCTTTTTTACAGGCTGGGCGTTGCAGGAACTCCTCCATTTAGAAATAGGGATTAACAAGTACAATCCCCTAAGGGCGTCGACCTATGTTAGCCTGCCCAAGGAAATCGAAGCCAAAAAAGCTGTTTTGAACTTGCAAAATACGGACGAAAAATGCTTTGTGTGGTCGATCTTGGCTGCTCTTCACCCAATTCACTGGACGAATAACGCTAACAGAGTCAGTAACTATGTAGACTTTCAGAACGAGCTGGATTTTACAGGTATCGATTTTCCCGTTAAACTTAAGGACATATCCACTTTTGAACGACTTAATGAAATTTCGGTCAATGTCTATATCCTCGAGAGAGTCTATAACAAAGTCCGTAATGATGTTGAGGTCGTTGGTCCTTTGCATTTTACTGAATCTCGTAAAGAGAGACATGTAAACCTCTTATTAATTAGTAATAACTATGGAGAAAATCATTATTGTTTAATAAGAAGTATGTCTCGGTTAGTTTCAAAACAATTAACTAAAAGGTCCACCACAAAGTTTTTATGCGATGGGTGTTTGGTTTATTTTTATAACGAAGAAAAACTAAAGCGTCATAAAGAACACGACTGCACTCACATTTCCATCAAACTTCCGACCACCGAATTGCGCAAGGATAAATACGGTAAAGATGTTCCCGCGAATAAGCTGAAATTTGAAGAATTTGAAAAGAAATTAAAAGTGCCTTTTGTTGTGTACGCGGACTTTGAAACAGTCATGACTCCTTTACAGGTGGAAGGCGAACCGAATCCCGACAAATCGTTTACCGTCAAAACTCATATTCACGAGCCTTACTCTTTCGCCTACTATGTCAAATGTGACTTTGACGATTCCCAGTCTACTTTTAAACAGTACAGAGGTCGTGGCGCACACAAAATTTTCATTGAATGGTTGGAGAGCGACTGCAAAGCGCTCTACAACAAGTTCATGAAAACTTCCGTGCCCATGACCACTCTATCGTTTGAACAAGAGACCGGCTTTCGAAACGCTGCGGCTTGTCACATTTGCGAGAAGCCATTTAATGCAGAGGACGAAAAAGTAAGGGATCATTGTCATATGACGGGCGAATTTCGAGATGCGGCTCACTCCACTTGCAACTTGAATTTCAAAGTTCCGCGGCACATCCCTGTCTTTTTTCACCATTTAGGTTTCGACAGTCATCTATTTGTAAAATTTATGGCTGAAGAAGGGGAAAAGATCGATGTCATCGCCCAGAACAAGGAACGTTACATTTCCTTTACGAAACATGTCCTAGTCGATAACATTGAGTCGGAGAAAGGAGCCAAAGGGAAAAGGGTATTTTTAAAACTCCGATTTTTAGATTCATTTCGATTTATGGCATCCAGTTTTGACAGATTGAGTCGAAATTTAAACGATAGTCAGTGTCGGAAAGTCAAAAAAATTTTTAAAAATGAACAAGAATTTCAACTTATTCGACAGAAGGGCGTTTTTCCATATACGTATCTAGATTCTTTTTCAAAATTAGACGAAACCAAACTGCCATCGCACGAGGACTTTTATGACTCCATGCGAAAGAGCAACATAACCAGGGAGGATTACAACCGTGCCTGGACTGTGTGGAATTTGTTCAAATGTAAAACTTTATTCGAATATTCAGATATTTATTTAAAATCCGACGTTTTACTTTTAGCCGATATTTTTGAAAACTTCAGAGAGGTGTGTCTGAAAACGTACGGTCTGGACCCGAATCAGTTTTATACGACACCGGGTCTATCATGGACGAGCGCCCTTAAGGCGACAAAGGTCGAACTGGACCTGTTGACCGACGTGGACATGATACACTTCTTGAAGCACGGTATCCGCGGAGGAGTCAGTCAGTGTAGTGTGAGAAAGGCCGCGGCTAATAATAAATTTTTACCTATTTACGACCCTTCCAAACCTACCTCTTACGTCATGTACTTGGACGCTACCAATTTATACGAGGCGGCCATGTCACAATACCTCCCAACGGGAAACTTCGAGTGGTTGGAGGAGGGCAAAATTCAAAATTTAGATATTACGCGTATCCCCAACGATTCACCTAGGGGCTATATTTTCGAAGTAGATTTGAACTATCCGGAAGTGCTGCATGACTCACACAACGAACTGCCTTTTTGCCCGGAAGGAATCCACCGTTTCGCCAATCGCGAAAACCAAAATGAAAAAACTTATTCCAAATTTAAACAATAAACGTAACTATGTATTGCATTATAGGAATCTGCAACAGGCTTTAAGCAACGGTTTAAAGCTTGTTCGCATCCATCGCGTTCTTGTTTTCGATCAATCTCCCTGGCTAAAACAATACATAGACTTGAATACGGCGATGCGTAATACAGCTAAAAATAAGTTTGAAAAAGATTTTTTCAAACTTATGAATAACGCTGTGTTTGGAAAAACGATGGAAATGTGGACGTGCGGCTCGTTTCCCATTGGGAAAATATTGGGAAAAGGTTGGGGGCAGAAGCGTTAATCGCGAGACCTAATTTTAAAAATGTCGCCATATTTAGCGAAAATCTAGTCGCTCTCCAGATGGAAAGGACTAAAGTCGTATATGATAAGCCTATTTACGCCGGATTTTGCATTTTGGACATATCCAGGACTCTCATATACGACTTTTTTTACGGCTATCTAAAGGCTAAGTACGGCGACAAAGCCGTCTTACTCTACACCGATACCGACAGCCTCGTTGTCCAAATTTTTTGCGAAAATTTCTACGAAGATATGAAAGAAAATTTGGACAAATTCGATACGTCTAATTACTCGGAGAACAACCAACACGGCATTCCTGTAAACAACTCTTGGTAAAATGAAGGACGAGTACGCAGGACGGCCGTTGTGGGAATTCTTGGGTACGGGAGCGAAAGCTTATTGCGTAAATCTGGACGGCAACGAGTTGACCAAAAAGGCCAAGGGCGTTACTGACTCGGTCAGCCAGGGCGAACTTAGTCTCGACGACTATAAGCGCGCTGTCGACGAGGAAGGCACGCTAATCTTGCGCCAAATGTCTTCGTTTCGCTCACATTTACATGATATGACAAACGACATCTTATTCCCGGCTCAGAGTACACGCTAGCTTGGGGCCATCGAAATTTGGTTGGTTCAAAGGACAGTGGGAAAATCACTGACTGATCGACCACATACCAAGCAGATATTTCTTTTGGCAAACTAATATGTTACGATTCCTTTAGATGATTGCAGTTTATATTTGTGTTTAATTTATGTATCTATTTATGTCCATATATGCTATTTATATATGCATATCGTTCGAATATATTTATTAATATGTGTCTATCCTAATGGGGTTTTGTATATGATTAATAAAACAATTTGTTCGATATTAGTGTCATTAAACGTCTTTTTCCCTGTTGCATTTTATTTAATCCGCAAAAAAAATGTTGTCAATAAATTATTATATTTTAAGCGACCTCGACGACCTTTTATTAGTTGAATTCTCTTATCGTCGCCGCCGCCGCGAAATCGTCGTCGGCTAGGCTCGGCTAGGCTCGACTAACGAAGCGCGCGAAACGGGTTCGAGGTTCGAATCCTCCGACCGCGCGCGACACACCGGTTGCTTTTTTCACCTCGCGCAAAAATACGTCAAGACAAAAAGGCACTAACGCAAAAACTACCCCTAGCGGGGCGAAATTGCCAAAAAGGCACTAACGCGAAAACTACCCCCTACCCCCCATTAAGGGTGACATCTGACGATCGAAACCTGAGCTCTTAATGGGCGGCGACATCTCTCGTAGAATGGTCAAACTATTTTTTTTTTCGGTTGCTTGGGAATCTGTAAATTTGCAATGACAAAATCTCCCCCGGGGGACGGGGGATGGTGAAGTAACGAATAATAACTACTTAAGTAGATTATATTTTACTCTTTACAGATTTTTTTTATTTCATTTCTAGTCATTACTTTATTTTCTTAAAGAAATAAAAAGGTATCTGATAGAAAATATGTCTTTAGGGCGTTAAACTTAATAATTGCACAAAAATTAAACTGTAAAAAGGGGTTTATTTGACGTAAACAACTGCTTATGCCAGGCACACGCGGAGCAAGTGAATGCCCGGCGGCTGACAGGCTTCAGCGAACGTTGTGCGTAGACGGTGGCGTCCTCTCACGGATCGTTGTTGTTGTGCGCGGACGGTGGCACCCTCTTACGAATCGTTGTTGTTGTGCGCGGACGGTGGCACCCTCTTACGAATCGTTGCCGAACAGACAGGAGGGCGAGTGTTGACTGGTGGTGCTAACACGGCCAATCCTGATACTTCGGCGTCCCGACGATCATCCAACAATCCACTCTGGGAATCTATATTTTCATTCAGAGAACCACATTTTGTAACAAACACAGCTTGGTTTAACAGAATCAACGACATCGTGCTACCGACCGCCTTAGACAACACGTAACAGGCGCATTTATTTACAAATCATAACATTTCAGCCCATAAATTGACTCAAAACTCAACATAATAAAATAGTTCGGTAATCATTAAAACACGACATTGACTCAGAGGCTGAGCCCATTAACATGACCTCGTCGTTTCTAATGCAAAACGCGGGTTCAGCGGTTAAGGCGCACCAGCATGGAACAATCGAGACTAGATCAACTCAAAATATCAACTTTAACTATAACAGTACAGTTTAAACACAGATTCAGAGGCTGAATCCTGTGGCATGGCTACGACGTTTCTGACACAAAACACGAGCTCAGATGCCAAGGCATTTCAGCATGATCAAAACAATTCAACAAAGTTTAATGATACAACATTACCTTCACTTTTAAGATTATCTAACTCATTCCAGGCCTCTTGGCACTCCATAGGAGTCCAGTCGCCTTTCCATAATCGTAACTGTCCGGCCGCTGCTGAAGTGACTTTTCCCAGTTGAGTATCCAAAACTCGCTGTAATTGATAACGGGTGTCGGAAGACTTGCCAATTATTTTGAAAGGGCCGTGCCAATCGGACTCCAACTTCAATGCAGACACAGCTTCTCGTTTGAGCAACACAAAGTCATTGATTTTAAATACTTGAGACGGTTTTTGATTTCCAGGGGCCCTAGCGTCTTGTTTGCGGGCGTTGTCGAGGAGACGTTTCTCTACTTGAACTTTCCAATCATCTTCCCTAGCAGGAACCAAGGGCAATTTGTCGGGTGAAGCATTGTTTAGAATTCGAGTAATTTCAGGTAGACGACCATCGCATCCTAACAATAGCTGTAGGGGCGTTTTTCCTGTACTCTTGTGTGTAGTAGAATTAATAATTAATTGAGTTCGACTGACTAGATCATCCCAATCACGATGAGCCTCAGACTGCACTCGTAGAAGATTTGCTATGAACGACATATAGCGTTCTACTTGACCATTCGCTTGGTGCACATATGGCGTGATGGTGTGCCATTATCCATAATGATCCAGGTTGGAGCTCCTACTAAGTGTATAACGTCATTTATCACTTCTGCCAATGTGTCGGCGAATTGATTTTCTAAAGCGTAGAGCCAACAGAACTTCGTGAAAGCATCTATAATTACAAAAATATAGAGACAGTTCTTTTCAGTACGGGGCAAAGACGTCGATCAAACGCGACATCGGCGTTCTTTTGCGTGTTATACAGGTTAGGCAGGCGGCGACATATTTTTTAACAAAATGAGACAATCTAGAAAACCAAAAGTGCTTAATTAGACTTACAATAGTTTTATCTACTCCGATGTGAGCTTGACCATCGTGGTACTCTTTTACAAGCGCATAGCGGGATCCTTTAGGTACAAAGTATTGAGTTATTTCTTCACCATTTATTTCAGCCGAATGACACAGGGTAGTACCGATTATTTTAAATTGTTTATGACTCAGTTCTCGAGTAGCTAATTTAGCTATCATTTCTTGAGTTTCGGGGTCTTGGGTTTGTTGGACAGAAAGCCATCCTTCAGGCATAAGATTTGAGGAAAATTCATAATCTTCGGTGGCGGAAGGGATGTGAAAAATACGTTCAGCCTTTTGGGCATTTGAATGGTAAGCGGGATTTCGGCTAAAATAGTCAACGTGCTGCATGCGATGGCCAGGCTGGTCATGAATGGTAAAGTTGAAATCTTGTAGGCACATCCACCAGCGGCTAATGCGTGGAATAAGATCTCGCTTGTTTTGACTGCTTTTAAAAGAATTACAATCGGTGTAAAGATCGAATGGAACTCCTAACAAATAATGACGAAAATGTTTTAGCGCGTTTACAACGGCCAAAGTCTCGAGTTCGAAGGAATGGTAGCGAGACTCGGTGTCGGTAGTGGCTTTGCTGAAATAGGCAACTACCTGTTTAGTTCCATCTAGAACTTGCATAAGAATAGCGCCGTATCCTCGACTGCTAGCGTCGGTATGGAGCTGTAAAGGTAAATCGGGGCGAAATAATGCTAAGACTGGCTCGGAGGCTAAAATATTTCGAATTGAATCAAAGGTCTCTTGTTGGGGCGTTTCCCATGACCAAGGAACACCACTTTTAAGCAAATTTGATAAAGGTTTGGTTTTTATTGAAAAGTTTTGCACAAATTTACGGAAGTAGCCAGCAAGGCCTAGGAATTGTCGAACTTCATGAATATTAGTTGGAATAGGGACGTTAGTTAAAGCTTTGATTTTTGCGGGACTTGGTCTTACAGAACCAGCGGAAATTAGGCGCCCTAAATACTCAACTTCTGTTTGAAAAAATCGACATTTGTCTAGGTTTATTTTGAAGCCATTTTGTTGAAGAACTTTGAAAACGCGTCCTAGCCTTTCGATGCCTTGTTCGCGTGTATCTGAAGGAATTAATACATCGTCGAGGTAGACCAGAGCAATTTTCTCATGAATTTTGCTTTTAAGAGCCATGTTAATAGCACGCTGATAAATCGAGGGCGCATTCGCCAAACCAAAGGGCATACGCAAGTACTCATATTGTCCGTCGGGAGTGACGAAAGCCAATTTAGCAACAGAATCTTCGTGTACCATGATTTGATGGAAACCAGCAGCCATATCGAGGGTAGAATAGTATTTTGCATGGCTCAATTGCTCAATATGGTCATCGATTAAAGGTAAAGGGTATCGGTCCTTAACGGTGATTTTATTGAGAGCACGGAAGTCCACTACAAGGCGGTGTGCGCCGTTCTTTTTGGGCACTAACAGACATGTGCTTGCGTACGGAGAATTGGAAGGTCTAATAATTTGATTTTTTTGTAAGTCATTTATTATATTTTTCAATATTTCTCTCTCGGCAACAGACATGCGGTAGGGACGATAAAACACAGGTATATCAGAAGTTAAATGTATAGAAAACACGCCAGTAGAAATCGGAGGATTTACCTTTCTGTTATCAACAATCGCATTATAGCAGGATAGAAGCGCAGTTATATCGGGATCGGTTCGTAAGGTAAAACAACCAGTCGGTGTTTCCGACGGGACTAGCTGCAGAAGCGGTGTCTCATCAAAACAGAAGCGTACGCACGGGTGCTCAAGAAAATCGCAGCCAATTAGCACGTCGTGTGGCAAATAAGATTCCTCGATGACGTACAAGCGTATTGGGATAAATTTATTTTCTAGTTCAAGTTTCAAATCAATTTGGTGGCGGGCGATGATGCTGTCGCCACTTATACCAGAAATAACCATTTGAGTTTGCGTGTAAAAAGAACGAAAAACTTCGGCGACTGGTGCTTTTATAAGTGAAATATGCGCACCAGTGTCGATGAGGGCTTGGAAATTGAAACCATTTATTTTTACAGAAATAGATCGGTTGGATGGATTTTCAAATCGGGTAGGAGAAAGGGCAATATTTACGACGGACTGCTGTGTCGTTTCAATAGAGGGGTTACGAGGCAAGTTGTCTCGTTTTCGGAAACAGCGCTCTTCTAAATGACCAGTCTTTTGACAATAACTGCAAACGGGTCTGGAGTAAGGGCGTGAGACAGAAGATTCGCGTTCTCTCTTTACTGAGCGAAGAAGGGGGCAAGCGACACGTCGGTGCCCTTTTTCACCACAATTGTAACAGCGAATGTTACTGACGTTGGCGCTACTCTAATGCCATCTAGCGGCGGCTGAGAAAAACCAGAAGTAGAAGGACGCGTGGTGTCGCGTGAAGTTATACTCTTGTCACGTCTTGTATGATAAAGAGAATTTTCTAAAAACGACAATAAATCAGGGTATTTTCTGGAAATTAGCTTGAGCAGCGCCGGCTTTGACTGTCTCTGTGGAGATGCCATCAATAATAACACTAATAGTTTGGCTAGCGCTGAGGTTAAGTTTAGTATAGGAAAGCTTTTGTAATTTTAAACGACCATACTGACCAAAATCTACACATTTATCAGAAGTAAAAACAGCGGCCTCTCGCAAGGAACGGCCAAAATTTAAAGTACCAGGAAAATAGCACAAAAGATCGTCTTTTAAAGCACTCCAGGTTCTCCTTTCAGAGGGAACCCATCCTTTGTACCATTCGCCTGCCTTACCTTCAAACGCTCCAGAAATCCTAGTCATTAACTGCATTTCAGTCCAACCCAGCTCGTGCATCAAACTTTCCACTTCCTCAATCCAATTGCAAGCCATATCTCTACCGGGTAGAAAACTGGGTAAACGAACTCCTTCCATTTCGGCACTCGAAAATTGTCGATTTACATGTCCAGAATTGGTCAAACGATCGGTCAATGTAGTTAAAAGAGCACGCCATTCATTCGAACTTGGAAATACTTCGTCACCGGTCGCCATTTTTGGTGGAGCACAAGTAGTAATGAAGCCAATAAAGGCTTAAAATACTGCAGATATCACTAATTTTTGGCCCTTTCTCGAGGGTAATCCCACTTCTGATGATAGAAAATATGTCTTTAGGGCGTTAAACTTAATAATTGCACAAAAATTAAACTGTAAAAAGGGGTTTATTTGACGTAAACAACTGCTTATGCCAGGCACACGCGAAGCAAGTGAATGCCCGGCGGCTGACAGGCTTCAGCGAACGTTGTGCGTAGACGTGGCACCCTCTTACGAATCGTTGTTGTTGTGCGCGGACGGTGGCACCCTCTTACGAATCGTTGCCGAACAGCCAGGAGGGCGAGTGTTGACTGGTGGTGCTAACAGTATCTGTTAGCAATTCCGAGTTCGTTTAATAGATGGCGTGAACTCGGGCTTTATATTTCTTTTGTTAATTTTAAAAATATATAAAACAATTATTAATTTTGTAATAGTAAGTATTGCACCTAATGTGTTATATAAAAGGAATATTAAAACCTTACTCGTTGAATGGAAATTTGTTCATCTAAATGATGTATTTATTAAACGATTTGAGAGATTCTTCTGATAATTGGTCAATGGTATTCTTAATAACCAAGTTGTCGGTGAAAAAAAATAAGCGTAAAATTTTAAATTGAAAAACAGATATTAGAAAATTGAAATTTATACAGTTTATATGATTTAAGAAAATATGTAAATAATTAAAACATATTTAAACAATAATATTTCGTATTACAAACTATGATGTAAATATTAAAAGAAAATTGAAATTATTTATACAAATAATGTATTTTTCAAATTCCTTCTTCCTGTTTAGATGTTATTGGTGCCTGTAAAGTGGTAACGATAATCTTCTTAATGAAATTTTCAGCGGCTTCTTTTCAGGTGATTTGTTTTTTATCTGGTAAAACATAAAGAAGACATTTTAAATTTCTTAGAATATCTAGAGAAATTAATTAAAAATTGTCTATTCGAAATAAGTAAAAAAGGTTACCTATAAATTATTTCAGCATGAACGTTACGTTGATGGTAAAAAGAATGGAATTAATTTTAATTAATTACTTTACAATGTCAAATATTAATTACGGTCTACAGTATGAATATAGTAAAAACTTGATATTTGTATTGATTTATCCAATCGATATTTTTCCCGGGAGACAATCTTCTTGAATCTCTCTCTCTTTAGGAATTATCGGCAATTGTCTCTTTGAAGTTTTACTAGGTATATTCACTCACATTCGATGAAAACTATCTAATCCGAATCAGAATGATCCTTCATAATGAACCATTTCGTTGTTGAATTGTATGAAATTTTGTTCCGTATTTTCACTTTTCCAGCATCCACGTTGTTTTATTTTGGCGTAAATTCTTAAAACCTACAATCGTCGGAGACAAAACGAAATTAAATTGGAGGCTATGGAAAATAATGTCCCATAAAAATTATAGATTCTATATTAAATACCTGTTATTAGTAAAATGTATTTGCTTGTTTTGAAAATAAATCCTTCCGATGTATTCTTCACGCGATCGATGACGATATTCCAAAACCTTGAAAATTGCCGACATCTATTTATCTTGACACCTTTAACGTTTCTCATTGACGTTTGACTGTGATTTTATCTACCGTAGTTTCAAATTTGGATGCGCATTGCAGAACCCTATTGAATAATTTCACAATTATTAATGACGTTACAAATTTAATATTGAAATTGAAATATTTTATTTCTATTGTTAATTTCACGAATTAGGTGATTATATGCGATGGAATATTAGAAAAGCATTATAACTTTTGTTGATTTCGTCGGGACATTTAAATAGTTATGCGAAAATGTCGGAAAATGTATTTAAAAATAATCCGCAATCGTCCGCGTTATTATCGTTTATTTTACCTTTTTCTTAATTATTATAATCTGGAAAGGAAAGTAATGTAATTAATTCCGAAATCGTTTCATAGATGGCGTGAACTTGGGCTTTATATTTCTTTTCTTTTAGCTCAAAAATTATAAAAACTACATCAAAAATAATTATTAATTTAGTAATATTGAATACCAGTCGTAATGTGTTATATAAAATGAATATGAAAAACCTACTTGTTAAATTAAAATTTGTTCTTCTAAATGATGTTTTTCTTGGATGACTCGACGGATTCTTACAAAGTTTCGATGATCATTTATTCAATGAAATTATTTTCCTTTTGTTCTGATAATTGGTGAATGATATTCTTCATAATAAAATTGTCGGTGGTGATTCGTTGTCCATCTGAAAGTATATATAATATTTAAAGTTTCATGGAGAAAAATATAAAAATTTAAATTTAAAAAGATATATTAGGAAATTAAAATTTATAAAACTTGAATGATTTTTAAAAAATGCAAACATAATTTAAACACTAATTTTTCGTATCAAAAACTTCGATGTAAATATTAAAATAGAATTAAAAATAATTTGGTGAAAATGATTTAAAATATATAATCACGTTCATAAAAATATTACGTAGATTATTGATTGTGTAATATCAAACTGTATGCATAATTTACAGTATCAGTTTATTAAAAACTTACTTATTATGTTTTATTCTTTCTCCTTGTATAGGTGATATGGATCCTTGTAAAGTTGTGATGGTAACCTTTTCAATAAAATTGTTAGCAGATCCTTGTTCAATAACTAATTGAAGGCATTCTTTATACGGAAATCGTTAATGATGATTTGTTTCTTACCTATAAGATTATATTAAAAAAAATGTACCGTCAAAAAATATTTATTAAAGAGGTGCAATTAACTTGAATTGTATAAATAACTTGAAAAAATTGTATGAAACGTTATTTTTGTAGTATTAAGTTTTAAACACGATTTATAATATGGATATGACAAAAATTTACCTTATATATTTCTATCCATTGATCCGAATGACATTTTAATCGAGTGATTTTCTTTTCAAATTGGCAATGATGATTCTGGCAAACTCCTAATGATAATTGTTCTAAAAGTTATCAGAAGTTGTTTCGTTGATAAACTCATCGATGATAATGTTTGTGGTAATATGAAATGTTGAGATGTATGGTCACTCACATTTGACGAAAACCATTTCAACTAAAATAGAACGAATGTTGATGATGAAACATCTGGGTATTGTATTGTATCAATTGTTGTTCCGCAAATTCTTGAATCCTATAATCATCGGAAACGAAACGAAAATGAATTGGAGGTTATGAAAAATAATGTCGCATAAAAATTGAAAATGTTATATTAAATACTTTTTAATTGTAAAATGTACTTGTTTCTCTTCGAAATAAATCTCCGCGATGTATTCTTGACACGATTGACGATTATATTCCAGAATTTAGAAATATTTCAACTTGTTTTAATTTCGACATCTTGTACGTTTTCTTATCGGTGTTTGACTGTGGCATCAGTGTTGCCAACCCCAGCATAGAGTAAAACTGTAGATTTGCTTGAAAAAAACTATAGAAAACTGTAAATATAAAATTAAAAAACAGTAAATCTACAGTTTTATGTTATATTATATTTTGTATAATTGTATGAATGGAATACATGGAGGGTATTAAAAATAAGAAAACTCGTATAATTATCAAAATTTTAATCAAATTAAATGTAACATTTCAAGTATCACTAGCTACTATGTTATTTTCAATTTCTAAGTCTTCCTGATTTTCCGTTTCATTTTTATTTTTATTGAATTCGTACATATTTTTATTGAATTTTTTAAAATGGTCATTTGTCACATTGAACTCCAAACAATTATTAATTTCTGACTTTGTGTGCAAGGTACCGTTTATTGTGGTCGTAGAAAGTTTATTTCTTAGTTTGGTTTTCATAACATTAATGCTCGAAAACAAACGTTCTACCGTAGCGGTACTGTGCGGCAAACATAGAAACTTTCTGGTTAAAGTCGATAATAGTGGAAACATTGCAGAACCGTCGCCTTTTTTTAATTTGGAAACATTCCACCAAAATTCCTCTACATTAGGCGTATCAGTCTTATCAAAATTTAAATTGGTATTACGCAGATTTCTCCATTCTCTATCTAATTCTGTTATATTTTCTGGACAAATACCTGGGAAATAATACAACATCTCAGAAATTGAAGTTATACGTTTTTGGGTCAAATCATGACCTAAAATCGCTTGTGGGTTCAACATCTGTAAACACTTCAGTGCCAGACGTTCTTTATCATCGAAAGGAAACCTTTGTTTGATTTGGACTAATGCCTCAATGTAAAATTCTTTACATTTCCCGTAAAAATTTGACAATTTATCGTCGTCCGATTCTTGAGTGTCTTTTTTCAATCTAATTAAATTTTTTACCATTCCTCCAACATATGTTTCCATTAACGGTAAATGGATCTCCTCGTCATTTACATCAACACTTAATATTTTCTTTTCTTTGGCATCTAATATATCTTTGGTTTTGTTTATCTCTTCTTCTGTCAGTTCTAAATAAACCGGTTGTATAAAGCATTCTAAAATTGTCACATATGCTGTGTAGACCTGATTATATAATGAGTACAACTTTGGTTTTTCTGTTTGCATTTCTTTATTCAAATCTGTGAATATTGGTAAAACAAATCGCAAGAATTCCAAGTATAATTCGGTTGTAGGTTCCATGGCTTTTGTTAAAATACTTTGGGCAGAAAGTAGACGATCTGTAAACACTGCTGATTGGAAATATAATTTTATAGCTGGCAGTTGTTCCAACAATCTATTTACAACATCGTTCAACGATAGCCATCTGGTTTGTGCGGGGTGCAATATTTTATGTGGTTTTATATTTGTAAACGCCTGAAAAGTTTTAAAATCACCGATGCGTTTAGGTGAATTTTGGATGTGATTGAAAACTTCACGGCAAAAATCTTCGAGACCTCTCGGTAATTTTTCACAAGCGCGAGATGCACAAAGCGCAAATGAATGACATATACATTTCATGGTGAAAAGATTAGGTATGTCATTCTTCAAATTAGTCATCATGGAGTTATTCCCACCGAACATGACGTTGGCGCCATCAGACGCAAATCCTAACATATTCCTCTTGCATGGAATTTCTTTCTCATTAAAATATTGGATAGTTTTTTGGTACAAAACTTTAGCTGTGCCGTCGGTGATTGGTATCAGAGTTAGAAATTTATCTTCTACTTTATAATTTGTGTTGACTAACCTTGCTATTAAAGCTAAATGCTTGATTGTTGATTTATCAGTGCTCTCATCTACCAGCAATGAAAACTCGTTTTCCCTTAAATTTTTTATCAAGTTTTCTTCAGCAGTTTTTCCTGTCACATTTACTACAATGGCTCTTGCTTTTGCTCGGCTCATAGACATATATTCAGCAGTTTTTGAATCTGGACACACCGATTTTATTAAATTAGTCAGATGTGAGGCAACATTAAATGCAAGGTTATGTTCCGCAATAAAACATGCTAGTTTAATTTCGCCGGCTTTTGCCATTTGCTGTGGATCTTGTGATTTTGATGTTGATGGGAACAAAGATGTGAGCTTAGGTTGCTTTTGTATTTTTTTACAGTTTGCTAGGTGCTTTGATGAATTTTTATGTCGAATCAATTCTTGAATTCCGCATTTACGATCACAGTCACATGCAGAGCAGTAAAAATAAGTGTTACCTTTCTTACTTTTTACGAGCCATCCACTAAAATTTTCGTCATTGAGCCAAGAGTCGAACAAATTTTTGCTCATATCTCATAACTTTCTTCTTTCTTCGTGGGGATTTATCAACATCTGACTCATCACTGCAACTTTGCATATTCGTTAATATTTGCTCAACTCACAACGTCACATAATAAAAAAGAATCTAATCAGATAAGGAATGAACTAGATAATGACGTATAAATTATTGTTTTATATCGACAAAGCAGTTACGGGGATTCCCCAGTAAAAATAAAAAAAGCAAACCATAGAGAATGTCGGTAAAATATTGCCGGAACGACCTACCTAAACTAACCAAAACTAACGCCATCTATTAAAATATCATCTGACCATTACTTTCGGTGCGATAGTAGCAGGTTTACCTGAAGCTGACTTAGTGTACAGACAAATAAAATAGATGACGCTAGCATCTTGCATAAAAACTGTAGAAAACTGAGATTTCGAGGCTTAAACTAAAAACTGAGAGAATCTCCTAAAAACTGTAGATCTACAGTTAAAACTGTAGGGTTGGCAACACTGTGTGGCATAGACAACTATATTGGTAATAAACTTTACTCTTGGAGAATTGAAGCAGCATCACTGACGCCATCTAGCGGGATGTAAGAAACTAATAGAGTTCAGAACCAAATTCCTTCTTTTTCTAAATTCGAAATTTAAAAATGTGCGCGATTATAATTGCAATAATTGTAAATTTTAATATTAAGGGTAAATAAATCTAGGAAAAAAAAGGATTGACGGGATTTTTTGTTCAGCATCTCAATTTTTGAGGATAAATCTAGGAAAAAAAGGAAATCATATGATTAACAAAATATTGGTTGAAATTTATAAAATAACAACTTTAAATTTATTGGTTTATTCAATTCAGTATTAACATGATCCAATACACTATGCAAATAATTAATAATTAAATATAGTAACTATTATTGTAGAATCGACCTATTATAATATGTCTCTCCGAAAGAGAAAGTAATACCCAAATCAAACCTGTATGTCACCATAACATTTTTATGGAAATTTCAGTAAATATATGTTTCCAATATACCTACATATTATAGTGAAGAAATATTATTCTGTTACATACGAGCAGAAGTAATTTGGGTAGTACATCCTTATATCATTTTATTACTTTTTGTTGCTAAGTGACAGACTATAGGGTAACTTGTGTGAAGAGTAAATGAGGCGGGCCTTATCAGGGGCCTAACTTAGTTTCTCTTATTTTTCAGGAGAGACGGTTAAAGATTTTTTTGCTATTCTTGATTAAGTACTAACTGCAGTTCTTTTTTGAAAAAAATGTATATGTGAGCAGGTACTGTTTAACTATGTTAAGTAGATAATTTTTTTTGTTTTAATTATTGAGATTTTTACAAAAAAAAAAAGATAAGGCAATTTGTGATTTTTTTCGCGTTAAGCCTATTCGTGATATGGGCGACGGTATGCGAATGATTGCACTCAAAAACTATTAAAAGTACACTAAATATTACTAAAGCTAGAAATGGGTATTGTGAATGGTTCTTAAAATACCGATATACAGAGGGGACACCGATTTTTAGATACTTTTACTTACGGCGTCGCTTGACGCTAGCCTTGTAAATTTTTTTTGCAGAAATAAACATTTTTGACACATGTGCAGGGATATGTCTCATATCTAAACCCCTTGATATTCTGTTTATTTGCGTGCAATAATTATGTGCCTGTATTTTTAATAAATATGAAAAAATATGCCTTTTCATGTTGTCGTCATGAAAACATGGCGTTAACATGACATTTTTAGCAAGTGTTTGTAATGCATATTTTAAAACATCAGGTTTATGAAAAACATTTTTAAAAATGTATTTTATGATGGCAAGAGCATATCGAATTTTGCTCAAAAAAATGCATTGCTCATATATTTCATTCTTTTTCGAGAATTTTGAGGATACTCCTTGTATTTTAAAAAGTCCTCGGCCTCTTCCTCTTTTTGATCAATTTTGAAAAATTGCTTTTCGCAGTCGCATGATTGTTTCCCAATTTGCAAGTATTTGTGTGAACTGCGGAAGTGTAACGACTTCATCATCTTCCCTGAAGTCCCGAAAATGACAACAAAATAATAAACACGAACACACGAAAAAGACGTTATTATTATTATTATTATTATTATTACATACACCAATTATTATTATGACATATTATTATATAATTAAGTACCTGCGATATAAGTCTTTGTAATGTGAAGAATAATTCTGACTGATCATCTTCACAGTTGTTTTCAACAGACTACTTGGAAGACAAACCAGTCATCAAATGGCTCTTATAATAACTGTGGAAATCAAAAACTGTAGGGTTAATATTCCTATGACCCCTTTGGCGAATTTTTCCAAAGAAATTCTCCAACGGAACCTGATTGAAAGTTCTGGGAAACCAATATGTGAACCCAATTTCTTTTAGCATCTTAAAGAGGATCTTGAAAATTTGCGAGTCATTTTTAAATTTGAAAGACTGGGTGTCATGTATGACCTTCTTTCTTTAATACATTTGAAAGTCCTTAATTTCTCAAGTGCTGCATCCCAAAATTTTATGTGTGGAGAGCTATCATTTACTGCCGATCTTAAAACTTTTCCTGGAGGTGAATTGAAATTGCTGCCATTCAAGCTGTCGAAAAGTTGGACTAAAAAATTCTAGTAAACTAGCAGTATCTTTAGCTGACTTGTCCAACTTTAGAATTTCTTCACCGGTGTTCACAGAAGTTTCTACAAAAATAACAGGGTAACAAGAACCTATGAAATCAATACTTGTTACTAAAATTCTTTATAAAAATGGATTCCGTAATTTCTGTAAAATAAGATAACAAAAAAAAGTGAACAGGAACAATATAGAATGTGTAGTTAGTAAGATTATAGCTATAATGAATGTATAAAGTCACAGTTTTTTAAGTTAATAAAATTTATACAACTATTATTTTTTAATATATTATTATGATCCTAGTACACATACCAGAGAATGCAAAATCATTTATGGCAGCAGCTACAGAATGGCTAAAAATTTGGGTGCATTTAGATACTTTCATTTTATTAATTGTTGCAGGATTCACACGAGCTTCTGTAAGTTTTGGCATAATACCGAAACTGCCAAGATATGGATCGATTTTATAAGCAGTAAATAGATGATCCCACTTAGCCAATTTAATATGACCGTTTTCTTGATATTGCAAGTTGTATTTTAATAGATTATTCCTAATTCCTTTAAATAAATGAGGAATATTGAATAAAGGAACTACTCTTTGTCCATTAACTTCAAAAGTAAGGAATCTTTGCTTTCAATACCCTGTTTTTTATATGTATTGGTGGTCTCTTTTATCAAGTAATTTATGGCAGCTTGATTGTTTGCCCCTTGATCGCAGACAGTGGCTACAATGTTCAGGCCAACAGAATGACACTTATTTATTATCATTTTAATAATGGCAACCAAATCAAATTTTTTCGTTCCACCATTAGCAAAACAATAAAATATTGGTTGCTTCCACTTTCGTCTAACTGATAGGTTGTTGGAAAAGAAACACTAATTTTTATTAATTATTTTAAACAATTTGATAGAATTTACCTGAGCATGATTAGCAACATGTTCAGTGGTCTTAAAACCATAATCCTCAAAACCTTGGATGCTACCCTCTTGCATATTTGGTTGTAAATGGCACTGTATGCTCGTGAAAAAGTAGAATACAATTCTTATCCAATGGATTTTTAAAATTTTTGGCTTCAACCTTTAAAACACTGAATACCTCTTCATGTAATCCAGGGTGTATCGGTATTCTATTTAATATTTTCATAAGCGTTCTTCTAGACGGTAGTGAGAAAACCTTTGACAAAAATCTGTATGCAGTTCCACTTTGTTTATATAGCACCCATGCCAGGACCTTATCTTCTAAAGAATAACGTTTGCCCTTGGGCTTCTTATTGAGATTTTGCAACTGGTTTTCAAAAAACCTAGCTCGAATACGGTCCATGCTGGATACCACTTTTTCAAACATGGGCTTTTGTAAAGCTCTCGGAAACTTTAAGACGATTTTTGAAGGATATTTGCAGTTTGGCCGACGTTGCAACCTTTCGTTTTAAATGCAAAGCTTTCCGGTATAAAAGCCGAGCTTTCGGTGATAACTCTGCTGATTTTGAAACACCCACTTCGTGCAATAATTCCGACCTCCCTGAAACAATTTATTCACATTATTGTAAAAGCCAAATAAAATATGTTTTAAGACATACTCGAGATTTTAAATTCTAATCCATTAAAAGAACGTCAAAGTAGTGAATCTTGTATTACATGACTGTTATACACTTTTTAAAATTTCCTAATAGAGCCAAAAAATTGAGCTTGAACCAATATAAATAAAAATTAAAAAGCTACATGCAAAACAAACCTTGCCAACACTCTATATATATATATATATATATATATATATATATATATATATATATATATATATATATATATATATATATATATATGATGACACTATATTCCGGGATATCATCCGTTCGCTCGTTGAACTCCGACTGGAATCCTGCATCCGACTGGAATCCTGCAAATCCTGCATCCGACTGGAATCCTGCAGACGTTTCGCCAAAATCTCACTTGGCATCTTCAATGCTCGCGCTCCGAAAACACTTCGAACACTTCGAAGTGTTTTCGGAGCGCGAGCATTGAAGATGCCAAGTGAGATTTTGGCGAAACGTCTGCAGGATTCCAGTCGGATGCAGGATTTGCAGGATTCCAGTCGGATGCAGGATTCCAGTCGGAGTTCAACGAGCGAACGGATGATATCCCGGAATATAGTGTCATCACATTTTTCCATCCGTGAATCAATACGTGAGAATATATATATATATATATATATATATATATATATATATATATATATATATATATATATATATATATATATATATATATATATATATATATATATATATATATATATATATATATATATATATATATATATATATATATATATATATATATATATATATATATATTGTATACTTAATGTAACACACAGTGTAACACTTACTTTTTGGTGTTGGCATTGAAAAATGATGGGTTTCTTTACTTGTAGAAGGTTGTGGTTCAATATAACTGGTCTCCCTGTGTTGAAAGGGCGAAAATGGAACAATTTTAGCCGTCTTATTTTTTGGTTAGTTAGCGAATTAAAAAATTTAAACAAAAACATAATATATTAATTATTTCCTTAATAATTAACAAACTGTAAAAGAAAGGAAAAAATAACTAAATAATCTTATATGTTGGTAAATTTTTGGAAGGTATTACACCTTTTTTAAATTTTCTATTCAAGGTAAAATCATAGTCTGCGAAATGTTTTGCACATACTCTGCAATTTCTGTATATTTTTGAAGCATCAGCTTTCTCCTTCATTAGCCTCTTGTTCCCTGTTAACTTAACCGAGGTATTAAATAAATCAGGACTAACTTCGGGATTTGGGAAGCGATGCTTAGATTCCTTGTTATTACCCCAACAATTGATCATACAGCAATATACACCAGCCATATTAAAAATCCTAAAAGGAATAACAACAATGCTAAATAACACTACTTATTATGTATCAACAGAAGAGAAGAAAGTATCTTTATCTACGGTTCAAATTATAGAATAAATTACTTGAAATTATACTCACATACTATATGCAGTATCAACGGAGAGCAGAATTGAAGAGCTTCGGTTTAATTATACAATGGTTTAAATTAGCAAAATAATAATTATGCATTTGACACTGCACTCATTCAAACTCGGTTCCAAACTATTCTAGTGCGTTTTTTCTATTTCTATTTTTACAATTGCAAACTCCCAATAGATTTCTAGGAAAGGTGCATAAACGGTTCCACACACAAAATAAATAAGAACTAAAAGTTCAGATTTTCACGAAATTATATATTTTGACATGAAAATTGTTTCGACAACACCGTGTCTTTATCAAATATAATATTTACAAACTATCTGCTACTATATATACCGAAAAATGACCATAAAACCTTAATTATTGTTGTTGTGAGAATTTCAGTTCAATAAACGAAAGGTATTTAAATCTAATTGATCGTTAAGCAATACATTTGAATGTCTCACTTTGTTAATCTCCATGACTTCCAATAAATTTAATTTTCTACTTTTTGTGACTGTATGTAAAATATCAAAATTGTCGTCAAAAATGTGTTTTTCTGTGTTTAAGTGTGTAGCATAATTAGAATCTAGACTATTGTTTTTAAACGCTCTTTTATGTTCGTTAATGCGTTTCTTGAAGGACCTACCTGTTTGCCCAATATAAATTATAGCAAAATTTAAATTAAATTAAATTAAAATTAAGACTACCAATAAAATTAAGCTTGAGATGAGATTAAAAAAGTGCTGCTTTTATGCTTTTAGTTGTACTTTCCTATGATATTATTATCAAAGAAGCAAAATCACTGCAACTACAAAATGTTTAAAAAATCCAAAAACACTCACTACTACGCAAAACTATTCATCTTCACAATGTGAATACCCGGCGAACACGGACCATAGATGCGGACGGGTGCGAATTTTAAATTTAAACCAATTTCTGTCAAAATTCATCTGTTTGCAGCGCCTCAGGCGGGATGTAGGCAATTAAACACGGTCTGAAATATTTCGCAGAGTGCCCAGGGTATGGACTGTGGTAGCGTTCACCATAGTTTGAAATTCGGATTGGCATTGTAAAATCGCATTGGATAACCTTACAACTGTCGATGACGACATAAATTTAAAATTTTTATTATTAATATTAGAATAAAAATATTTCATTTCTATTGTTAATTTCATGAATTAGGTGATTATATATGATGAAATATTAGAAAAATATTATTATACGTTTTGTTGATTTCGTCATGATGTTTAAATATCATTATTGAAAAATATGTCGAAAAATATATTTAAAAGTAATCGACATTTATCTGCGCTATTATGGTTTCTTTTATCTTTTTCTTTTTCATTTCTAGTCATTTTGTTTTCTGAAACAAATAAAAAGGAATCTATAAATAATACCAAACTCATTGGATAGATGGCGTAAACTTACGTTTTATATTTCTTTTTAAATGTAAAACCGCATAACTAAAGTTTTTCTGTTAAATGTGGTGCCTGATTATGTCGTGTTGGAGGCTTTTTTGTAATAAAAGAGAACTCCACTAAAAGTCCTTTATTTAATCTGCGTCATGAGGTTCGGACATAACCGCGCGAGATACCAGGCCGAGAGTCCCACATTCTAACCTCTCAAGACCATAGAATATGAACATCACAGACCACCGAAAAGCCTGATGCAACAGATTAAAGACTAATTTTTTTAACGTTCTCGCCCACATTATTATGGAATTTGCCTTTAATTTTTTGACTTTTTGGCGGGGTTTTTGTATACATTTTTATCATCCTATTGGATAATTTTATACAAATCCAAATTTTGAGATTTTTAACATTTTTTTGTTTTATTACCCCAAAAAAACATTTTTTAAAAGAAGAATCACTGCTTTTCTTCAAATTTCAAGAATTGTATTTTTTTTTTGAAACTATTAAAAAAATTCCACTTATGTAGCAAACCATTAACTCTGTTATATAGACCGCTTATACGGTAGATCGTCTCGGCGACGGCTGGCATCACCAAGGCGGTAAACGAAACTAACCAAAATGGACCAAAGTGAAGTATATACCCCGCCTAGACGGTAGACCGACTGGGCGGCGGTTGGCATCACAAAGGCGGTAACCGAAACTAACCAAAATGGACCAAAGTAAAGTACATAGACCGCCTAGACGGTAGACCGCCAGGGCGGTGGTTGGCATCACCAAGGCGGTAACCGAAACTAACCAAAATGGACCAAAGTGGAGTATATAGACCGCCTAAATGGTAGACCGACTGGGCGGCGGTTGGCATCACCAGGACGGTAACCAAAACTAACCAAATTGGACCAAAGTTGAGTATATAGATTGCCTATACGGTGAACCACCTCGGTAGCGGTTTGGAATCTAATTAAAACTAACCAAAAAACCGATCAGAATTGGGAATGTGATCCGAGATTATTTCGACAAAAGTTGAACATCACTAAGATTCAGATTTGAAATTGACATGAAAATGTTAAGATATTTGATTACGTATGTTTGAAACATTCGTCTCGTAACGTTTCGTTCGCCGTTAAAGGAAAAAGGAATGGGGAAAGGAAAATACGTTTTTTTTCGTTTTTTTTATTATTGAAAACGAATTCTTTAAAAAACGATTTGGCGGTTCTAAAAAGAACCTTGAAGTTCGCCTGAAGCATAACAAATTAGTATATGACAATAAAAAATCCTTGGCCGGTTGTGAACGTCTCGTAGATCTGAAACATTGAAATAAACGATTAATTACGTTATGAGATGATGTGTCGCGAATCGGGTTATTGTCGAATTTTTGTCTATCGTTCTATTGTCCGCGGTATCGAACGTAACGAACAATTTCGACCGTCATGATGGGATTAAAGGCGTAATCGGGTATAAGTCACAATCGGGTGAACGTCATTATCGGGTTAAAGTTGTAATCGGGAAAAAGTCATCGTTAATACCGGCGGCAGGAAATATTGGAGCTTGTGTACTTAATAAGAATTTGGAAAACATAATATTTGTATTTGGTAAAAGTCGTGATCGAGTAAACGTCATAATTCGGTAAAAAGTCACGGTCGGGTGAAACGGCGATATCAGGTAAGGGACGTCGTCGGTAAAAAGTCGCCCTCGGTTACAAGTCATTATCGGTGAAGTGTCATCGTTGTGTCATAAAATCGGAACGAAAATGGGGTCATAAAATCGAAACGAAAAAGGGAAACGTGGAAAAAGTGAAAAGTGGCAAATTTTCGAATTCAATTGAAGATCTTGTCTAAAAACACTCTGTAAACGATATTCTAAGTTAAAACTGGATTGTTTTTGCGGCCGTCTTTAAAGAAACGACCCTGTCTACGACTTTCCTTTACGAAAATGCGAATATCCTGCCAAGTACGAGTTTCGTGGTGGAATCGGTGAAAACAGTTTTTAAAAAATTTAACTTTATTTCTTAAAGTACAACTTTGGAACCGACAATTCATGCGAATTTACAACGTGAGCGCCCTGAAGTTAAGAAGCAACTAACTTTTAATCCGGCGAGAAACGAGGCACCAGAGCTTGCACATAATGATGCACTTATCAGCAACCGATTCGGCGAAATTGCATTTTGTTTAGTCTACGTCTACACTTTATCAACATATAACTTCTCCCCCCTTAGGAACGAACTACCCTTCTAGAAGGGTATGAGTTAAACAGCACTACTACTGTAGTTTCTTCAGGATTAGACCTATTTTTCCATCGGTGTACCATTATCCAAACGAAGTATATCAGTATCAGGAACAAACCAATATAAAGGAGTAATGTCCAGATACTTAATCCTTTTACATTTATTACGTTTTCTTTAATTTTGTTAATTTTATTTTTTTGTGTTTCCAATGCAGTTCCAATAGTTTTTAAGTCATCCAGTGGAATTGTATCCAATACTAGTGGTTGCAAATTATTTTCTTCATGATTACTTATAGGTGTTAAATAATTAAGATTTGGTAGTTGAATTTGTTTAAGTTTCAGTTTAGATTGTTGATAATAAATTCTTAAAGTAATTTGGTCCAGTTTTACTTCACAATCTGGGGTAAGTTCCACTATATAGGGTCCTTCAAGCGGGATATATTCTTTCTCTTCTCCACATTTTTGCTCAGCGATTAATTCTGTTGGGACAATTAATAGAAAATGTCTTCCTGACAGTTTTTGTAGTTTAACATTCTTCAAGGAAACGTTAATCATATTACAATTGGTCACGTTCCTTTTATATTTCAATAACGTTACTTCACAGGGTGAACTGACGTCGATATTTATCGTATTATTATTTTTACACAAAAATTCGGATTCAGTTATCTCGTAGCACGGATCATTAGTCAGTATGTATTTATGCTCATTTAGAACAAGGAATTTCGTAGGTGGAAATATCGATTGATAGGTTTTTAGATTTTTTACTGGAAGTGGGAATAGTTGAAAGTAAGAATAGCTTTCCTTTTCGGTAATTGGAATTTCTATAATAAAAATCAGTTTATCGGGTTTAAAATAACTTTTCACTATTGCCAAATTTTCGAAGAATAATAGATTTTCCAATTCTGGTTCACAAATTAATTTATGATTTTTATTTAAATATTTTTTAATAATATTTAATTCTTTTAGTAAATCTATAGGTTCTACAATAGAATTATGAAGAATATTCAACCTTGCAAAAGTTATTGCGTTTCCTAGGTTTTCCAAAATATTATCAATCATTGTAATTATTTGAAATAAGACAGTTTGTTTCAGCAATAGGTGGAAATTTTCTACCATAGTGATTTTAGTTTGTTTAATATTTTGTTCAATTTGCATAATTCGGCTTTGGATAATTACTTGATTGTGCGCCAGCAAATTTGTTGTATTATTGAATTTTTGAATCGAGTTTTCTAGGATTGATGTTTGGTCTTCAAGAATAGATTTTATTCCGTTCTGGTTTTCGGAGAGTGTTTTTAGAAGGTTGTCGTAACGTTCAGCATCATCACTATCTAGGTTTCCTGTTATTAATTTTGTAAATGAGCCTAACCCATTTACAAGTCCACGCTTTTTCTTATTTGATTTCATCAACAGTGGGTCAATTTGCAAAAATTGTGATTGAATTTTTTCTTCGAGTGTAGCCAATATCTGAAGAGAATTTTGAAATTCGCCCGCACTGTTTTCATATTGTTCAAATACTTGTTTTAAATTATTTGTAGATGTCTTTAGAGTAGTAAACTCCTTACTAATAGTTGCTAAATCAAACATTTGGATAAATGTCCATGTATTCACCTGGTTTTGTGCGATTCCAATTTTATAAGGGAAAAGTCCGGGGTTGTTTTCGATTGGTTGAAAGATAGATGTTCCGGTTACAGCAACTAAGAACACGATTCTGTAACAGAAACGGGTATTCTTAATTCTTTAACATGAAGAACAATGATTTTATTATTCTTTTTGTTTTTTACTTTAACTTTATTATTTTCAAGAATTTCTATTATTTCGAATGGGCCAGAAAATTTATTTTCAATTTTATTTCGTTTCTCGTTACATTTAAACACTGACCTAATTTAAATTGAATTTGAGTAGGTCCTTTGATGTTATGTTTATTAATTATTTTTTGTTTTGTCTGTTCATTTGTCTCATTTACTTTTTGATAGATACTTTTTAATTTATTTTTGTGGTTATCGACATAATCTGCATAAAATGTGCTTTCAATAAGTTCGTTCGGATCTCGAGACGCTGTGTGTCCTAATATTAGTTCGAAAGGTGTGTATTTGGTGGTTGAATGTATGGAACTGTTATATGCAATGAGGGCATATTCTATTATATTGGTATCATTTTTATGCTTTGAACGTAATATTCTTAGATGCTCAAATAGAGTTGAATGAAAGCGTTCGACAGGCGAATTACCTTCATGGTGCATAGGGGTTGTGAAGTGGATATTTATTTTATGTACTTTTAGCAATTCTTTCACAGTTTCATTATTAAATTCCTTTCCATTATCCATTACTATTTTTTCAGGTAATCCATAAAATGAAAAATATTTACTGATATTGTTACACACTTCAATCGCAGATTTTGATTTTAATTGAAAAGCTTGTCCCATTTTTGAAAATTTATCAAAGATTGTAACATAATTTTGTCCATCAAATTTGAAAACGTCTATATGTAGAGTTTGAAAAGGTTTATTGGGTGTCTCGGTTAGTGCTAATGGAGAGTATGGTTTTTTTCTTGCGTATTTTGCGGTTTGGCCGACCTCACAGGAATTTATATAATTTGAAACGTTCTGTTTCATTGTTGGCCAATAATAGTTTCTACGTAACTGTTCAATTGTTTCATTAATACCTCGATGGTTACATTTTCCTTCGTGTTGGAATTTTCTAATCATAATTTGTTCGTCTTTTTCTTTAACTGTGTTTACCATTTTGGTACACCTAATTAATTTTAGTCCTTTGACATAAAAGAATTTTCTGTAGATATTTGAAAAATCTAAATACTGAGAGTCATCTTGGAAGTAAAGGTGAAATGTACGATCTATAGATGTATAATCTCTTAAAAATTCAAATATTAAGTTATCGTCTTTTTTTGGGATTTTAATTTCTAAAATTTTTAATTTTCCAAAGTCATTTTTTGTTATATCTAATTTTTTATGAATGTTAGGGGAAATAATTATTTGGAATGGCTTATTATTAATAATTTCATCTAATATGGGTATACCATTATTTACTGAATCAGAATTACTATCGGAATGTGGTGTTATTTGGCTATCAGGAGGGTTAGTATTGGTTAGATCATCATTTGGGATGTTTTCACTAGTAGAAGGGGTTGGAAAATCTTCAAATGGTTTCTCACATAAGGATCTGAGAAATTCGACAATATCTTCATTTACATCACCCGGTTGATTAACGATGCTTTCAGTTTCGAAGGCATTTAATTGAATACGAGACAAAGCATCCGCGTTACTATTATATTTACCCTTTTTATAAATGATTTCATAATCAAACTCTTCTAAACGCAAGGTTGAACAACCACACCAGGGGGAGATGGTCGGTATAAATTTTAAATTTTCTTCCGTAAAGGTACGGCCGAAAATGTTTACAAGCCCATACAATCGCGAGAAGTATTCGGTAGTGGAATAGCGGGATTCACTATCGTTTAAAGTGCGTGAAGCATACGCCACTGGTTTGTCATAAGGAATATTTCCTTGGGACAACACTGCTCCAATAGCAACATTACTTGCGTCGGTAGTCAGTATAAAGGTTTTTTCAAAATCCGGATATTGTAGGATGGGGGCGTTAATTAGTAGTTCCTTGCACATTTGAAAAGATTGTAGGAAATCACGGGAATGTATAACTTTAGCGTTTTTCTTTAAACATGCTGTTAAGGGTTTAGTAACATTAGCGAAATTATTAATAAAACGTCTATAATATCCAAGAAGGCCAAGAAAACTTTTTATATCTTTTTGAGTTTTTGGAAGTGGAAAGTTTTTAACGGCATTTATCTTTTCAGGGTTTGGTCGTACTCCGTCACGTGTAATTGTATGTCCAAGATATTGTACTTCTTTACGTAGGAATTCGGATTTATCAATTTGAATTTTAAAATTAGATTGTCTAAGTCTTTCGAAAATTTGTCGTAGTCTTAACATATGTTCTTCTAGAGAAACGGAAAAGATTATAATATCGTCTAAGTATACAAGGCAAGTCTCATTCTGTAATCCTCTCAAGATATTATCCATAACTCTTTGAAAGGTTGCGAGAGCATTTTTCAGCCCAAATGGCATTCTTTTAAATTCGTAATGCCCACCTTGAGTAGAAAAAGCAGTTTTGGGAATGTCTTTCTTATCAACCTCTATTTGATGATACCCTGATGCAAGGTCTATTGTTGAGAAATAATTTGATTTTCCTAACTTATCTAGGATATCGGTTATATTTGGTAACGGGTATCGATCGTCTACTGTTTTCTCATTTAACTTTCTAAAATCAATTACTAATCTCCACTTACGTTTTCCTGATGCGTCGAGCTTTTTTGGAACAATCCATATTGGACTGGACTTAGTTATTTGAGATTTTACTTCTTGCTTATGAATTTCGGGGAATCTATAACTTTTCGTGAATATTGGTGTTTCATCGGTAGTATTTATTTTATGACAAATTTGGTTTGTAAAGCTTAAGGGGATATCTTCGCTATAGAAAATATCACGGAATTCAAAACAAAGATTTCTAATTGTATTCTTTTCCTCTTTATTACAATGTTCCAATCGTAGATTTTTTAAATTCGATTGCAATAGGTCATCCTGCGTTTTTTCTAGCGGATAGTCATCTACTTCCATTTTTTCAATAAAATTAATTTCTGAACAATTTACAGTTTCCATGTCTAAGGGTTCAAAAAGTTTAATTTCAACGGGATTTTCGTTTGAATTTGTTAAGCAAACATAAGCAAAATAATTTTTCACATTGGCCTTTGGCATTTCTACCTTATTTCCAAAATTTACATAATCCAAAATGCCTATACCTTCCTGAAGTGTAACAGGTATCTTTACAATCTGTTGAATTCTACCGGCTACTATTAAAGAATAATTGAAATTAGTCCAGCATTGATTTAAATTATTTAGATTTTGTCTAACCTGAGGTATATCAGATTCTTCATATATTATTGGTATTCTTGTAGTTTGGGTTATTAATTGTTTAAGATTAAAAGCAATATTTGCATTTAACTGTTTTAATAGATCAGATCCGATTAAACCATCATATTTATCAGAAAACTTAAATAAGTGGAATTTTACATTTTTATTGGTGTTAAAAATTTTGAAAGTCGGAATTTGAATTACTTTATTATGATGTGAAAGTGCGTGAGCAGTTTGGATATAAAAATCTTCCTCAAAGAAGAAATTTTGAAAATATCTTTTTGCAAGATCTGGGTTCATTAGAGATCGAGAACTTCCTGTATCGATTAGAAAATATCCATCAATTTCTGGTATATAAATATATGGAAGATCTGTTCTATAATTATTAAGTTGTATTAGGGTTGTTCTATTTGATTGGGAGTTGTGTGAAAATTTAGTTGGTTATTTTCGGCGTTACACAATTCCGAATCTATGTTATAGTCAAATGGATAAACTGTACAATCTGTATATTCGAATTCTTGTGTGTCACTCGGATAGTCAAAATTAAATTCGTATTCGGGATCGATATCGTTCTCAGTCGGATATGAACAAGATGGTGTTTCTATTGAAATATCATTTATTTTATGTTTTTCAACAGTATTTCTAATTTGTTGGTTAAATAATTCTTGGGAGACAAAGTTTGGTTTTGGTTGGATTCGAGAATTTCCAGAACTAATATCCATGGGTTCAGGGCGGTCTTTTATTGGATTTGTTTGAGTATTATTTCTCATATTTTGATTACGCAGTATCGCACTTGTACGTTGATTTGCGAAATGAGGGTGTTGTTGTGTAGGGAATTTATTATTTGGATACCAAGTCATTGGTCCAGGATATGAAGGTTGCGAAAATATTGGTCTTGCGAACCGTTGAAAGCTTTGTGGAGGATTAACTAATGGTCTTGTCGGATAATTATTTGGAGGCGGCGTCCAGTTACTTTGAATTTTTGGGAATTGTGACACAAATGGTGCACGAAAGTTTGTTGAAGGAAATTGAAGTGGTTTAATATTTACGTTATCCTTTTGGAATATAGGGTTTATACGAGTTTGTGGTTTATATGTAGGTGTTATTAGATTAGAATTTTGACCTATTTTAAGGTACAAGAAATTTTCCTCCTCTCTGACAAAAGCGAGAGCTTGTTCCAAAGTATTAGGATCTCGTAATCTTACAACTAACTGCATGTTATAAGGTAAACCGTTGATAAATGTTTTTAGAGTGAATGGGTCGTAATGATTTATTTTTATTAATTTTTCATTTGCATCCTGTATTTCAGAATTTAATTTTGCAAATAATAAACTCCTAGCATCTTGTATTCTCATACCAAATTGTACGGGTGGTTCATTTTTAAAAGGTTTTAACGAAAGCAAATCATGAATTAAACAATCAGTTGATCTTTGATCGCTAAACGTTACGTTTAAAGCCTCTTTTACTTGTGCCCATCTTATTAGTTCACTTCTACAGCATATTAAATCGGCAGCACGATCACGCAACTTACTTAGAATCGTATCGAAGATACAACTATTTATAGGATCATTAGGTACCGTTACACTTTGGAAAGCCCTTACAAAATTATCGCAAGAGTTAATGAATCTTGATAATAATTTAGGATTTCCGTCAAAAACAGTAATATTATCTGCTTGATATCTCATAAGAGCGATGTTTGCCATATTTTGAGTTTGTTCAGGATCCCTAGTAGGTTCAAAATTAATCTGTGCGAACCAATCTGCTAAACCTTCGATATCGGTTTCAGACATAAACTATTAGTTCCAAAAATAGATTTTTTTTTTAAATTATGAGTTTTAACAGGAAAATTTTCTTAAACAACAAAATGGATAGAATAAAAGGAATTGAGCACTTACTGAACTAATTCGAGTTTCATGTCTTCTCTTAATTGCTACTGCCTATAGGTACCAACGATGTGCGATTGTACCCAGGACTTCCTATCCTAATCGTTGTCCAGGTCCCTTGAAAATGTGGTTCGAGGTGCCCCGGCGGTTCCCACGAAGTTTTTTGTTAATTTCGGCGATGTTAGCACTTCTCCAACTTTTCACTCCGGAAAAACTGTCACCGACTTTTCCGAATGTTCGGATTCGCCAATTAATCGATGAAACGAAACGTACGAAATGTCCGTTTAGCGAATCCTACCGACTGCGCCAGTTTCGTGGTGGAATCGGTGAAAACAGTTTTTAAAAAATTTGACTTTATTTCTTAAAGTACAACTTTGGAACCGACAATTTCTTACCTCTCAATCTCAGGGTCGTGAAAAAGAAACTCATTAATTAATTAAATTCGTAATTTAATAGTGAGGTAAGACAATGCCTAGGCTAGCTCATTAACAACCGAGAAAAATTAATAAAGTAGAAAAGAAAAAAAAATACTAAACCAAAGCCAGGTTGGAAGGCGGTGAAGGGCACCTCGGTCAGTCCCGGAAGGTGGTAGGTAGGCGCCACGTGATTCGAAAAAGGTAGACTTATCAACCCGAGGTTCCAACCCGTAAAGGAAATAAACAAGTGAATCACGAACAATAATTTATTTCCTTCAACCTGGTGGTAGGTGTGAGTGTCAAATCTCACCTTCAAGTTTTGGCGGTGCAAAAGAATGTAAGACACTATAATTTAAGGCTATAAGTTCCGCAAACCGTTCTTGAAGAGAGCAGGCCACTTAAGCTACCCAAACCTCAAGATGTCCCGAACGTTACACAGCTGTCTGTCACTATCCCGGGAACCAAGCCAAGATGGAATGGTGGCTCAATGGGACAGCCGCAGGTGGGCAGTCTCAGTTAACCCAGCAAAGTCCGTCCGGAAAGCCGGCTGCTCGATAGGGGAAACTCCACAACTAAACATGTACCCAAGAGACAGCATACACTGCAAGACACCAAGCCTGGTCTGGTATTCCGGTGAAAGAAGAAACCACGTGGAAGGTTTGCGGGAAACGGAGCAACAATACGTACAATACTAATTAAAAAAAAAAACCCTAAAATAAAATCGGCATAAATTGAGGAACACTGATTAGGTGGCGAAATGGTTCCAAAAGGTAACTTACCTCGATTCGAGGGTTTTCTGGAAATGTGGGGCAATGACAATTCTTTTCAAAATCCGTCGTTGAGGAAGATTCCCATTCCAAACTCCAAATAGATCCAAAAGTATGGGAAATCATAAATTAGTGACCAATTTACCCTCTTATTGGGGTAGCACTACCGGCTCAAAAAGAAATCGGTCACACAAAAGAAAACCTGCCACAACCCCAAGCTTCAAAAGCTAGCGTACAAAATGCCGGACGATTCAGACAACCAGTTTTATTAAAAGGCTAAACGGGCACAAAAAAATTAGAGGGAAAACGCCACTCTTGCCAACCTAGTCGACGGTACGCCGCCAGTAGAAAGAACAACCGAACTATATCTGTGGTGATAGCCGTATGGCCCGTGCCAAAGAATCGAGGTTGCGTCAACGAGATCGAATTACCCGAACGCTATCTATGGTGGCGACCGGACGGCCAGTCACAGAAAATCGAGGAAGAATAGGTTAAGAAACAAAACAATGTTTACTAGGCTCGCCAAGGAATACCGTAGCAATGAAAAGCAAATGTGGTCCCTAGTCTCATAGGGTGACAGATGGTAATGGTTATGACTCCTTCTAATGCGCAACTAATACTCTGTTTTTTGCATTAGTATCTCTCAGTAAACCGATGTCACTTAAGAGAAAACCAAGCGAACAAGGGGCCACGCACACAGCCGTTGCAGCATAAAACATTTATGGTTCGGCAACACAATCGGCCGGGGAGTACAAGTCCGAAACTAAAGGAACCGAGTCTACAAAAGAACATGTGTTCAAATCGCAAAATCGATATGAACCTAATAAACAAGAATTTTAATTGTTAAGAAGCACTCGCCAAACAGCAAAAGGTGAAGGAAATGGACAGTACAATTAATTCTACAAGGTACTAATAAAATAAACCCGTTACTTCGCAAATGTGCCAGCACTGGTACTTTAAAAATGCTAAATTTTACCATTGAAATTTGAAACCGTCACACTCCCCCCTTCCTCCGTCAGAGGTGAACACCGATCGACACATGGACTTCCACCAGAACAGCAAAATAGCGTACAACTTGCCGAAACGCCCGAAAAAAAAAACTTAAATATTAGTAAAAGAGCAGCAATATCACCCGAAAACTTGGTGAAGCCCGAAGGAAAAAAAAACAAGAACTTACAACTAGTGAAACAGCAGTATCGCGCGCACTGCGCATCCACTAATACCAATTGAATAATTTTGACAGGTTAATCCCTAACCCACTACTGTCGCACATCAGACACTACCACACCTAAGGCGGGCCACTTGAATACCAGTAGCGGAGACCTCCCATAAATTGATTGGCTCGCCGAAGCTACCATTCGGGCCAATCTCGAGCCCTCCAATACTAAACTCCACGCCAAAGACATCCATCGCACTCACCAACACATACCTGCGAGACGCAGCAGTGAAACCGCACGACACCCATTGGGCCAGAGAGCCTTATAAGAAGCCGAAAAAAAAAAATTTTAAAAAGGTTAGCTATACCCAAGTGATCCCCAACAACATCGCAACGACGAATCCACCGGAAGCAGAAGGGAAAACCTCCAGACTAGAGTGGTAACACTAGGTCGTCGGTAATCTATATACCGCGATGTTAAGTCGACCTAGTAGGCTAAAATTGCACAGGTTACTACAGCGGTAAACAAGTCTCGTGTATTAGCCCTCACAACAGCCCACAGGGTTACACCTCCACCACCAAGCGAAACCGACGCACGCTTCCGCGCAAGACCAACCTGGCATAACAAGACCAAAGACACTAATCGGGAAAGAAAAGGTGAGAGCTCGCAGGAGCCCTACCTTGTTGGTGATAACTCTGCAACACTCTCAATATGATTTAGTATATAAAAAAAGCTTACCAAATCTGTCAAAAGAATAACAGACTGGTGAGGCATCGATGTACGGCCTTCAAACAGCAACTGAAAAGTTTAGAGACAGAAAATTCATAAACTTCAGTGCTTATTAATAAGTAAGTAACCCACCTCTAACCCACGAAAACAACTGTCTGAAGAATAGATTGTAAATCCAAACCAGTTGTTCACCAAAACTAAATCAATCGTCATCAGAAGCAAAATAAGTAGGTTTTAAATCTTTAACATGCCAAACACCCGACGACTTACCCTGACTATTCGTCAACTCATACGTCCAACCTCTCCTATTCTACGCTTAACCGTGAAGGGGCCTATAAATTTTGGACAAAGTTTAGCATTGAGGTTTTTCGACGCGTCGGAGAGAATTTTATTTTTCCTCCAAACCTGATCTCCGACCTGATAGTGAACTGGTCTCCTACGCAAATTATATATTTTACGGGATCGGTCCGCCATTCTAGCTATACGGGCTTTGACATCCTCAAAAAGTTTTCTATAACCTATTACGCGTGCTTTCATCTCGGTCTGTACTTCAACTCGATCATCATTACCATTGTTAAACATATAACGATACTCGGTACCATCTCCGACATACTCTCGTCCAAAATTGACAAAGTATGGGGTATAACCTGTGGATTCACTTCGAGAGGTTCTTATAGCGCATCCAATTGCAGCAAGATTTTTGTCCCATTCTTTGTGATTCTCTCCCAAATAGATGGAAACCATGGTTTTCACAATCTTGTTGTACCGCTCAACAGGGTCCGCCTGCGCGTGGTAATATGCGGTATACGAGATTTTCATATGATATCTGGAACACAAGGCTTTAAATTCCTTGCTTCTCATTTGTTTGCCATTGTCGCAAATGAGGAACTGAGGCACTCCATACACCAGAAATATTTGCTCTTCCACGAAACGACACAGGGCGCTTGAAGTAGCGCTCCGTAATGGACACAGAGCAACGAACTTGCTGAAGTAATCGCATACTGTAAGGAGGTAGGAGTAACCCTTCTTGCTTCTAGGATATGGTCCCATAAAGTCAAGGCTTATCATTTGCCATGGGCGGTTTATCTCAGGTCGTGTACCCATATGACCTGCTGAGGCCTTTTGCTCCGGCTTGTGTTGGGCACAAATGCGACAACTACGAACATACTTCCTTACATCTGCTCTCATCTTCTTCCAAAAATATTTATTATGAATTTTCCAATAAGTCTTATAAGTTCCAACATGACCGGAAACGGGCTCGTCATGATACTTCCTAAGGATTTTATTTCGGTGATCCTTGGGTACTACAATCTTCCAATAGTCAGACTGCGCAGTAAGTTCTGGAATCGGACACTTTACATATTTATATACAATATTATTCTCCACACGCCATTGAGGAAATTGCTCCGGTCGACTCTCAATATTACTTATCATCTTCCTATACCACGCATCAGTACTACTGCCAAAATCAAGGACTTGCTCAGGGCTCGTACTAACAACTTCCACGTTGATCGGGACACTTCTCGAAAGAAAATCCGGAACGACATTATCTTTCCCTTTTCGGTGTACGATGTCAAAATCATAGGGTTGCAAACGAAGAGCCCATCTGGCCAATCTTCCGGTTGGGTCTTTCAGATTATTAAGCCAAATGAGTGAAGCATGGTCCGTGACAATAGTAAAATGGCTCCCTTCAAGATAATTGCGCAGTTTTTCGACAGCCCAAATGACACCTAAACACTCACGCTCAGTAGTGGAATAATTACGCTCCTGTTTTGTCAACGAACGTGACAAGAAGCAGATTACTTTTTCTCCGTCGCCCGATTCTTGGGTCAGAACAGCGCCAAGTCCATAAGCAGAAGCGTCGGTCTGAAGGACAAAGGGTTTCGAGAAATCTGGACACGTTAATATAGGAGCTGAGGCAAGTGCATTTTTAATATGATTAAAGGCAGCCTCGCAATTGCTATCCCAGACGAAAGAGGCATTCTTGTGGGTCAATTTGGTTAACGGCGCGATCAGGGTGGAAAAATCTGGCACAAATCTTCGGTACCAACCAGCCATACCTAGAAATCTCCTATTCTCTGTAATGTTCTTGGGCGGAGGAACCGTCATTATGGCTTCAACTTTTCTGACATCTACATGAAGACCTTTAGAGTCAACTACAAATCCTAAATAATTAAGGAAAGGCATACAAAACTTACACTTCCCAGGGCTTAATGTTAAACCTGCTTTCATTAGGCGATCAAATACCTTACCCAAAATGATTAAATGCGCTTCAAAGTCGGGAGAAATTATTATAACATCGTCCAGATACACCAAAACATACTGTTCTAAATCTGAGCCGAGGACGGCATCGATAAGTCTCTGCCAAGTTGCCGGTGCGTTAGTATGCCCAAACGGCATTCGCTTGAACTGAAAAAGTCCCCGTTGTGGTACTGTAAATTGCGGTATACTCTCGACACTCCTTCTTCACTCCCACTTGCCAAAATGCCGACTTAATGTCCATGGAACTTAAATATCTGGCTCCACGCAGCCTGTCCAAAATTGATGAAACGTATGGTAAAGGGTATGCGTCTTTCTTAGTAACCTTATTAAGTGCCCTGTAGTCTACACAAAATCGATAGGCGTTGTCCTCTTTGGGCACAAGAAGTACTGGTGAAGACCAAGCGCTCTTAGAAGGCTCGATGACGTCCATTTCAAGCATTTTCTTAACTTCTTCATCAAGGATCTTCTGCTTGAAGGGTGAAACGGGATAATATCGCTGTTTAATGGGCTTAACGTTATCCTCTAAGACAATCTCATGAGTCGCCACTGTAGTATACCCCAAACCTTTGCTCATTCTTTCAAATTTTTCACCCACTAAAGAGTTCAATCTTTCTCGTTGGTCCTCAGTCAAAGTGCTCTCGTCCGTAATACCACAAACCTCCACCATAGGGTATTCTCCAAAACGCCACTCGTTCCTTTTCAAATTCGGTACTACATCCATTGAAATCCAAAAATCGGTTCCCAAAATTAAGTTATTTGATAGCTCCGGTACCACTAAAACATCTATAATAGACACCCTCCCCATCAGGGACATTGGCGTCTTTACGGATCCAATACTCCGACAAGTATTTCTGTTCGCCACAGAGCACAACGTTTTCCGAGAGGTATCCAACTTCAAACCTAAATGCATCAATGTCATATAACCTGACTTCCCAACTAAAATGGCACTACTCCCAGAGTCTAACAAACCCAGAATGGGATGTCCCAAAACGGTAACCTCTATATGCGGTCTCTGATCCTAATTTGAATGGGATATTACGTAATCAATCAATGCTTGCTTCTGAAGAAAAGCAGAAGTGTGTACATTATCGGTCGTCGAAACATTCATAGGGGACACTAACCGACCACTTAATTCCCCTGAGTCTCGTTTTTTGAGCACTCTGGACAGTTTCTAATAGTATAACCTGGCTGCTTGCATCGAAAACAAAGTAAGCGACGTGATTGAGGACAACTGGATCTTCTGTGACCCGTCTGGCCGCAATTCCAACACTCAATTGGTCTCCTTGGGAAATCACAGCGAGGCTGCTCTCTAGGACTTTGGACTGCCGTCTCCACCGCTCTGACCTGAACAGGACGGTTTGCAGTTTGCCGACGATACGCCAAATGAGGTTCCTGCACTAGACGAGGATGCGCAGGTGGGGGACAGTATTGTTGTGCGCGCCAGTGTATCTCCTCGGCAGCTCTTCCCCTTTCCAAAAGACTCTCGATAGTGGCGATTTCTTGAAAGCTCAAGGCTACCTGTAAGTGTGGTAATAGATTTCTTCTAATAATGTTAACTTGCTCGCTCTCGGAGGGCTTGCTAGAAGACAATTTCATAAAAAGATTTTGCATCCTTGTAACATATAATAGCAATCGTTCGTCTTGACCCTGAGTACGTCTCTTAATATCGTCCAACAAATCTTCGTTGTAGTTCAGAGGCAGAAATGCATCGCGGAGCTTTTGTCTTAAATCGGGCCAGTCAAGGAACGACCGCCTTCGGGGCGTATACCAATCTCGTGCATCTCCTCTCAAGATTTCGTAAGCTGAATGGAACAACTGATCTTCAGTCACTCCTCTTGACTCCGCCAAATGCTCTATATCTTCAATAAATGAAGTGACACTGCCACTACCATTAAAGAAAACGTTCCATTTGTGTATTGATACGAATGATCCTGACGATCGAGGCACATCTCTCTCATTAGAGCCTGCATGAGACAGTGCACCAATGTGACTCACTGGGTTTGTAATTAACGATATGCTGCCATTTGGCCTAGAAGTACTGTTTCCTCCGGATTGAGAGCACGTTTGGATCATTGGTACCGCGCTTGAGTCAGCATTAGTCGCAAATGATACTCGACGAGTACTAGAAGTTGCCTCCTCAGTCATTAAAGGAATCGGACAAATTGTAAATGCGGCCAACCGATCGGCCAACTGGGTACAGGCTCGACGGTTGATTGTTTGAGCTAAATTCTGCAATTCAAATTCCGTTATTCGCCTCCTTGCATCTCCAAATGAGTTCCCTGTAAGGTTGGAATCTACATCATTATTGAGCGATCGTGATAATCCAGAGTCTACCGGCCTCTCCAAAGTAGGATTATGATCAGGTGCTGCACCTCCCAGATCTATCAAATTACCCACAGGAGCATCCATTCTTTCCGGATGAATAAATTCATTTTGCGTGCACATTGCTCCAACACTAGTCTGGCAAAGGCTGGCGATGTGATTCGCGTCCTGCAAGGCGTCAAAACACCCACTCAATAAAAACATCAGGTTTTGTTTCTTTGATTTCAAGTCCTGACCCTCAGCTACCACTCTGTGCAATCTGCTTTTGACATGCATCAGCCTGCTGTAAATTTTCTTGAATTCATTCTCTCTATTCTCCGCATCAAACTCTTGAATAAGGCCCACCAATTCATCCAACTTAGATGCACATATGCCCAATTCAGAAGATGGCTCAAAATGGATGTTAATATCCTCCCGAACGTTCCGCTGAAATGCTTCCCGCAACTGAGCTCTCTTTTCATCCACTGTAGACCCCACATCACAACCTCTAGCAGCTAACTCCCAAGTCAATTCATCACTCCTAAGCCGATTAATCTCCATTTAAAATTTAAATAATTAAATTCCCCACCCCTTCCTGGTATAAGGAAAATAGAAAAGGAAAAACGGGAGAACGACAGCGCAATAGAAGCAACCAAATAATGGACCAACACATTACCACCCGCACACAACTCGCGATGCACTAGGCCACCTGTGGCTGATCAAAGAAGCCGCAAATTGAAAATAATAATAATAGTAATAATCAAATAAGATCCGTGAAAAATAAACTGAAAACGTGGCAAAGTACACAGAACTATCGGTAATTACTTCCAAAAGCTTTTAAATAAATTTCCAAATCACAGAAGAAGTCGGAGGATTGCAATCACACTGCTCCCTCAATTTTGAAGTCACCGTTATAACCACCAGCCAAGTACTAGAATTTTGTGAAATTTGACACCTCCAAAAAAAAATTCTTAACAATAATAGTTTTCCAATGCAAACATAAATACAACTTTACCGATATTGAATATACAAAAATTCCGCAGTGCTCCGATTTGAAAAAAAAATAGCAACAGTTATCCTCCACAAGTAAAGGGATATATACCAAAAAATGTATCCACCTGGTATAGATATCTTCCAAATATCACACAATCAAAAATTAATAAATAACAATATATCGCAACTGTAAATGTACAACACTAATTAATTAAACCGCAAAAATGAAATGCATTGCATAGTAAAACAGCAATATATACAAACTTGTTATAAAAGAACCACCGAAACTTGAAGAGAATCAAAGATTTTGAACACACTCAAAAAAATATTCAGTTGTGCGCCAGTTTCCTACCTCTCAATCTCAGGGTCGTGAAAAAGAAACTCATTAATTAATTAAATTCGTAATTTAATAGTGAGGTAAGACAATGCCTAGGCTAGCTCATTAACAACCGAGAAAAATTAATAAAGTAGAAAAGAAAAAAAAAGAAAATACTAAACCAAAGCCAGGTTGGAAGGCGGTGAAGGGCACCTCGGTCAGTCCCGGAAGGTGGTAGGTAGGCGCCACGTGATTCGAAAAAGGTAGACTTATCAACCCGAGGTTCCAACCCGTAAAGGAAATAAACAAGTCCGGAAAGCCGGCTAGTCGATAGGGGAAGGAAACTCCACAACTAAACATGTGCCCAAGAGACAGCATACACTGCAAGACACCAAGCCTGGTCTGGTATTCCGGTAAAAGAAGAAACCACGTGGAAGGTTTGCGAGAAACGGAGCAACAATACGTACAATACTAATTAAAAAAAAAAAACCTAAAATAAAATCGGCATAAATTGAGGAACACTGATTAGGTGGCGAAATGGTTCCAAAAGGTAACTTACCTCGATTCGAGGGTTTTCTGAAAATGTCGGGCAATGACAATTCTTTTCAAAATCCCTCGTTGAGGAAGATTCCCATTCCAAACTCCAAATAGATCCAAAAGTATGGGAAATCATAAATTAGTGACCAATTTACATATCCCCCTCTTATTGGGGTAGCACTACCGGCTCAAAAAGAAATCGGTCACACAAAAGAAAACCTGCCACAACCCCAAGCTTCAAAAGCTAGCGTACAAAATGCCGGACGATTCAGACAACCAGTTTTATTAAAAGGCTAAACGGGCACAAAAAAATTAGAGGGAAAACGCCACTCTTGCCAATCTAGTCGACGGTACGCCGCCAGTAGAAAGAACAACCGAACTATATCTGTGGTGATGGCCGTATGGCCCGTGCCAAAGAATCGAGGTTGCGTCAACGAGATCGAATTACCCGAACGCTATCTATGGTGGCGACCGGACGGCCAGTCACAGAAAATCGAGGAAGAATAGGTTAAGAAACAAAACAATGTTTACTAGGCTCGCCAAGGAATACCGAAGCAATGAAAAGCAAATGTGGTCCCTAGTCTCATAGGGTGACAGATGGTAATGGTTATGACTCCTTCTAATGCGCAACTAATACTCTGTTTTTTGCATTAGTATCTCTCAGTAAACCGATGTCACTTAAAAGAAAACCAAGCGAACAAGGGGCCACGCACACAGCCGTTGCAGCATAAAACATTTATGGTTCGGCAACACAATCGGCCGGGGAGTACAAGTCCGAAACTAAAGGAACCGAGTCTACAAAAGAACATGTGTTCAAATCGCAAAATCGATATGAACCTAATAAACAAGAATTTTAATTGTTAAGAAGCACTAGCCAAACAGCAAAAGGTGAAGGAAATGGACAGTACAATTAATTCTACAAGGTACTAATAAAATAAACCCGTTACTTCGCAAATGTGCCAGCACTGGTACTTTAAAAATGCTAAATTTTACCATTGAAATATGAAACCGTCACAAACTCATGCGAATTTACAACGTGAGCGCCCTGAAGTTAAGAAGCAACTAACTTTTAATCCGGCGAGAAACGAGGCACTAGAGCTTGCACATAATGATGCACTTATCAACAACCGATTCGGCGAAATTGCATTTTGTTTAGTCTACGTCTACACTTTATCAACATATAACTTACGCACTCTGGACAAAGCGACGTACAATTGACCGTGAGCAAAACACAGGACGTTTAGGCACAAACTCGCGAAAGAGTCTGCCCTTGCGCTTTGTTGATGGTAATTGCGTGCGTCAACTTAATCGGAAATTGTTGAAATATGCCGCCGCCCGGTAGCAATGGCGTTTCTTTTTCTTCTAAAACGAATTGTTTGCGGAAATTGACCGGAAACGATGCGGCCAACTATCACGTCGTGGCCCTACGACCTTGACGCCAAGAGTGCGTTTCGACGATGTCTTCGTAGAACCGGCGCCTCCTCCGCCGCGTTCAATTCTAACCAAGCTTAGAACGCTCGCCCCTTTCGACTACCGCCACTTCGTCCCCTTCCCTGTAAATTTCACAGGTCACAGGTCAAATGCACGGGCTACTTTTCGATCGTATGACTAATGTGGAACATTCTAGTTCCCAAGATGCGATAGACCGCCTCGTGCGATCCGATATATCTCATTTTCAAGAATGCCGCCGCCTCGCTCTAATCGATCGTACCGGTGGTCGTATTCACTTTCATCTCAACGCATTGGATGTTCGCTACGCCTAACTCCTTATTAACGTAAGCGTTAATGTATCGACACACCTGGACTGGGTTTCCGACGCAAAGTTCCAAATTGACGTGGCATTTGAATCGCGCCAACAGCGTTGGATTATAGGGGATAATGCATTCGTTGCCGACTAAACGATTTTGTTACCTGTTAAAAAAAGCAGACTGAAGTCTGTACAGAACTTGCCTCTCGATCTTAAAAATGGTGCTCGATATTTGCCGGATATTTCCACCGGCATCGATCGGCAACAGTCCAGCAAGGGGGTCGTCTGACCCTCGAATTTTCGCAACCTATCTCCCCGTCTTGTTCCTCCTCCTCGTCATTGTCGTCGATGTCCTGTTCGACGTCTTCCGGTTCGATGTCGCACTTGTTGTGGATCATGAACGTGTTGACCAAGTTACGAAGCGATTCGAAACCGTTATCGTCCAAAGCTTCGGGCCATCTCGCCCAACTGACCATATCTACGTCCTCTCCCGAAACGGGAACGTCTTCTCTGGACAAATAGAGAAGGATATGCGCGTGAGGAGCGCCGCGTTTTTAGAATTCTACTCTGACGACGTATCCTTCGATTTTCCCTAAAATTTGATGCTCGGTCAAATCTCCCATCAAGGTATTCAATTTTTGTTCGAATATGCGACATAAAACCTCCGGAAAGTTCCCTATATCAGACACGGGTTTGTCGCAGTGGTTCATCTCTTGCCAATTTTTTTTTACGTTAAGTGGGAGGTCTTCTCAACTTCGCGCACAAAGTCAAACTATCGAGATAACCGTTGTGGTAGTACCGCCTGGTACCGGGAATCGTAGCCAGTAAGATGATGATGCGACCGGGACGTACGCGAGCTACACCTTCATTTTCCTCGTTAATTTCCGCCGTCCGTATTTCCAAAAATCTTTTCAAACTGTCATAGGTATCGGATCGCAATACCTTTTGATTTTTTTCCGCCCAAGAAACGTCATTGTACTCGATTTTGACGGCGGCGTCGATGATGTATTGCAATCTCAGTTTACCTACTAAATCCAAAACGTCCCAATAACGATCGCCCTTTGTCCTGGGAATATCCGATAACAATCGAAATCTGTAATACCGTCTCAACGTTTTGACCTTGTCGGTGGATTCGTTCCAAGAACTCTCCGCGTGCAAATGAATTAAATGATACAACATTAGATCTAATGTCGCCGTGATAACGGAAATCTTTCTATATGGCAAAGCCGCGTCCTCCTCAAACGGTCTAGGAACAAACTTCACGTCGTAGTAGCAAGGGGGCCTGTCCCCGATGTAAATACCCGCGATAGTTTCGTTTCTCAGAAACTAAAGTACCGAGACGCGAGTCGCTTTCTCGGATATCCTCCTACGGCGGTGATATCCCGCTCTACGTAACCGTTTCGTTCGTCCCTGATCCGCGGATTAACGCATAAAACAATTTCCCTGACTTTCCTGTTATTGACAGCGGCGTTCTCGACCTCCCCGTTATATAATTGGCCTGCCCATTTAAAAATTTTACACAATCGATTTTCCCGTCTTAAATACGATTCGAATGAATCGACACTGTCCTCGGACAATTGTCCCGAAATAATGGAAAAAGACATTCGCAAATTGGCCTTATCTTCCGATATGTCCATGAAATAAAGATGCGCCTCGTTGGAATCCAAATCGTCGTCGTCGTCTTTGTCGTTTTTCTCCTCGTTTTGTTGTTCCGCTATCGTGGTCGTCTCCCCCGAAGGACTCTTGGTAGGATTTACGATAATTTCGATCGATTCTTCGCCGACGACAGACGGCTCCGATTCCCTAACTTTCTCGACGACAGAATCTTGGACAAAGGTGTCCATGATCTCCACACCTGGCCTAGACAGATCGAAATTGCGCCGCATTTCGATATAACAATCGTAATGATTGCGTTCACTGTATCGCAACAAAATCGGATTTGTATCGTCCATTCTTCCCTGATCTAAGAGAATTTTTCCGTTTTCGATGATCAAAAACCTTCTATTGTAAAAAGAAGAAAATGCGAAAACTTCCATCGCGGAACCCCAACCCTCCTTTTTTTGACATAACATAATCATTGTAATTTATAAAACCAGTCCAGACCGCTAAATCGTTCCAATTGTTTTGTAAATGTAAATTGTTTTGTAAATGTTGCCGGTCGTTACCGTGCAGTCCCATGGCGATAGAACAGAACAGGCAATTCCCGTCGCCGGCCGCCACTCGATCCGTCCGTATCGATCGCTTCTGATTTGTTTGCGCTCCATTATTATTTTCGCCTTGAAACTTCTGAATAAAAAAAGAAAAACGCGAATAAATTATACGATAAGATGTGCACGAATGCATAAATTGATACATATTTTAAGAAAAACGTTTTAAAAAAATTATAACATTTAAAGTTTAATAAGAACCATAAAAATAAAAATCATTTCGTGTAATTACAAAAAGAGGTACGGCGAAGGTATAAATAATATCGAGAATGGAAAATTTTATCCAAAAATTCTTTCACGAGCGATTATATAAAAACGAAAAAAAAATTAAAGTAACACAACGTTCATGAGAAGAGAGGACGTCCCGTACACCTTCTTTTCTTAAAAAAATAAAAATTTATATAAATTAAATCAAACAGCAAAGAAACGATTAAAAATGCATGAAAATGAAAATGTTTCCTATATGGTTTGTTCGGAACCAACAATATAATAACGTAATACGTAAAAATATTGAAAAAAAAAACGGACAACATGTATATGATTCTACGCAAACAATCTTATCGGAATACGTGTGATCCTGTAAAAGCAAAGTTACGCAACCCGCGCGATATTTTACGTAAGAAATAATTTAAGGACACCCGGTATATTTTTAAAAAATAACATTGAAATTATAACGCCAGAGATGCAAAGAAGGATATTAAACATCGAGTATGCGACGAAATAAAAATGACGAAAATAAAAATATCGTTCGTTCGAAACAAACGATATAACATAATACATAAAACCAACGTAAAGAAAATCGGACAACCTACATATGATTCGACGCAAACAATCTTATCGGAATACATGTGATCATGCAAAAGCAAAGTTAGACAACCCGCGCGATATTTTCCGTAGGAAATAGTTTAAGGACATCCGGTATATTTTTAAACAAATAAATGATAATTTCCATTTCCGCTAGAGATGCAAAAACTTTAACTAAATTAAATCGAAATACTCATGTATCGCGGAGAACGATATCGCGACGTCCCGTATATAATCTTCTTCTTCTTCCTGTGCCTTATCCTCAGTGGACGTTGGCGGTTACTATGGCCCATCTGATTTTATTTGCTGCAGCCCGAAATAGATCCATAGATGTCATTCCCGTCCATTGTCTTAGATTTCGCAGCCACGATATTCTTCGTCTTCCAGGACCTCTTTTGCCGTTAAGCTTGCCCTGCATAATAAGCTGGAGTAGGCTATATTTCTGGTTTCGCATAACATGGCCGAAGTATGATAGTTTGCGTTCCTTGATTACGTTTAAGACCTCTTTTTGTTTTCTCATACGCTGTAGGACGGCTTCGTTGGTTACGCGGTAGGTCCATGATATTCTAAGCATGCGTCTGTAGCACCACATCTCAAATGCTTCCAGACGTTTACATGCAGCGTCGGTTAGAGTCCAAGCTTCCACCCCATGTGTTAGTATTGAGAAAACGTAGCATTTAAGAACTCTGACTCTGAGGTGTAAGCCTATATTTAGATTGCACAGCACGCTTCTCATTCGGTTGAAAGCTGTTCTACCCTTCTCAATTCGGATCTTAATTTCATTTATTTGTTCCCATTTATTGTTAAGAAATGTGCCCAAGTAGTTTATCGATGTAACCGTTTCTAATTGGGAGCCATTTGCATAAAACTGGCCATCAATATCTTGTTTGCTTATTATCATGACCTTTGTTTTATTTATGTTTAGGTGCATGTTGTAGGTTTCGCATACTTCCGTTACTCTGTCTATTAGCCTTTGAAGACCCTCAGCTGTGTCTGCAATTAGGACTGTATCGTCAGCGTACCTTAGATTATTAATGAGTACGCCGTTTATTAAAATGCCGTCCTCTGCATTCTCCAGAGCCTCTCTAAACAGTCTCTCTGAGTAAACGTTAAAGAGCAGAGGAGAGAGCACGCATCCCTGTCGAACTCCTTGGCGTACTTCAAACTCTTCAGAGAGTGCATTCTCCACCCGAACACGAGCCTTTTGATTCCAGTAAAGGTTAGATATAATGCGGATATCCCTGTCATCCATGCCTGACTGTCTGAGCGTTTCCAATAGTTTCCTGTGATTTACTCTATCAAAGGCTTTCTCGAAGTCGATGAAACAGGCAAAGACATTGCAGTTAACATCGCGTGCCCTTTGTATTAGAACATTAAGGCTAAACAATGCTTCCCGTGTACCGAGTCCGTTCCTAAATCCGAATTGTGTCTCTCCGATATGTTCTTCGAGTTTGGGATAAATACGTTCATGTATGATTTTTAGGAATGTTTTTAGAACGTGACTCATTAGACTAATGGATCTGTAGTCTTCGCATTTTTTAGCTGTGATTTTTTTCGGTATGGGGATAAATGTTGAAAACAACCATTCTTCTGGGATTGTGCCGCTCTCATAAATGTAATTGAATAGCTCTGTAACGAGGTCTAGGTGGTTTTGTTCTATGAGCTTTAGCAAGTCTGCATAAACTTCATCGGGTCCTGCTGCTTTGTTGTTTTTAAGCTTCCTGATTGCATGCGCAACCTCTTCCGTGGTTATAGAGGGCCCAGTTTCTATGATTTGTTCCTCTAAAGTGCCTCGGTTCTCGTCATTATAGAGTGCCTGCATGTACTCCCTCCATCTTTCTATCTTCTGATCAATCTCCAGTAGTGCCTCGCCATTTATGTTTGTGACCATCCCTGTGTTTCTAGGTCTGAATAAACCTGCAGCTTCTTTGATTCTTTTATGTAGATTAAACGAATCATGTTGGTTTTCCAGTTGCTCGATTTCGGTGCATTTCTCTGCCAGCCAAGCCTCCTTTGTCTCCTTGATCTTTCTTTTAATCAAGCTATGGATTTGTCGATATCTTTCTTCGTTGTTGTTTTTATATTTTCTTCGCTCCTCCATGAGGTCCAATATTTCCTCGGTCATCCATCTGGAGTTTTTCTTCTTCCTTTCTGTGAGAAGTCTAGACTTTGCCGTCTCCACTATGGTGTTCTTTGTATCCATCCATTTTCGTTCAATATGGTTATATGATTTTTCTTTGATTTCAGCTATTTTTCTATTTAATTCCTGTTTTGTTTCGGTTTTAACATTTTCGTCTTTAAGTTTTTGTGTATCCACTCGTTCTGCTCGTTTTGATTTTGCTAGCTTCTTTAATCGTAGTCTTAAAGTGGATAGCAATAGATTATGGTCAGATGGGACGTCTGCACCAGGGTAGGTTTTTACGGTTGTTATCGAGTTTCGGAACCTCTTGTTCACCGTTATAAAATCAATCTGATTCCTTACTATGTGCCGTTCATTATCAGCGGGAGACATCCAGGTATATAGACGCCTGGGTGGTTGTTTAAACCACGTGTTCGTAATTATAAAATTAAATTCTTTACAGAATTGGACAAGTGCTTCTCCTCTCTCGTTTCGCATTCCTATCCCGTATCTTCCGACAACGTCATCATCTTCCCCATAGCCGACCTTGGCATTAAAATCACCCATAAGAAGGGTGATCTCTTCTTTTCGCGTGTGTTTAAGAGCTTTCTTCATGTCCATATAGAACTCATCCATCTCTTCCTCGGTGCTTTGTGTTGTTGGTGCGTAAATCTGGATTATATTTAACTTGCAGGGCTTTGCGTTGATCTTCATTATCGCTACTCTGTCAGAGATGGGTACAAATCCTAGTACGGCACTATCGACCTCTTTCGTTACTATTATTGCGACCCCATTTCGATGTTGAGGGCTATCTTCTCCAGCATAGTAAATCTGATGTTCCTCTATTTCGCACTTCCCAGAACCAGGCCATCGCGTTTCGCTAATTCCGAGTATATCAATTCTCAATCGCAACATTTCCTTAACCGTGTTAGCCGCCTTTCCAGCCTGAAACATGCTCTGCACATTCCATGTGCCTACTCTTCTCTTTGATGTAGCTTTTAGGATACTGGCTGACCGGGAGATTCTTAGCACCCTCTCCCCATTTAAGGGGTGCCCGGGACTGAGGGCCGTGGTATTTTCATTTTCAGCCATAGTAAATATCCTGGGGAAAATTATTGTACCTAGGTAGTTTCCCGTTGCTTTCCTAGGTTTAGGGATCAGCCGCCCAATGTGGGTCAGACGCTGTTGGAGTACCGCTCCTGACATGGAGATCCGTCGTGTCCTGTGCTAGTTTTGGTCCACCCCGGGTATTTTATTTCCCCGGTACCCAGCATATCTGCTGAGCGTTCCCCTATCCGCCACCTGGGGAGGCGCCCGATGGGGGACTAGCAACCCCGCACGTATATAATGTAAATTTAAAAAAGGAAATGAAACATCGAGGAAGCGACGAAGTAAAAATGACAAATGAAAATATCGTTCGTTCGAAACAAAAAATATAATAACGTAACACATAAAATCAAAGTAAAGAAAATCGGACAACCTGTATGTGATTCGATGCAAACAATCTTATCGGAATACGTGTGTTCGTATAAAAATAAAGTTACGCAACTCGCGCGATATTTTCCGTAGGAATTCATTTAAGGACATCCGGTATATTAAAAAAAATAAAATTAGACGTCAGAGATGCAAAAAATTTAACAAAGTTAAATCAAAGTACTTATTTACCACCGAGAACGATATCGTAACGTCCCGTATATAATTTAAAATGATATGATGATAATATGAATGAAAATATGGTTCCTTCGAAACAAACGATATAATAACGTAACATATAAAACCAATATTAAGAAAATCGGACAACCTGTATATGATTCGATATAGAAGATCTTATCGGAATACGTGTGACTGTGTAAAAACGAAAAAAAAAGTAGTCTCGCAATCCGCATATTAATCTACATAGGAAAGAGTTTGGGGACTTCCTGTACATATTATGAAAAAAAACAATTGTAATGTGAAACAGAAAATTTTCAAAGAAATTTAATCAGAATCTGGATTAATCGTGGCGAATAATATCGGGACATGCTGTATACAAGTTGAATTTGAAAACGAAATCAAACACCAAAGAAGTCGTGAAGTAAAAATGATGAAAATGAAAATTTCTCCAATCGAAGTAATAACGTAAAGCGTAGCGGAACAATGGAAAGAAAATCGGACAATCTGTATATGATTCAACGTGAAAAATTTTATCGGAATATGTATAAGTGTATAAAAATAATAAAAAAAAAACAAAGTAACCCATTGAAATGCGAACAATTATGAAAATACATTACCGTTTTTGGAAATAGAGTATATCTTCAAAAAGGGGACAACTGCATCGTAAATCTTTTTTTTTTACGTAATAATTGCGCCTCTAAAATTACGACGGTTAGAAGTGTCGAACGTTGCCACATTTGAGGAAAGCAATATTTATAAAAATAATCCGATAAATGAATGATCGATTTTTTTGTATAGTTTGGAAAATAAAAACAAATTTATTAATATTAAAATTTAACATTAATAAATTAGAAAATAAACAATTAAACATTAATGCAAAAGAATTTAAAAATTTCGAATTTTCAAAAATTACATGTGCAAACTATTTTTCATCGTTCAAACGAAAATACAAATTGCCCGATAGGGCGAAAATTACATATTAATCCGTCACCGAAAAGTGCTAAAGCATGAAAATAAATTATCGTTTTCTAGAACAGAGTATATCATAATTGCTTCACGCCTCGAATCGCACCCGTTAAAATCGTCGAGCGTTGCCAAGTTGAACGAGAACTAAATTGTAAAAAATAATCCGATAGAGCAGAGCTTTTTCTCGATACATATTAATTATCGATACATATTAAGTATCATATATGTAAAGGATTAAGGTGCTCCTAACAACGGTGCCGCTCCTTCCACACTATAAAAAAAAATCAACGAAAATCTAAAGTTGTTAAAAAATCATGAACTCCACATACCTTTTATATTATCGAGCGGATCGAATCGAGGGACAAAAAAATACAAAGAATACAAGGAATACAAGGTTTTCACAACCTGAAAACCGCACGTCTCGTATTTAATTCAATCCAAAAAAAAAGAAATGAAAATGAAAAAATTAAACCACTAAAATATATTGATGAGAGGATGGTCGAAGAAGTGGCAACTGGAAAATGTTTTCTTGATATTCGGGTAGGAGCACATAGCAATAGAATCGATAACAATCAACTTTCTCTGGTTCACTTTTAAAACATACTAAATGCAAATCTCGATGAAGATCATCCCAACTACATTGTCACCCCCACCAACTATCTAATATTTCGCGCCTAAAATAACGATCGTTAAGATCGTCGGACGTTGCCACGTTGAACGAAAACGAAGTTATTATAAATGATGCAATTTAATTTTTATCTTTACCGATTATCAGAATTGTCGAAATCTATCTGGAAATACTTTAAACTACATCCCGTCCCTTTTCCTTTAATCGAATTTGATCTTTATTTTCAATAAAAATCGATATAAATTAATGTTTGTTTTTCGAAACAGACAATACTGAAAACAATGCAGGGATGCTTCTGGCAACAGTGTCACCCCGTCCAATTTTATAACGGTTTTCTCGTCGATCGTAAATCATTTTTTCGCGCCTAAAATAACGGCCGTCAGGGAATCGTCGGACGTTGTCACATTTAAGTGATGCAAAAATCGCGAAAATAATCCGATAAATCGATGATTGATTTTAATAAGGGAAGAATAAAAGCAAACTTGAAAATTTTAGAACCTAACAATGATAAAAAAGGAAATACACAATCAAACATTAATGCAAACAAATTCTAAAATTTCAAATTTTCGAAAATTACAAATTTGGACTGTTTTTCGTTATTCAAATTGAAATACAAATCACTCGATAAGACGATAATTATAAATTAAGCTCTAACACCGAAAAGTAAATTTACATTTTTAAATTTTTAAAATACCTACGTTGCTCCGAGAAGGTTGAAATTTTTCCTGTAGATAGAGGTCAATGAAGTCTATCCACAGATACAATAAAGTCTACCCCAACCCCCTCTATATAATGGTAATGAATTATTCTTTAAGGAATTTCAGCTTCCCACAAAAAATGTTCTCTACGATAAATTCTCAAAATTGTCAATAAGCGAAATATTAAACTTTTAAAATTAACCATCGATTTTTGGGACGATTTTTCAGCCCAAAATGCGATTTCGAGGTGATTTCCCAAAAGTCGGTAAAATTCTGCATTGAGCTTTAGAGGACGAGAAATTAAAATTTGTAATTATTTTTTTGAAAATATCTATAAATTATCGACATTTTTTTGAAAAAAAAAAAAACGTTTTTTACCAATATTTGCGCCCTCGGCGGGCCAAAAAAATTATAATTAAACAACCGACTATTTGTTTTTTAAACCCCTTTGTGCCAAATTTCAATCCGATCGGTTAATATCGACTTCGATCCAAAATTGTTATTAGCACTTGGACGTGAATTTTCCCAATAATTTACATTTTTGATTTTTTTTTAAATGTCTACGTTGCTCCGAGGAGGTTAAAACTTTTATCGAAGTTGGAGGTCAATGAGGTTTAATTTAAACTTAATTTTATTTATAGACCTAATCAACCTTAATTTTCAGTAAAAATTTCAAAATTTCATAGTATTTGTGAATAGAATTCATTGATCTCTAACTTTGATACAAATTTCAATCTTTTCGGAAAAACGTATATATTTAAAAAAAATTAAAATCTTAGATTTATGGGGACAAACATGATGAATACGAAAATAATAAATCAAAAATACTAACCGAAAACGGGGGGCTGGGGAGGACATTTTAGTATGTGCGGATAGACCATATTGATGCGCATTTTTTATAAAAAAATTAACCCTTTCGGATCAATATACGTTGAGAAATAAATTTAAAGTCTCATTTGAAATTAAAAAAAGTTTAAAAATCAATGACAGATATTGAATGTTATATATATTATTTATTAATAATTTTGAGAAATTGACATTTATACGTAAAATACTTTGGTCCTTCTTCTATCCAATGATACCAAAGAGATTCACACAAGTTATACTGTTTGCCGTCGGGAACGGTTTTTGTGTGAAACTGTAAATTTATAAGAAGTAATTAATTATATTTCAATGGAGGGAGTTGGGGAGAATTTTGTGATATCTGATCGTCGATAATTTATAGATATTTTCAAAAAATAATTTCAAATTAAAATTTCTTTTCCTCGAAAACTTTTGGGAAATCAATTCGAAATCCCATTTTGGGCTAAAAAATCGGCCCAAAAATCGATGGTTAAAACTCGCTTATTTATAATTTTAACAATTTAAAAATTATACGTTATACACTTTGGTTTTTCCTGTATCCGACGATACCAAAAATTTTCTTTTAAGTCGGAAAGGTTTTTGTGCGACGCTGCAAATTTTTAAAAAATGCCTAATTACAATTAAATGGAGGGGTAAAAATTTAGATTTTTAATTTTTTAAAATACTTACCTTGCTCTGAAAAGATTGAAATTTTATTGAAGATGGGGGTCAATAAGGTTTCCAGATCCATAAAATTTTCCGCAGCCCCCTCCATTTAAATATAATTAATTATTTATTACAAATTTGCAACCTCACACCCAAACCACTCCCAACAGCAAACGGTATAACTTGTGGGAATCTTTTTGATACTGTTAGATAGAAGGACAAAAGTATTTAATGTATAAATTTTAATTTTTTAAAATTATAAATAAATAAGATGTACAACGTTCAAAATTATTCATTGATTTTTAAACCGATTTTTCCATTAAAAATGAGATTTTAAGGTTATTTCTCAACATATATCCGTCCGAGAAGGTTGAAGTTTTTATCGAAGATGGACATCAATGAGGTCTATCCGTAGATACTATAAGATGCGCCCAAGTCCTACATTTTCGGTTAATATTTTCGATTTATTATTTTCATGTTTATCATGTTTTTCCTCAAAAATTTTAGATTTTTAATTTTTTAAAATATTTACATTTCTCCGAGAACATTGAAATATTTCAGTGGGTCTATTCGCAAATACCATAAAATCCACCTGCAGCACTCTCCCTCATTAGTTAATATTGTCAATTTTAATTTTTATGGATATCACGATGCTCTTCAAAAATTCTCGTTTCTATTCTTTATAAAATACCTACAAAATTGCTTCGAAAAGAAAAAGTTCTCCCTTGCTTAATTAATTAATTGTAATTTTAATTGTAAATAATAATTTTTCTTTTAATTACAGTCTCCGATAAAAATCGGTCCCGGCAACAAACCATACAACTTGTCTAAAACTTTTTGATGTCCTTAAATAGAGAAAATGATAAAGTATATTTCTTATAAGATACAAATTTTTAAAATTATAAATAATCGAAATATAAAACACTTTATCGAAAAAATATGTTTTCTTGCCAATATTTTGTCGCCCGTAAGGACTAAGAAATTTAAAATTAAACAACCGATTATGTTCTTTTTAATACGAATTTTCTAAAATCGATAAAAGAAGACTTCGAGTTATCAATAAAAATTACAAATGCATGTACATTTTTGTGAATGAACATTTATTCAATCGTTTTTAAAAATGGGTTATACGTTACATAAATGCCCTAATATCTATGATTTTTGAACAAAATACGAAAATTATGAAATAGTAGTACATATGTATTTACAAAACATATGTACATACAAATGTATTGTATATGTACCCAGTATATATAAACATAGTATGTTTGCACATATACATACATATGTATGTACAAATTAAAGTTTACTCTTTCACTGGAAAAAAGTCAGTTATTTTGACGAACGGATTTCTCATTTTGGTTTTCAACAAAAGCTTCAATTTTATTTAAATAATCGTAGAGGGAGTCGGTTATGTATTCACTGGTTTTCAAATAGGAACGCAAGACAATCAACGAATTTTCAACCAAATCATTTGAAGGTGGCTGCTGAGAAACATCTTCCAATTCCTCCTCCATCGTGTCACTTTCGCAGTCATCTTCGATGTTTAACTGTACCGGTTCAGATCTGCAGGATATCAGTAGGAAACTCTGAAGTAACAATATCCTCATCCACTTGTATAAAATCGTTGATGGTGCTACATTCTGCTATACCTCTAATGTTTGTCCAAGCTTTAAACTCGATTTCTATTTGGATTTCTTCTTCACTCTTTTCTTTCAGGCGTTCACTTAGGAAAATCAAGGGACTCTCATCTTCTTCTTACCATTCAGAATACTGATCAAAACCGGCTTTTTTAAAACAATTGGAAATTGTTTCAGGCTTAACGTCGATATTCCATGCGGTAGTTACGTCGTCAACACAATCCATTAGTGTAATGTTATTGTTTTTGTTTTCTTCGAAACGTTTTCCTTATCAAGTCGTTGTAACTTAGATGTCATATTCGGCGGGACAAAAGCAAGTCTAATACATTTTAATTTTTCCTGGACGTCTTTAGAATGAGCTGGACAGTTGTCAATAAAAAGAATTATTTTTCTTCGCTGGTGTTTAAATTGTTTGCCCAATTTTAATAGCCATTCTTCAAAAAGTGCGGCTGTCATCCAAGCTTTTGCATTTGCTTTATAGTCAAGAGGTAACCACTTAACATTTCGAAACCAGCGAGGTTGTTTACTTTTACCTATTAGAAGCAGTTTTGCTTTCTCTGATCCATCCATGTTTGCAAGAAGCATCAGTGTAACTCTCTGTTTACTATGCTTACCTCCATGGCACTTTTGATTTTTAAAAGTTAAAGTGTTATCTGGAAGACATTTGAAAAATAATCCTGTCTCATCTGCATTAAATACGTCCCGTGCTTGATACTCTTCTAATAAATGAGGTAAAACATCACGTCTCCATTTAGTACAATCTTCGTCAATTACGTCACTGCTTTCTCCACAAGCCTTTTTATGACATTCGCCTGACATAAAACAAACAAACGAACTTTAAAACCTAATTATATACTATATAAATTTTTATACAGGTGTCCCTTTTAAAACTGCCAATTTGCTTGTTTAAAATGAAAATGAATTTTAAAAAAATGAAAAACTTATGGGGATACATTAAATCAATTGTTTATCAGACTCCACCAGAATCCTTGGAAGATCTCAAGCAAAGAATTATTATTGCTTGTCGAAATATCACACCCGAGATCTTAGAGAAGGTACGACGTGAAACCGCCTGTCTTCAAAATAATAACATTTTGAACATTTGTTTAAATAAAAATAATAAAATACCTGCTTAATAAAATAAAAACTTTCTTGCTTGTTATTTTTATGAATTAAGTAATGCAGAATTTGTTGATTTAAAAAAAAATACCTTTTGAAAGAGGTAACGTGGGATATGTCGTTCAAATAAACACCGGATTCGTTACTAAGCGTTCTCTAATGTTGAAATATTAAAATATAATGGTGGAAAACGGAAAATAACAAGTAATTCGTAAAAACAACTTCAAAAGTGAGACATTAAAATTGTCAAACGTTGAAAAGTCAATCTAGCGTCGCGTTCCCGATTTTTTGTTTATTCGCGTAGCACTCCGTCACTAAGTTATTGTTTTTTAACAGGTATCACACGACCTATAATCTTATTAAAAAATTGGTATTAAGGATAAGTGAGAAAGGGTTACAAAATATCTTAATAACGTTTATTTTATGCAACCATAATTACATATTTTTTATCATTTTTCTCAAAGATTGTTGATTTCCCAACACTCATCTTCCAAAACAGATTTTTTGGGAATTTTGGAAAACAACTCAAAATAGAATAAAAAAAGTGCACCACTGTTTAGAAAAACAAAAGACCTTTCGAATGATGTGCTATATGACCCATATTTCTATTTAAGATTTTGAAGTGGGATAGCTACCCCTTAGGGGGTAGGTCGGGGTGGGTTGAAAACTACCTTGAAATGATTCCCCCTTCCAACCTTTCAAACCGGTGTTTCATTTTTTTAAAATTTATTTTCATTTTAAACTTATAGCCCATTGACGGCTTTAAAAGGGACACCCGGTATGTATGTACCTCACCTGCGTTTCCAATTATCGAGCTTGCCTTAAAGTTTGGTTGTCCTAGTTTTTCACTAAACTCCAATGCCTTTTCTTTGATTAAGCCCCCGGATATAGGTAAGTTCTGTCTTCTTGTCGATTTAAACCACTCTAAAACTGCTTTATCTACATTTTCATACATGGGCTTTTTTAGCCTCTTAATACCCCCACTTGCACTGCCACTGACTGAATGTTTATTTTTCAAAATTGTAGACACTGTACTTGCCGAAATCCCATACTTCACAGCTACATCTTTATTTTTTGAGCCACTTTCCACTTCTTTTATAACCTTGAATTTTTGATCAACAGACAAAGCTCTTTAAGTAAGTTTTGATGATATATCAACAAATGCAAAAATCCAAAAATGTCTTTAATATAATTTGTAAATTGAATAGGGAATCATGACACACTTATTTCAGTCTCTGGAAACGATTGCAAAGAAATAGCTACCACACTGAACACCGAAATGCAGTATTTCTACGAATGGCTGTGTCAAAATAAACTGAAACTCCAAAACCAAGTGCATGGTTATCGGTTCTAAGGTTAACTGTCAAAAATTTGATAAGTCAGGGTATTCTATGGATATACAGGGTAATAATTGGATTCGCAATTATGCTTTAGTAATCATGTTGAATATCTATGCAAACAAATTGGTAAGAAAATAGGGTTTTTTAACCGTGTATCGCGGTTTTTATCGCCGTGGACTAAGATGTTAGTTTATAATAGTATAATTTTGAATCATTTTTCATATGTTTGTTCATTGCTTATATCTTGTACAAAAGAAGATTTAAATAAGTTACAATTACAACAAAATAGGGTTATGAGAATCATCCTGAACTGTGATAGATATACTCCTATAAAGAGTATGTTAGACCAGCTAAATTGGCTAAATGTCGGGCAGTTCATTAGAAAAGCAAGTTTAATGTTGGTTTATGGAATTGCGCACGATCACCAGCCAGGCTATCTTAAATTATGGTTGGAAAAAAGGTCAAACTTTTATCAATATAATATACGTTCCAATCAGCACTTCAATGTTTCTATGGTAAAAACAACAAATTTACAGAAAACTCTATTCTACGATGGTGTTTGTAATTTTAATGAACTGCCGGATAATATTAAGGGCGCGCCTTGCCCAAGAGTGTTCAAGAAGAGACTTACGGGGGTATTTGCTAAGTTTATAGTTTTGTTTATGCAAATTTTACTTGCTTATGTAAATAGCCAAGTGCTAAATAAATAAATAAATAAATAAAAATAAATAAATATAGGGAAAATAAAAAGAAACTTGTAAATTTCAAAATCAATAAATGAGCGAATATATTATATTATATATTATATATACATATATATATATATATATATATATATATATATATATATATATATATATATATATATATATATATATATATATATATATATATATATATATATATATATATATATATTCTCACGTATTGATTCACGGATGGAAAAATGTGATGACACTATATTCCGGGATATCATCCGTTCGCTCGTTGAACTCCGACTGGAATCCTGCTTCCGACTGGAATCCTGCAGACGTTTCGCCAAAATCTCACTTGGCATCTTCAATGCTCGCGCTCCGAAAACACTTCGAAGTGTTCGAAGTGTTTTCGGAGCGCGAGCATTGAAGATGCCAAGTGAGATTTTGGCGAAACGTCTGCAGGATTCCAGTCGGAGTTCAACGAGCGAACGGATGATATCCCGGAATATAGTGTCATCATATATATATATATATATATATATATATATATATATATATATATATATATATATATATATATATATATATATATATATATATATATATATTAATTCGAAATATTTAAAAATACAAATCACTGTTATCCCAAACAGTTTAAAATTATTACTTTTATCTCAAAGAGTCCAAAACAGTATAATATAATTTTTCTGTTATCCTAGACGGGCCCGAATAATAATAATAACAAGAAAGCAGGTTGAAAATAATAGTATTTTCAACCTGCTTTCTTGTTATCCCAAACAGGTGAGGATAAGAAATTGCTGCATAGATATTTACCTTCATTATTCTCCACATCGGAGCAATCACTCGGATTTTGCGAATTAGATGCACTTTCACAAGAACTTTCTGATAATGATTGTCGTGGTTTGTTCCGATTTTTCTTTTTTAACGTGTCCATTCGGCGCTCCAATCTTTGAAGAATCATCAAGACGGAACTTTTTCCCTCCTGGGTCACTGATGACCCGGGCGAAGGCGACGGACTACGTCGCCGTTTTCGTGAATACATTGACATAACAGTACACAGGAAATACCACGGAGATGTGAACGATTCCGCACTAAAACGAAGACTGAAGTAGGTACGTATCGGGACCGGTCGGGAGCCGGGGGTGCGACACAGCCGGGGTGAGTAATTTAACGTTTGAACATAGTGAGCGAGTTAAGGCCGGTCCAGACACTCCGTTTTGCACAACGTTTTGTCTCCGCAGTTCAAGACGTTGCAGACAAAACGTTGCGTGTGGACCGGAAAACTGCGCAATTTTGAGTCCGTCGGGAGGACTGCACAGTTGCAGCGATAACTGATCTCGTGAGCTCTGAAAACCGTGACCTGCGCAGACATGTCGTTGCGTGTGGACACTTACTCCGTTTTCCAATCCGTTTTGTTCCTCAGTTTTCTCTAATCATCCGACCATGACAGATCTGCGGCAATGTTCTCGCGAGTTTTTGACGGATTTTATTTCACATTATGAAAGTTTTCCGTGCCTTTGGCGAGTTAAATCTAAAGAGTACAGTGACAGGGACAAAAAGGGGGAAGCGTACGAGAGATTGGTTGAAAAGTTCAAAGAAATAGATGTCAACGCGAGCAGGGAGACAGTGGTGAAGAAAATCAATTCTTTGAGAAGCGTTTATTGCAAAGAATTGGCAAAGGTAAACAAATCGATTCGATCTGGAGCTGGAGAAGACGAAATTTACAAGCCATCTCTGTGGTATTTCGATTTGCTGCATTTTCTCAATGATCAGGAGACACCAAGGCCGTCGAGGAATACCATGGACGAAAGTGAAGAGTCTGTAAACTGCGACGAATCATCACAACTGGTAAGAAAAAAAACAACAAAATTTCCTATTATTACCTAATCGCTTTATTAACTGAAACATATTCTTTTATTTAATAGGTACAATCAGCTTTTACAATGTTTATTACAAGTGTCTACTAAAAAATTACAAGTACCAAATAATTATTTATGTACGCCATTAATTGTTTAAAGTTATAAATCTATCTTGCCAAGGAACAGACCCCTCATTGTTAAAGTACTCCTTGAAATGATCTCTGACCCCGTTAGCATTGTTCAACATGTGGCCTCTTGGTCCACGCTGTAGGTCGTGCACTAATTCTGGGTTACATCTTTCACCTAATTGAACAGTACATTCAGAAATATTTTCCTGATCCATACTTTCTGGAGGGGTGTAGTTTTGGGGGGACTTTCTCCGCAAAAATTTGTGTAAAGCGCAACACGCAAGAACTACAGTATCGACGTTGTGCATCTTTAAATTAATACTTGTGTGGAAAATACGAAATCGGGAAGCCAAAATGCCGAATGTGTTTTCAACAACACGCCTCGCCCTAGATAGGCGGTAATTAAAAATTCTTCGGTCCCTTGTTAATGTTTCTCGTCGATATGGTTTGAGAAGGTCTGGACGCATAGCGAAGGCTTCATCCCCAACAAAAACATATCTTAAAACTCTGTTTGAACTTCCAATGGATCGGGGTTTTGGAATTTTTAACTCGTTGTTAACGAGTTTTTCATAAAATTGAGTGTTATTTATGACTCCTCCATCTGAGATCCGACCGTTTGTTCCTATATCACAATACAAAAACTCGCAATTGGCATTGGCTATTGCCATAAGAACAACACTGTGTGTTTTTTTGTAATTGAAATAATAGGACCCACTTCCTTTAGGTGGCACAATTCTAATATGTTTTCCGTCAATTGACCCTAAACAATGAGGGAACTGCCACATTCTTTCAAACTCCGCTGCAAATTCCATCCACTCCTCTTCAGTCTTGGGAAACTGAAACAAAACAAAAAAAGAAGAAATATTGCAAGAGTTTCATCATTGAAAATTTGTAAAAATAATAAAAATATGGAGATCAATAATACATTTATTGTTTAATATTTTCAGGTGGAAGACGATGTGCAAGAAACTGTTATTGACAGTGGGCCCAGTGAAGCTGCTACTACCCCTGCTACTCCTGCTTCCGAAGCATCTACGAGTACTTCCCATTCTGTCAATACCTCGCACAAGTTAACTCGTAACAAGAGGAAGGCTGTTGGGAATGATGATGGCACAATTGAAGTCCTGCAGGTGATAGGGAAGAAACTGGAATCGCTACAGGCAGATGATGCATTTCAGGTATTCGGAAAACATGTGGCTAATAAACTCAGAGAAGTCCCGAATTCACAAAACATAATTGCTCAGAAACTAATTTCCGACGTTTTATTCGAAGCTGAGTTGGGTACGCTTACCAGAAATTTTCGAATTGTTGACATGAAAAGCCAGCGACAAGATGATTTTGGTTCAATGAATGCCACGAATTATTGGCCTCAACAGAATACGCCACATCAAATCAGAATTCAACAAAATCTTTCTTCACAAGTTGGACAATACCACTCCTTCTCGCAGCAGCCGCAGCCTATGCCACATAACTACGCCCCAGAACAAATACCTCACACTCAGGAGTATGAAACAATTGGGAACATTCCGGCAGTTTCATGCATCATCCCACAGCAAGGTGAACAAGATGTACAGACACGCGCCCACCAAGCCCCTGCCCACTCTCCCGTTGGAACCTACTTGTCATCATTTCAACCAAACTGAAGTATACTTGCGTGCATTTCTATTGCTTACCATAATAACTTTTCTACAATAATAAAGTTTATAATGTTCAATTAAATAATAAATCGTTTATGGAAAATAACAATATTTCTTACCTTCAAGTAATCCTTCTTCAGCACCTTGTAGATAGATAGCTTCACATGTTTCGGGAATGATTTCACTTAGCGATTGTTTTGATATAATTGTTGTGAACTCCAGGTCTTTGTAACTTCTGCCGGTTGCCAAAAATCTTAAAGTTGCTGTTAGCCTTTCATGTGGTGATATTGCTGCTCTCATACAAGTATTTTCTTTCTTGATATGCGGTGTCACTAATTCCAATAAGTAAATATACGTGTCCATGTCCATTCTCAAGTAGTTTCGCCAATCATTAGGTTCGTCACGTAATTCACTCAATAATCTTATATGGGAAAAGTCCCGCCTTTTCAAAAGCCATTTCCGTGACCATTTTGAACGAACGGTTCCTCTGATGTGTTCCAATCTTTTTTTTTTTTACAATACAGCAGGCGAAAATTGACCACAGGAGAACCTCCTCCATGGCGATATCACACAAAACTGAGCGGAAAATACAAGACTGCACCGTCAAGACTGTACCGTCTGGACGCTCAAAGTTGCAACGGTTTCATTCCGTCTTAAAACTGCGCGGATTTAAAACGTTGTGCAAAACGGAGTGTCTGGACCGGCCTTTATGTACAATGATTTCTACGTAATAAGGATAGGACACCGTGAGATCTACGATGTCAGCATTTGGCCACGATGGTACTATGAAGAGACCGTGAAATTCACATCGTCAGCTTTTCGGATACGAACCTACAAAGTCTTAGTTTTAACTAATATTATTCTTGTTGTAACTGCTGCTGCGGAAACTCTTAATTTTCGATTGTATTTTGAAAATAAAGTTTTTAAAAAGTCATCTCGTCTTCGCTTGAACATAATTGGCGCAGTCAGTAGGATTGTGCCCTCGGAATTCGGAAAACGAAAAAGCAGAGACAATTCGTGTGTGTATGTCGCATCGTGCGGAAAAGTGACACTTACCGAATTAGGCTACCCTGAGGAGTGGTTTCAACCGCTACAGCGCAATCCAAAGAACTTGTTGGCGAACCCAGAGAAGACTCTCGTAGGCAGTGTGCAACAAAGGATCAAGGAAGGGAAAACCGTAAGTGCGATTTTTTCCTTTCGCCCCTTTAAGATCCTCCGTTAAGACTTTTAATAGGGATAATTTTAGGCAAGACGTACCGGACGTCAAGTAGTTAGGGAAACAATTTTTTTTTTAATCGATCAATTTTTGATGTTAAATTGTGAATCAGAAACAAGCTGCGAATATTTCAAAGCATTAAGTAGTGACGTAGAATCTGAAATTAGTGAAATTTTCAAAAATCTAACCTTTAGTGAAAGAAAAATATCAGAAAAAATGACGGACCAAGTAAATTGGAATTTATTTAAATCAAAATTGCAAAACATTCAACCTTAGGAAGGTGATAGCAATACCTTAAATAAGTTTATCAACAGATGCGAAAGCTTAACTAATGGTTCCCTTGCAAATTCGGAATTAAATAAACATATTTTTGAATGTATCCAGGAAAAACTGGTAGGCAGAGCCGCAGTTTTAGTAGGTAATCGCACAGAAATTAGTGATTGGAAAGCATTGAAAGATGCATTGACTCAATGTTTTTCCGATCGCCGAGATCTGAATTGTTTAATCCAAGAATTAGTTAGGACTAGACCCAATAAAAACGAACACTTGATAAATTTTGGAAGTAGACTTCAATTATTAAGGAGCGACATTGCACAGCGTATAAGTAATGACTCTAAATATACACCGGAAGAAAAGCTTTCATACATTAAACATTATGATCAAACCGCACTAAATACATTTATCGCAGGGTGCACAGGCGTCTTAAAAAACTATATGCATTTAAAAACACAGGAAAGTCTCGAAGACGCCATGGCATATGTAAATGAATTCGAAAATTTTGAAAGATTGTATGGGACTCAGAACGAGCCTTATAAATCTCAAAAGCCGAACTTCCAAAATTTAAACAGTGCACCGACAAATCAACATCTTCAAATTTTTTATCAAAGACCGTTTGTACCACCCAATCTCGCTCAATTTCCACACCAGCAATTTCGTAACCCCGCACAATTTGGTAACTTAACGCGATTCGGTCAACAACCTTTTAATCAAAATTACTTTAAGCCCCCACAAAAAATGTTTCCAACTGGCCCAGTTGAAGTAAGGCCCAGACAACTACCCCCTCAAAAATACTTTACCAACAGTCAAGTTTTCGGTAAACCAAAAAATGTATTTAAGCCCGGACAAACAAACCCACGCGATTTGCCCAAACCTGAACCTATGTCGACAACGTCTAGGACACCTTCAAAGCGTCCTGCTGTCCCGAAATCGAGCATACTTTCTACTGCCACGAAAACTACAACTCGAAGGATGAATGCACGATTCAATTGCTTGAAAATCAGCCTATAAGCAACTGTCGAAAACACCATATCGAATTAATACAACCTCTTGCAGAGCAAGTAACGCAAGAAAAGGTGCTTGTCTTACTTGTTAAAAATACATTGGTATTTGCTAAGTGTAAAATTGATCGATACCTTAAGATCGATATTCCAACACTTATAGAAATTCCAGCTGCTTGTCAAATTACCTTGGGCAAGAAAAATTATTACAACAATGCCAAAATTATGAAAGGAAAGCCTTTGCTTTTACCTGAAGTCTATATACAAGAATTTAGACGAATTACGTCACACAGATTAGCGAACATCAGTCAAATTAACTTGCAAGACCTATATCAATTAAAACAGATAACAAATGAACTACAACTGATTGAAGAAATTGGCCAGCCTATGTCTACAAGTTTAATAACTAATATTATTGTTAGTATATTTTTTCTAGCGATCATAAATCCAATCAGCCGGAGCAAACTCATTCCATTATGTTTGCTTCTTGAGGAGGGAGGAGTTATGTACAATAATTTCTAAGTAATAAGGATAGGACACCGTGAGATCTACGATGTCAGCATTTGGCGACGATGGTACTATGAAGAGACCGTGAGATTCACATTGTCAGCTTTTCGGATACGAACCTACAAAGTCTTAGTTTTAAGTAATATGATTATTCTTGTTGTAACTGCTGCTGCAGAAACTCTTAATTTTCGATTGTATTTTGAAAATAAAGTTTTTAAAAAGTCATCTCGTCTTCGCTTGAACATAATTAGCGATAACGAGGCTGAATATAATTATATAGTAATCTCCATCGCCGAAAAATAAAACACGATGTAAATAAAATATCGTTTTCAAAAACGTAACATATCTTCAGAAGCGGTGCACCTGCATCGTAAATGATTCCAATTACGTCATGGTTTCGCAGTTAAAACCGCTACCGCTAATAATAAATGAAGATATAATTAACAATTAAACATTAATTTTAAAAATCTGAAAATTTCAAAATATCAAAAATTGCAAATTGGAATAATTTTTTTATTCAAGCGGACACATATATCACACCACAAGACGACTATTATTTATTAATCCATCACCGAAATGTGAAAAATGACGAAAATAAAACATCGTTTTCCGAAAAAGATTATGTCATAATGATTATAATATGTTACACCTCTTCTATGAAATCAATATACGTAGTCCCCCTTCTAGTCGCTAGGTGGCACCACAGCTTTAAAGCAGAGACAAAAAACTGTGGAATAACTTACCGTGCACGGTATATTCGCCATCTATGGTCTTAACCTCATTCTATTTTAGAGCCCGTTTATAATAAATTTGCCTAAGGATGTTCCGATACCATTAAAGTATCGATACCTACTCATTTCGATAGTACTCAAATCTTTTATCGATACTACTCAAACAAATACTTATAAAGTATCGATACTTACTCATATCGATACTTTTAGCACTATTAATTTTTTATTTATTTTAATGAACGTTGAAGGACAATAATATAAAACAAAATTAAGAAGGAAAAGAAAACTTTTAATATAAACGTTTGCGTCACGTTAAGCACGTACTTTAAACAAAAAACTCCACGATAACATTGGAATAATAAGCCGATGATTACAATAAATAAAATTATTTGTAAGCAATCTCTTGTATGTTTGACAATTTATGTTGGTTGACAATGGAAAAAAATGAAGGGCGGACGTCTTTCTCGCTTTTGTCTCGGGCTCGGTCGAGTGAAGTCGGACGAGTTCGGCTTGGCTGGCGCGAGACAACGCGTCACCATAGATCAGATATAGATTATGTTTGTCTGATCCGTTCTGTTTTTTCTTTAATGGTGAGGCTGATTCGATTTGATTCCAAGTACTTTTGTTTCGATACCGAGTAAGTATCGCAAGATTGATGCGATGCTATAAATACTGGGTATCGAGTACCTACTCGTATTTACTAGTATCGGAATATCCCTAAATTTGCCAAAGGGCATTTTAGTACTGTTCGTAACAGTACATTGGGCCTGAAAGGGTGATTTCTACGAAGAGGTGTAACATATAATTACGATCGAATTTCACTTACCAGGTAAGTTGGTTTGATCATCGAATTATGTTACACCTCTTCTATGAAATCAATATACGTAGACTTTCAAAGGCAACTTAGCAAATTTGTTATAAAACGATTTTATTCGGCTATATAAAAAAATCCAAACTTTACGAAACTTATGAAAGCCCCTAGTACAAATACAAAATAAATGGCTGTCCGAGAAAACACAAAAAAATCTGAAAAATAAATTCTATGTCGCAAATGTGGCATTAACAAAAAAGCCTGCACCTACTGTACAAATAGGTCTATTATAAAAAAGGGCAAAACATTTAGAGCGTTCTGAATAACCAGCCGTTTTCCGAATCATATCAATCGAAACACCTTTACGAAACGCAGACGATGTTGAAGCATGTCGAGTGCTGTGAGCAGTAAAAATAGATGTGTCCACACCACTATTCTCTAAACCTATCTTTAAATGTAATAAGCAAACGAGGTTCACTCCCTCTTAAAGCACTGGTCCTCTCAATATAAAACAGAATAGTTGAAACTACACTAAGATTAACATCCTCATACTTATGCAAAATTAAAACAGGCTGAGCCTTATTTATTTTATTTTATTTTATTTTTATTTAATTTGATTCGTTATTTTAATTTCTAATCGATCTGGAAAAGATTTTATGTTGGCCAAATCTATAAGAGAGAGCGTTGGGACTTGATGTGCAGTCGTTAGCCCCAGTAACAAAACTAGTTTAACAGTTAATTGTTTTAATAACAAGTCATTAGACTGTAAGCCTTTTACAAAGTCAAGGACACAACTAGGGTCCCAAGTACTGTCATATCTTGGTTTACTTGGCCTTAGATTATAAACACCTTTAAAAAACCTTGTTAGACTTGCATTGTTAATTAATTCTGATCCAAAAATAAGGCCAAGTGCTACCCTGAAAGAACTCAATGAGCCATAGGACTTGCCTTGTCTATAATGAATAGTAAGGAAATCTAATACAGCAATAGGTGAGAAGGAATAACAATCCACTCCCCTCCTTTTGCAGAAGCTACACCAAAGTTTAAATGCATTATTTATATTGCCTCAAGGTAGCGCTCCGAACAGTTGATAGGAAAATATCCAGCGAATCTTCTGGAATATTCCTCAGGCGGAATGCTTGCCTGACAAAATTCCTGCAGCCAGGGCAAGGGATTTCCACAAACGGTGAGCTCTCCTATCAAAAGACGAAAGTAGTTGTTTGTCTGGGTTTAAAAACAATAATTGGCTACATCGCATCCCGTTAAAAATAGGAAACCACGGCTGGCTGTGCCAGTAAGGGATTACTACGATCCCTGTAGCTCGATCAGTCTTGATTTTCCGTAAAACTCTTGGCAACAAGCAAAATGGGGAGAAAGCATAGAAAAACTGTCGCCCCAAAAAACAGTAAAAGCGTCTACATTAGATGCCCCCGGATCTGGAAACCAGGAAATAAACTTTCTGCATTTCTTATTTAGGCGAGAAGCAAACAAGTCAATTTCTGGAAAACCAAATTTACTTGTTATTGTTAAATTGGTTAAGGCTTTCGCGGCCCGTTGATAAGCTATTATCTTGATTCGGGTTAAAGGCCGTAGACTCAGTCTACGTCCAACATCGGAGATGTAAGGACCTCTGAAGAAGCTCGCCACTCGTGCTAGCGAAACGTTAGGAAGTAATTCCAAGCGACGACGGCCTTTAAACCCGAATCAAGATAATAGCTTACTTGTTATTTTTGAAAAAGCATTGTCTGAAAGGCACCATTCATCATCAAAATTCAAATTCCAGGATTCCTTATCCGCTTCAAAATTATCGGAAGAGCTAATGTAAGATGCTTTAACCCATAACCTTCTTTCTTCGCACCAACCCCAAAGGCGCCTCGAAATTTCTTTTAAAACAAGAAATTTTACCCCCCTATTCTATTTACATACGAAATAGCAGTTGTGTTATCAATCCTCAGAAGTATCTCGCAGTTACTCAAATGGGAGGGGAAGCATTGGAGACCAAAAAAGGCCGCAGTTAATTATAGTGCATTAATATGAAGCTGAGCTTCCGTAGGGCTCCAAACGCCTCCGGCACAATTCCCTTGGCATACAATGCCCCAACCCAAAGGAGTAGCATCTGAGAAAATCTCAAGTTGGTAACGTTGCTGCCTTATAGGACATGCAGGATTCTGTAAACTTTTTAGCCACCACATAAAATCCTTCTGTAAATTATCATAATTATCGTCAGAGTCTAGGGGCTAGTCTAGGGCTAGAAGCTAATTCTTTGGAAATCGTTTCATTTCATCAAGACGCTCAACCTTTTCCTCTACGAAAATTGTTGTAGCAGGTAGCTAACTATACGCGCAGGTATAAAATCATGTCAATTTAGTTACCATACCAAAATGATCAGCAACATTTTAGTTTTTAGTTAAATCTATAGATATTGAAATATATAATTTGAAATTAAATTTGGCCTACAAACAAATAGGTTTGGTATAGAGTGGCCACCCCCTCAAAGTTGTATCTATTATTTATTTATAAAAAGTGATGAGCAACATGCTATTTTTTTTACTGTAGCTTGCTAATAATTTTTATTAACAAATGATCACATTGTCCTACAAATAAACTGGTAGGATTTTTCGGTCCTACACTTTAAAGTTGTTGTTCAAATCTATTTTTAAAAACCATCCGCAACCGCCTAGATTTTTGTGAGTGGATTTAATAAGACGCCCAGCTATTATTTTGCGAAAAGTTGCAAAACAGGTAGCTGAAAGAAAGAACAGCTATCAAATCATGTCAAATTGATTTTAATTTAAAAGTGATCAGCAACAGCTTATTTTTTAACTAAGTTTGGAGATAATCAAATAAACAATCTAAAACAACATTTGTCCTACAAATAAACTTAAACGTGGTTACATGTACATACATGTATATTTGAATATACGTGCATATGTATACATACACATACTTATATCAAATCGGCGGTATATATCCGCATCAGACGCGCATGCGCGTAACATACCAACGTAGTATCCAGCACACGCATACAACGTACATTGTGCATTAAAATGTTTTGTTTACTTGGCTTCTCAACACGTGTTAATTAATTCTCTTTTATAACATTTAATTGTGAAAGTGATCATGGAGTGTTTTCTTTGTAATATACTCCGTGATAAACCTAATTTTCGAGAAAAAAAAGAGACGATAAAATAATTTACTAAAGACATTTATCTCGCGTGTAAAAATTATTTACACACTCGAAAACATCATAACCACAAATATAATGATGCTGAATTGCCTGACCATTGGGATGACGATGTAATAGGGTACCACTCTTGTTGTTACAAGGAGTTCAGAGTAAAAGCTAAATATTTATGTTATGAAAGGTAAGTTTATTCTTTATTTTTTAAGTAAATGTAAAATGAAAATGTTGATTTTTTTTTATTTTCGTTTTGTCGTTTAAGTGAAAAAAAAAAGTAAAAAATGAATGATTGTTTCATGAATAACGACATATTTTTTTCATAATTTTCTTGGATTATAAATTTTTGATAATGACAATTAATATTCATAAAAAATATTTAAACAAATAATTATTTATTCAATGTGTAAATCAAAATTTTTAATATGCAGCCCCGAGTCGACGTCGATCCCATCCCAACAAATTTGTAACTCCGATTCTTCGACATGTTTAACGTCTTCTAGTATTCCAGAAACTAACACATTACCATCAACTTCACAGTTTGGAAATTTGCAATGATAATTATAAGTTTTTTCTGTTCCATCCAAGTAAATTAAGTAAATGAGAAATTTATAAAATTTTGTATCCATTTTACTTGCAGAAATGATTCTTCAATAGCAGCTGAATTACACCAGAAAGTAAGTAATGAATTTTTACAATTGTTTGTTATATCAAGTGAATTTGGAACATATTTTCAAGAGTTAATCTTGAAATTCAAACAAATAATTATCGAAATATGCAAATTCGGTTGATAAATTTTATACTACTGGTTATTCAAATTTTTTTTCTTTTATTATTCACTCAAACTGTACGTATTTTTATTAGATATCAAATTTTTACAGGCTTTTTAAATTCATCAACTTTGCTATATTTCTAAAAACCTAGCTTTGATTTATTTCTAAGAACCTAGGAAACTGTATCAGTAAGATGCGGAAATTGGGACAAAATATTTTTTGAATTCTATGTAAAAATACAATTATCTCGTAAAACAATAGAAATACCTAAAAATCTTATTGAACATTTTTTATAAGAAGTTTTATTCTCTAAAAAAAGGTTTCAATTAAAAAGCCGCAAAAATATGTATTTGTAAAGTTACAGCTGTTTAAAAAAAACGTTACAAAATAATGCATATGTTTTTAACATTAAGTGAGATTCTACAACTTTTTAAAAATTAATTTTAATAATTTATTTACCAGAATCTTTTTTTAGAAAAAAAAATGCTCTAAGTTTTCAATGTTCGATGCGTGATATTTCTGCTTTTATAAACAGTGAGAAAAATATTTTTCCCCAACTTCCGCACCCTATTCATTAAGTAACAAAGTTTGCACACCCCAGATGAATAGTGTCTTACTTTCGCTCAACGAAATTTTGGTGAGATAGCCGCATATATCTAGTTCTACAAAATATTTTTTTATCTTAAAAATTGTCTTATTTTTGTTCAATTCCAGTTGTCTTCTTATTAAATTTTTGTTTTACGAACTATCGTTTGCACATTTAAAAATTCGATTAAAAAATGTTTATATTAGTATATGGGTGGGTGGTTCACAGAACAGTAAATAAATAACTGAAATATTTTTTTCTACATATTTTCGCATGAATCGTTGAAAGTTCGATTACTAAATGCTTATATTTGGGGGTGGGTGGGTCGGAACGTTAAATAAGTAATGAAAAAAAAATCCCATAGTTTCTGGTGTGCCATTAAAACGTCAGTGGTAGGTGGAGGGAATTAATAAATGATTTGAAAAACATTACATTTTTTTATTATATGATTATTTTTTTAATAGTGATAAAAAAATTATTCTTTATATTGAGATAATTATCCTGGGGTGTGCTTATTGCTTTTACCAACAACTGTTACATATCTTTGAATAATAACTTTATTATTTTATAACAAAACCTTTTATCAACTATTGTTCGAGTATGAACAGTATAAAAATGAAACTTTGGAAGGAAAACACGGTAAAACTTCTCAAATTTATCTCTTGTACACGCAGTTAGTTGATCATTATCTTCTTCTGGAATATAGTATCCACACGGCAGATTATGATTTGTTTGTTTACGTAAGTAGTATAAAGGTACACTATAGTCCATCCCCACTCTTCTCCCTTTTTGTGGGCGTGCCCTCCTTCCCCACGACCCTCTAGCTCCTCCCCCTTTACCCATAATCCCTTGAAACTGGCCCCCATTGGATAAGCAACCAGAAATGTGGGGTTTAATCAATCCCCCTCCTCTAGTTTGCGATGGCGGCGAAGCCATTCAGAGCCCAGATATTTTCCCACCCATAAGAAAAGCAATGACGTCAATGAGACTTAATCATATTGTTCGCGTGACCATCTGCACCCTCTAGCGGTTCGAATGTAAACTAGTGTCCCCTCTTGGAGTAAGATTTTCTAGTGAATATTGACCAAAACATTTATTTTAAAAACATATAGTTCTACGAATGTTACCCTCGCCGGTACAAACTGTACTTTTTACTATTGCGCACAAAGGTCAGGGTAAATAAAGACGAAAAGTGTTGGATTTCTTTTTTCGGAACTGGAAGCTGGCAGGCACCACCAATAATATCTGCAAAAACAAAAACATGGTTAAAATTTTCATTAATAAAGTAGGATATTAGAAACCATATACATTATTAATTTACTAAGCCATCTACCGTGCGTTAACTTCATACATATTTCCGCATTCTTCTGTTTTAAGGTATCGTGAAATATTTGACTATTTATCTGGGAAAAGTTCATATGTTTAAAATATTATGTGTATGTGGCCGTGGTAGGTTTTCTTTGCTATTATGATTTTATTTTTATTATTTAATATTTACAAAATTAATTTATCTATCTTATTGATGATTTTGGTTTTCTTTGCTATTTTATTATTTGTTTTTATTATTTAATATTTTCAAAATTAATTTATCTATCTTATTAATGATTTTAAGATATCGCAGTCAACTTTACTATTTCATCAATTTCTTTTATTTATTGCTGGTCTTTGAGGATAGTGTACATACTTTTTTTTTTCGTAACTTATCTGTATCTACCCTTTAATTTCCTATCAACCCATGAAACAAACTCGAAAGGCATCTTAATTAAAAAGTCATATACTTTAAAGCTGCTGCGACTACTACATGAAAGTGTGTTTCTATTGTAATCTCAACAATAATGAAATCTGGACGCTTATACTAAATACTGTAATACTCTTCTCTGCTAACGCTCTAGGAGACGCTATTTGAACCCCGTTCAAAGAAAAACTTGTACAGCCCAAATAACCTCTCTGAACCACACTTAAGCGCATCACTCTTTCACTGTCTTGCAGCCTTCAGATTAATATTCCGTACTAACTGCGTATGCCATACACGAAACGTTCTCTTTTCTAATTTTTTTTCTATGCGCTACATTAACGAACAGGATCTGAACTTTTCTGTCTGTGTATTTTGTTAGCCACTTTAAAAAAAATAAAAAAAAGGTATGCGAACCTAGAGGATGTTTTCCATATTTTTCACAAATGGTGACAACAATTAATGCAAGCATTATTTTTAATAATAATCCATCTTTCGCTATGACATGAAAACATCGATTTTTTAATTGTAACTTTTCTCTTTAGTCTATATCTGTTCTTTAACTAAATCCCCACCTTTTTGAAAAACCAACCTCTAAAAATAGTTATTTTTCTCTAATATAAAGTTATACGTTTTCCGCAATGTGTGTGAATATTTTTGCTAGAGAATTTAGTTTCTCAGTACATGTCCTAATCAATATTTTAAAAATATAATTCTAATGATACGGGTTTACGATTTGAACATATCGAAACATTCCCCAGTTTTATAAATGAGAGCTCACTGCCAAACATCACAGTACAAACTACCGTACTACGCCCCCTGGACAAAATCAGGTTAGTCAGCGTCATTAATTCTACCTGCGTTAACGAATAGCGTATTGTTAATTAAGGTTTAATACGCAGAAAATTTAAGTAACAAATAATTGAAATGAAACTCACTAACATCATAAATTATTTAAAAAAAAATTAGAACAGTTGGAACTTACTGGAGTAACCAATTTGGCACTAAAAATGGAAATTTTCGATACTCTACTAGGTGCCTACAATAAATTTTACTATTATTTTTAATGCAGAGACACAACGATTTTCTAGTTCTGAATTTGATCCGGGTATATGACCATACTTTACGCCGACTCTAAAAGCCATGCAGTCTAAGCAATCAGAGTTATTGAACGCCCCATTTTGTGTATTATGTTCAAAACAGAGACTCTCTGGGCTTACGACTACAGCCACCAGCTACTACTTTCAATAATATTAACACAAAAAAAAGTAGGTGGCATTTCTATAATAGGTGCAAAGTTTATGTGAAACTGACTGGAAGACAGAGTAATGCACTAATATGTTACTAAACATATTTCCATAGAATTCCGTAAGAGCTTATCTCCAAGTTTTCTCATTTAGTCAGTCAAAGCATCAAATGGGAAATTCCAATCCAATATATGTAGTGGTGGAAATATATCAATCGCCTACGTTACCGATGGTACCCGACTGAAGCTTCTGCTACCGCTTCTACCCCACATGCCGACTTAAAAAGATACTGGTCTAAGTCTCAATATTCCTGTTAAAAAAAGAGAGGTTCTATATTGCCATAAATATGTGTTTTCAAAATTTTACCTGAATGGTTCGTGATTCCTTATATATGCCGTGTTGGCAGCAATGTGGCGACGACTACGCTTAAACTTTCCACATCTCGTGTCCCCATGACTGGTCTGTTTCATATATGAAAGGTCACCTCGCACCGCTTTGAACATCCTTAAAAAAACGAGGCAAGTCTTATACTTATCATATCAAAACTTATTTCATCACCTCCAAAGGGGGGAATAGGGGTTTCTAAAGTATGGTAGGTGCATCTCCTTATTTTTTTTAATTAAAAAAAGTGACATAATTACGCGACGTAACTCGATCCGGATCGTTAACGCGTCTCAAGATGGGGGTTTAGAGATGCTGAGGCCATTAAATTGATTCACTAATACCAGTACATACTGAAACCCCTTATTTCAAAAATAAAAAATTGTTAACTGTTAACACACAAAAAAAAACTATTTTCTCACCAATTATATTTCTGGGATCGTTTTCTGAATTTGTCCAACGTAGAATCCCAAGAGGATAGGTCTGCGATTTCGAAAAATGTTCATGTCTCCCCGCTATGCATTTGTACACGAAGCAGGGCCGGATTAACAGCAATTATATTCTTATCAGTCAACATACAGCCGCCGATTGAATTCTCAGATTCTGCTTTACTAGTTGCCATGGTCTGTCAAATATGTTACTTAAAAAATTTTATATTTTTTTTTACAAATAATATAGCTTTCCTAAAATAATTCCGCCTTATCAAGGTGGGCAAGGGCACGTCTGGCCGCTTTTAAAAGCGCTGCGTATGTATCTTCCAAAATGATCCAAATCGTTAACCTTTTTTTGATTTTTTGATTCCTCGTTATGCAAATCTAAACGGAGCAGGCTCGGATTGTCAGCAAATACACAACTCGCCGATTCAATTCAGAGTTGTTGCTTCACGAGTTACCATGATCTGTCAAATATTTTAATTAAAAAAAAATCTATTATTTAGCAACAATATACCTTTTTAAAAATAATTTCGTCTTTTTCAAGTTCAACAGGACACGTGTGTTCGTTTCGAAAGGTTTCGAATTCTCCAAAATTCGTTAAACCTTCAGATATTTTCAAAATTTGTCCAACGCAGACTTCCACTCACGCAGTTTCGAAAACTTTCAGGTCTCCCCGCCATGCATTTGTACACGAAGCAGGGGTGGACTATCAGCAAACAGCACATCCGTCATTTTTCTTCTCGGATTCCGCTTGACGAGTTACATCGATCTGTCAAATATTTAATGTAAAACAATCTTATCTATTACTTTTACCCCAATATTAAGTACCTATTTAAAATTAGTAGCGCCTTTTCGAGTTCGAAAGGTTTCGTAGCCTATAGCCCTGCCGAAATGGCATTGCATTTGTACACGAAGCAGGGTCGGATTGTAAGCAAACAGCACCCCCGGTCACTTTTCTTCTCGGGTTCTGCTTGACGAGTTACATCGATCTGTGGAATATTTAGCGTAAAAAAAAATTATCTATTACTTTTGCCAAAAATGAAGTACCTTTTTTCTTTAAAATTTGTTCGTCCTTTTCGAGTTCGGAATTTTTCGTAGTCTATATCGTCTGCCAATTGTCCAAAATCGTTGAACTTTCAGAGATTTTCAAAATTCGCCCCAACGCAGTCTTCCACGCACGCACGCAGTTTCGAAATCTTTCATGTCTTCCCGCTATGCAATTGTACACGAAGCAGGTTCGGATTGTCAGCAAACAGCACCCACCGTCACTTTTCTTCTCGGGTTCTGCTTGACGAGTTACATCGATCTGTGGAATATTTAGCGTAAAAAAAATTATCTATTACTTTTACCAAAAATGAAGTACCTTTTTTCTTTAAAATAGTTCGTCCTTTTCGAGTTTGAAAGGTTTCGTAGCCTATAGCCCTGCCAAAATGTCATTGCATTTGTACACGAAGCAGGGTCGGATTGTCAGCAAACAGCACAAGCCTCACTTTTCTTCTCGGTTTCTGCTTGACGAATTACATCGATCGGTCAAATATTTAATATAAAAAATATCTATTTTACCAAAAATACGTACTCTTCTAAGATAAATTAGCTCTTTTCGAGTTTAAGAGGACACGTATCGTCAACTGTAGGATGTTTTATTATTATATTTTCCAGTGTCTATAAATTAATAAACAACAGGAGCTTCCGAATACAAAAATTTCAACTTGAGTGCTTTTTTCTTGAAACTTAAAAAGTTCTAACCCCTAAAACCATATTTTTAATACGCTGGCGGACGTATGACAATCCCCAAAAATTACCATATTTAAATTGTTACTATTGATATATTTCTATTCCGAACTTAACTCAATACATTCAAAAAAAAACTAGCGAATGTTATTTATTATCTCCGATGGGTGGATGATTGAGAAACGTTTAAATAAATCTACCTTTCTGTCTCTCTTTTTCTATATAGGTAACTCATTCTCTCTATCTGTTACTTTCCACAATCCGGTTACTCATTAAAGTCGCAATTCCGAAAGCTTCTTACCTATCTTTTTCCAGTCTTTTTTGTTTTATTTATCCGTATATGAAATACACAATGAACACAAAACTTAAACTCGTTGGCGATATTGCATTAAGCAACAAACGTGGATAACAGAAACAAACCCTTAACACAAACGCTTCTTTAAACTTCGACTGACACGTGAAACAACCCGCATTCCTACGAAAGGCAGGTAAACCAAGCAGGTCAAATTTAAGCTACCCTCCAGTGTCGTCGTAGGTTTGGGCATAGTAAATAACGAATACAACAAAGCGGTAATTTTTAATAATTTAATTTGCATTTTATTTAACTTAAGTTGTTATGTAGAAAATGTGACATTTCTACAATTAATCAATATACTACCAGTACTTTTCCGCTTAATTACTACTTTGAGAAACAAAAGAAAACGTTAGATTCCATTCAAACTTTTTCGGTTTTCATATCTCGCGTTTATTTAGAAGCTAATGGCCTGTGGCCATTAACCAGACGTTTCCAAAGGCTGGTTTGATATAATGTATATAAATCTTAACAAACACAAAAATAGAGTTATATTGCCACCGAAAATCTGAATTTATGTTTAAAAATGTAACTTCCCTTATTTAAACTATTGCCTGCATTGGCGCCTATATTTTATAGTTTTTTTGTATCCTATTTTTTTTGTTTTGCTTGCAAATGTGTGTCCATTTTTTGGTACTGATTTTTTTTTCTCAAATTATTACAAATTACTCAAAACGGAGTTAAAAACAGACGAGGAGAAAAGGGAAGAACCCTTATTTCTCCGACACTGACCTCCGATTTTTATAAAAATTGACGCCTTGACACCCTGCCAGTGAATATTTTGCAAAGGATTTTTAAAATTTAACTTCCAAATAACGCATACTCTCGCCTAGTGTCACAGTTTTGGGCCCCATTTTGCTATGGTTAGACAGGTTTATTCTTGTACATTGTCGGGACAAAAGAAGCATCTCCTTCATCCAAATGGACTTTTTCATACCTAATACAACAGCTCCCGGGCATCATCTCGCCTTAAATGTTTCTATTGAATTAATTTTAGTTACAAAAAATTAGATGATCGTCAAAATTGGCATAAAAAGATAATCAAGATTTAATTAAACAAGAATATGTACAAAAGAAAAGAGATAAACTCCGACACGGGAAACAAGGGAATATCGCTAAAACGGCGACTGATCGAGCGCGCGCCTTTTTTAAAAATAATAATTATTTTTCAAAAGAATTCTAGGCTAAGCTAAATACCTGGTGCAACAAAATATTGAAGAATCTTCATGATCCTACATGTGAGCGAGTAGAAAATTATTTGCACTATTGATAATATGCCCCTTTTAAAATGGCGCATTATTTGATACGTACTTTTTCTTGTCAGAGCTTGTCTAAAAAAAAGCGGGATGGATGGAGGTACTGCGTCAGGTTTTTTCCTGTCGAAACAAGTATGTGAGGCGTTCGCTTTGGATCTGGGGAACGGGTGGGGGTTATACATATATAAGCTATAAGAAATTTAAATTTTTATTCAGTTTCCACTCATACAATTTTTTGATAAGTGCAGAGTGAGAAAAATGTCCGAAGTCGAAAATTATCCAACGCAAGCATTGGATTCGTGGGGAAGATTTGTGGTCAATGCGGAAATAATCCGCGAACAAAAATACATTTACGAGGCAGCAATTACGCTGTCGGAATTCGGACTAGAAATTACCTCAAGTCTTAGCCCCGCAAGAATCTTCGCTCCAGCAGTGAAAGTGAGCTTTCTCCCCTACGCTTTGTCGGAGAAAAGAAGCATTTCGTTCGACGAGATAGACTTCACAGAATTAATACAACAGCTTCCACTGATATTGTCAGCAGATCCGACTGGTAAAGTTATGTATTTAACCTGCTTCAAACTCAGCTGTCTACAATGTGAAGGTGAAGTCTTGGTCAAGATTGAAAATGGCGAGGGTATACTCTATATTTCGAAAGACTGGGTACAGGAATTAATTACCATAAGCAAATTGGTATTTAAAAGAATACGAGTACTGTCTCGTTTGAACTTTTACGAGTACTACGATAGAATATTGTATTTGACTATACATGAAAATTTGCTGGAAGACGCCAAAATACATACCTGTGTTTTAATAGAAATTTATCTGTAAACTAATAATAATAAATGTTTTATAACATTCAGTGTGTGTGTCTTTTATCCTTACCCCACATAAAAAAAGTAAAAAAAAAACAACTAATTGCGTAAAATAACTTTATTAAAGAAAAAAAAATAACAACAAAATATAATCAAACAAAACATAGTACCACCGGAATGAAACCTTCAGAAATTACCCCTACAACGGAGATTCTCGTATATAATTTCCCAAACAAAAATTTGCAGTGAAAAAGTCAAAGTTCAAAGTTGGCGATGCAGTGAGCATAAGTCGCACAAAATCGGTTTTTGACAAAAGCTATGAAATTAATTGGACACCCCGAAAATTTCAAGATTGTTAAAGTAAGTGGTTCCTTCCCTCTTACGTATATTTTGGAAGATATGGAGGGGCGTTAAATCAAAGCTTCGTTTTATGAAGTCGAATTACAAAAACCGTACTACCAAATAGTCGATATCGATGTTTTGTTTGATTATATTTTGTTGTTTTTTTTTTCTTTAATAAAGTTATTTTACGAAATTAGTTGTTTTTTTTTACTTTTTTTATGTGGGGTAAGGATAAAAGACACACACACTGAATGTTATAAAACATTTATTATTATTAGTTTACAGATAAATTTCTATTAAAACACTGGTATGTCCCACGCTATCCTTTTGTTGATATCTTGTTTTATCTGCATTTTTCCAAAACGCATGTAGTCTCCATGCAGTAGCTCTGCTCACTCTCTTCTGTAGAACATAAATATTCTATATGCGCAAAGATTTTGGCGTCTTCCAGCAAATTTTTATGTATAGTCAAATACAATATTCTATCGTAGTACTCGTAAAAGTTTAAACGAGACAGTACTCGTATTCTTTTAAATACCAATTTGCTTATGGTAATTAATTCCTGTACCCAGTCTTTCGAAATATAGAGTATACCCTCGCCATTTTCAATCTTGACCAAGACTTCACCATCACATTGTAGACAGCTGAGTTTGAAGCAGGTTAAATACATAACTTTACAAGTCGGGTCTGCTGACAATATCAGTGGAAGCTGTTGTATTAATTCGGTGAAGTCTATCTCGTCGAACGAAATGCTTCTTTTCTCCGACAAAGCGTAGGGGAGAAAGCTCACTTTCACTGCTGGAGCGAAAATTCTTGCGGGGCTAAGACTTGAGGTAATTTCTAGTCCGAATTCCGACAGCGTAATTGCTGCCTCGTAAATGTATTTTTGTTCGCGGATTATTTCCGCATTGACCACAAATCTTCCCCACGAATCCAATGCTTGCGTTGGATAATTTTCGACTTCGGACATTTTTCTCACTCTGCACTTATCAAAAAATTGTATGAGTGGAAACTGAATAAAAATTTAAATTTCTTATAGCTTATATATGTATAACCCCCACCCGTTCCCCAGATCCAAAGCGAACGCCTCACATACTTGTTTCGACAGGAAAAAACCTGACGGAGTACCTCCATCCATCCCGCTTTTTTTTTTAGACAAGCTCTGACAAGAAAAAGTACGTATCAAATAATGCGCCATTTTAAAAGGGGACATATTATCAATAGTGAAATAATTTATAAACGATTTATATTAAGATATACCTTTATCCTCTTTGCAAATAATTTTCTACTCGCTCACAGGTAGGATCATGAAGATTCTTCAATATTTTGTTGCACCAGGTATTTAGCTTAGCCTAGAATTCTTTTGAAAAATAATTATTATTTTTAAAAAAGGCGCGCGCTCGATCAGTCGCCGTTTTAGCGATATTTCCTTGTTTCCCGTGTCGGAGTTTATCTCTTTTCTTTTGTACATATTCTTGTTTAATTAAATCTTGATTATCTTTTTATGCCAATTTTGACGATCATCTAATTTTTTGTAACTAAAATTAATTTAATAGAAACATTTAAGGCGAGATGATGCCCGGGAGCTGTTGTATTAGGTATGAAAAAGTCCATTTGGATGAAGGAGATGCTTCTTTTGTTCCGACAATGTACAAGAATAAACCTGTCTAACCATAGCAAAATGGGGCTCAAAACTGTGACACTAGGCGAGAGTATGCGTTATTTGGAAGTTAAATTTTAAAAATCCTTTGCAAAATATTCACGGGCAGGGTGTCAAGGCGTCAATTTTTATAAAAATCGGAGGTCAGTGTCGGAGAAATAAGGGTTCTTCCCTTTTCTCCTCGTCTGTTTTTAACTCCGTTTTGAGTAATTTGTAATAATTTGAGAAAAAAAAATCAGTACCCAAAAATGGACACACATTTGCAAGCAAAACAAAAAAAATAGGATACAAAAAAACTATAAAATATAGGCGCCAATGCAGGCAATAGTTTAAATAAGGGAAGTTACATTTTTAAACATAAATTCAGATTTTCGGTGGCAATATAACTCTATTTTTGTGTTTGTTAAGATTTATATACACAATATCAAACCAGCCTTTGGAAACGTCTGGTTAATGGCCACAGGCCATTAGCTTCTAAATAAACGCGAGATATGAAAACCGAAAAAGTTTGAATGGAATCTAACGTTTTCTTTTGTTTCTCAAAGTAGTAATTAAGCGGAAAAGTACTCGTAGTATATTGATTAATTGTAGAAATGTCACATTTTCTATATAACAACTTAAGTTAAATAAAATGCAAATTAAATTATTAAAAATTACCGCTTTGTTGTATTCGTTATTTACTATGCCCGAACCTACGACGACACTGGAGGGTAGCTTAAATTTGACCTGCTTGGTTTACCTGCCTTTCGTAGGAATGCGGGTTGTTTCACGTGTCAGTCGAAGTTTAAAGAAGCGTTTGTGTTAAGGGTTTGTTTCTGTTATCCACGTTTGTTGCTTAATGCAATATCGCCAACGAGTTTAAGTTTTGTGTTCATTGTGTATTTCATATACGGATAAATAAAACAAAAAAGACTGGAAAAAGATAGGTAAGAAGCTTTCGGAATTGCGACTTTAATGAGTAACCGGATTGTGGAAAGTAACAGATAGAGAGAATGAGTTACCTATATAGAAAAAGAGAGACAGAAAGGTAGATTTATTTAAACGTTTCTCAATCATCCACCCATCGGAGATAATAAATAACATTCGCTAGTTTTTTTTTGAATGTATTGAGTTAAGTTCGGAATAGAAATATATCAATAGTAACAATTTAAATATGGTAATTTTTGGGGATTGTCATACGTCCGCCAGCGTATTAAAAATATGGTTTTAGGGGTTAGAACTTTTTAAGTTTCAAGAAAAAAACACTCAAGTTGAAATTTTTGTATTCGGAAGCTCCTGTTGTTTATTAATTTATAGACACTGGAAAATATAATAATAAAACATCCTACAGTTGACGATACGTGTCCTCTTAAACTCGAAAAGAGCTAATTTATCTTAGAAGAGTACGTATTTTTGGTAAAATAGATATTTTTTATATTAAATATTTGACCGATCGATGTAATTCGTCAAGCAGAAACCGAGAAGAAAAGTGAGGCTTGTGCTGTTTGCTGACAATCCGACCCTGCTTCGTGTACAAATGCAATGACATTTCGGCAGGGCTATAGGCTACGAAACCTTTCAAACTCGAAAAGGACGAACTATTTTAAAGAAAAAAGGTACTTCATTTTTGGTAAAAGTAATAGATAATTTTTTTTACGCTAAATATTCCACAGATCGATGTAACTCGTCAAGCAGAACCCGAGAAGAAAAGTGACGGTGGGTGCTGTTTGCTGACAATCCGAACCTGCTTCGTGTACAATTGCATAGCGGGAAGACATGAAAGATTTCGAAACTGCGTGCGTGCGTGGAAGACTGCGTTGGGGCGAATTTTGAAAATCTCTGAAAGTTCAACGATTTTGGACAATTGGCAGACGATATAGACTACGAAAAATTCCGAACTCGAAAAGGACGAACAAATTTTAAAGAAAAAAGGTACTTCATTTTTGGCAAAAGTAATAGATAATTTTTTTTTACGCTAAATATTCCACAGATCGATGTAACTCGTCAAGCAGAACCCGAGAAGAAAAGTGACCGGGGGTGCTGTTTGCTTACAATCCGACCCTGCTTCGTGTACAAATGCAATGCCATTTCGGCAGGGCTATAGGCTACGAAACCTTTCGAACTCGAAAAGGCGCTACTAATTTTAAATAGGTACTTAATATTGGGGTAAAAGTAATAGATAAGATTGTTTTACATTAAATATTTGACAGATCGATGTAACTCGTCAAGCGGAATCCGAGAAGAAAAATGACGGATGTGCTGTTTGCTGATAGTCCACCCCTGCTTCGTGTACAAATGCATGGCGGGGAGACCTGAAAGTTTTCGAAACTGCGTGAGTGGAAGTCTGCGTTGGACAAATTTTGAAAATATCTGAAGGTTTAACGAATTTTGGAGAATTCGACCGAGCTACAGACTACGAAACCTTTCGAAACGAACACACGTGTCCTGTTGAACTTGAAAAAGACGAAATTATTTTTAAAAAGGTATATTGTTGCTAAATAATAGATTTTTTTTTAATTAAAATATTTGACAGATCATGGTAACTCGTGAAGCAACAACTCTGAATTGAATCGGCGAGTTGTGTATTTGCTGACAATCCGAGCCTGCTCCGTTTAGATTTGCATAACGAGGAATCAAAAAATCAAAAAAAGGTTAACGATTTGGATCATTTTGGAAGATACATACGCCGCGCTTTTAAAAGCGGCCAGACATGCCCTTGTCCACCTTGATAAAGGCGGAATTATTTTAGGAAAGCTATATTATTTGTAAAAAAAATATATACAATTTTTTAAGTAACATATTTGACAGACCATGGCAACTAGTAAAGCAGAATCTGAGAATTCAATCGGCGGCTGTATGTTGACTGACAAGAATATAATTGCTGTTAATCCGGCCCTGCTTCGTGTACAAATGCATAGCGGGGAGACATGAACATTTTTCGAAATCGCGGACCTATCCTCTTGGGATTCTACGTTGGACAAATTCAGAAAACGACCCCAGAAATATAATTGGTGAGAAAATAGTTTTTTTTTTGTGTGTTAACAGTTAACAATTTTTTATTTTTGAAATAAGGGGTTTCAGTATGTACTGGTATTAGTGAATCAATTTAATGGCCTCAGCATCTCTAAACCCCCATCTTGAGACGCGTTAACGATCCGGATCGAGTTACGTCGCGTAATTATGTCACTTTTTTTAATTAAAAAAAATAAGGAGATGCACCTACCATACTTTAGAAACCCCTACTCCCCCCTTTGGAGGTGATGAAATAAGTTTTGATATGATAAGTACAAGACTTGCCTCGTTTTTTTAAGGAGGTTCAAAGCGGTGCGAGGTGACCTTTCATATATGAGACAGACCAGTCATGGGGACACGAGATGTGGAAAGTTTAAGCGTAGTCGTCGCCACATTGCTGCCAACACGGCATATATAGGGAATCACGAACCATTCAGGTAAAATTTTGAAAACACATATTTATGGCAATATAGAACCTCTCTTTTTTTTATCAGGAATATTGAGACGTAGACCAGTATCTTTTTAAGTCGGCATGTGGGGTAAAGAAGATGCAGAAACTTCAGTCGGGTACCATCGGTAGCGTAGGCGATTGATATATTTCCACCACTACATATATTGGATTGGAATTTCCCATTTGATGCTTTGACTGACTAAATGAGAAAACTTGGAGATAAGCTCTTACGGAATTCTATGGAAATATGTTTAGTAACATATTAGTGCATTACTCTGTCTTCCAGTGAGTTTCACATAAACTTTGCACCTATTATAGAAATGCCACCTACTTTTTTTTGTGTTAATATTATTGAAAGTAGTAGCTGGTAGCTGTAGTCGTAAGCCCAGAGAGTCTCTGTTTTGAACATAATACACAAAATGGGGCGTTCAATAACTCTGATTGCTTAGACTGCATGGCTTTTAGAGTCGGCGTAAAGTATGGTCATATACCCGGATCAAATTCAGAACTAGAAAATTGTTGTGTCTCTGCATTAAAAATAATCGTAAAATTTATTGTAGGCACCTAGTAGAGTATCGAAAATTTCCATTTTTAGTGCCAAATTGGTTACTCCAGTAAGTTCCAACTGTTCTAATTTTTTTTTAAATAATTTATGATGTTAGTGAGTTTCATTTCAATTATTTGTTATTTAAATTTTCTGCGTATTAAACCTTAATTAACAATACGCTATTCGTTAACGCAGGTAGAATTAATGACGCTGACTAACCTGATTTTGTCCAGGGGGCGTAGTACGGTAGTTTGTACTGTGATGTTTGGCAGTGAGCTCTCATTTATAAAACTGGGGAATGTTTCGATATGTTCAAATCGTAAATCCGTATCATTAGAATATTCACACACATTGCGGAAAACGTATAACTTTATATTAGAGAAAAATAACTATTTTTAGAGGTTGGTTTTTCAAAAAGGTGGGAATTTAGTTAAAGAACAGATATAGACTAAAGAGAATAGTTACAATTAAAAAATCGATGTTTTCATGTCATAGCGAAAGATGGATTATTATTAAAAATAATACTTGCATTAATTGTTGTCACCATTTGTGAAAAATATGGAAAATATCCTCTAGGTTCGCATAACTTTTTTTTATTTTTTTTAAAGTGGCTAACAAAATACACAGACAGAAAAGTTCAGATCCTGTTCGTTAATGTAGCGCATAGAAAAAAAAATTAGAAAAGAGAACGTTTCGTGTATGGCATACGTAGTTAGTACGGAATATTAATCTGAAGGCTGCAAGACAGTGAAAGAGTGATGCGCTTAAGTGTGGTTCAGAGAGGTTGTTCAGTTTTGGTTATTTATTTTGTATACTGACACTAAATATTAATTCATTATGTTCAGTTTTGGTTATTTATTTTGTATATTGACACTAAATATTAATTCATTACCTGGGTTTTCTATATATTGATTTCTTTATGATTCGGGGTTAATCGAATACATTTATCAATTTTTATTTTAATTTAATTTTTTATATACTTTATGGTAAAAAACGCGTGTCATTTCACCGCGATAATATGAGCCCTCGGGTTTTGTTTGGCCGAATTACCGCGCATAGTTTTCGCGTGTTTGCGATTGGTAACCCCCACTACATTGCTGCAATGGACATGGTGTGGAGAAAGAAAATCCGAGAGGCCTCGGGGGTCTTACACTAGAGTGCACATAAGGTAGGCCGTTTATTTTATAATTCGAGGGTTTATCCGTAGTTTTGTTTTGTTTGTGATCAAATTTTAAATTAAGAATTTATTTCGATAAACTTGTATACTATTATTCCACACGCGGCTTCTAAAAGGAAGTCTAGGAAACATTGAGTCTCTTACATATGGTCTTCGAGCCCGGATTTTTAAAGAATCAGTAATTCAAAAATAAAATTATTTTGTCTTTTCTAAATTCATTTTCTAATACTAAATTGGTAAAAATAATTTTGATTTCATTCACTATAAAGGCGTTTAAATAAGACGACCTTGAATAAATTTGACGAAGTATCGGAAAACAGGTAAAGAATTTAAATCGTTTAGAGTTTTTTGCGGTCTTGATTTTGTGTACGATATTTTGATTGTTTTTTGTTATCAATTGTGGTTTTGGTGGATTTTACGAGGTTGTTCGCATATTTTAATATAATTGAATTTAATTTCTTCTTTCTTGCCATTTTTTTATGATATAGAAAATTTCTAAAAATATTTTTAAACCATGGCAGATTCAAAGTAAATAGAAGAAGCGTTTTTATACAAAGATTGAAAGAAATCTACGATTTAGCTACTGCTGCTACACAGAACCCAGCTAAAATTAATGATTTTAAAATACGATATTCGGCGTTAGAATCAACATATAATGAGTAACGGATGTAATGCTTGAGCAGCAGGAGCTAATTCGAGCGGAAGTTGATGATCAATACTTTTCAATTAAAAGCATTTATAGTGAACTTTGTATAAAATCTGAAATATCCATGATGGTACCACCTTCGCCACCAGGCCAGAGCCATAATTTGCCGCCTTACCTAAATTTTAATCTTCCCCGTTTAGATATACCTGTTTTCTCAGGCAATTTAAAACAGTAACCGGAGAACCGCTCAGTTTATTGAGAAATATTCCTATAACTGATGACAATTACGCAGTAGCCTACGATACTTTAATAAAAAGATACGACAATAAACGGCTTTTATCGACTCATTACTTCAATGAAATAATGAACATTTCCAAAATTTCAAATCCATCGAATGAAGCACTGCGTAATGTTGTTGATAAGTTTTGTGAAAATGTGGAGGCATTAAAATTATTGAACTTTCCTACTGCGGAATGGGATTTTTTGCTTTTTAATTTACTCTTAATGAAAATCGATTCTGATACCTTACAACGATTTGAAATGGAGCACGCAAAATTTGATATACCCACTTTTGCGCAGTTGAAATTATTTCTGAATAACAGGTGTAAGGTTTTAGATACGTTGACCTATACTCAGGAAGAAAATAAATCAAAAAATGCCGGAACCATTTATAATAGTAAGTCTTTTGCCAGTAACCGTCAACATAAGTCAGGTTCTAGGAATAATGGTGATCACTCCAAAGCATTTTTTACTAATACTCCTTCTAATAACGTTCCTACATTGAATTGTGGTATCTGTAGGACCCAGCATTCCATTATAAACTGCTCCGTCTTTTTAAGTAAGACTCCTCATGAGCGCTATTTACTAGTTAAACGCAACCGTTTGTGTGTGAATTGTTTGAGTTCGTTTCACAAATTTTCGAAATGCAGTTCTAATAAGACCTGTTCTTCTTGTACGAAACGCCATCATTCTTTACTACATTTCGAGTCGGCACATGGTAATGAACGTAGTCCACCTAATGACGATGTTTTGCCCAGTGCTAATGACTCTTCCGTAGATCAACCACATTGTGGCACCACTTCCATAAATTCTAATAGTGCATTTACGCTCCTTGCGACTGCAAAAGTGGATTTTCTGGACAGCCAAGGTTATTCCCACACAGTTAGAGTACTACTGGACAGTGGAAGCCAAGGCAATTTTATATCCGAAAGATGCTTTAAGAAATTAGGACTTTCCCGCTCTCGTTTGAACATTCCAATTAATGGGTTAGGTAATATGACATCTGTATCGTCGAATGGTGTTACTTGTTGTACGGTCCGCCCGGTGGGTAAGAACACACCTTCTTTTCCCATAGAATGTATCGTTTTACCGCAGATTTGCTCTTACATGCCTTCTGTATCTTTCAGTCGCGAGAACTGGTCACATTTGGAGAATTTAGTCGTTTCTGATGACACCTACAATACTCCTGGACCTATAGATGCTCTCATCGGGTGCGAGTTATTCCCTTTAATTTTGTTGCCTGAGAAGGTGTGCGGTAAAGAGTTGGAACCTGTCGCATTCAATACATTATTTGGCTGGGTAGTGATGGGTAAAATTGATCGTATAAAAAGCAAGTCCTCATATTCCTGTTGCACACTATTGGAAGAAAACCGGGATATTAATAAAACTCTTCAAATGTTTTGGGAAATGGAGGAAGTTCCAAGTAGCAAGTCTTCATTAACCCTTGACGATCCCGCTGAAATTTCTTTTAACGAGACTCATTCTCGAACTCCTGAAGGACGTTTTATCGTTACTCTACCGTTTTCCAGTGGTGAGCCATTATTTTCTGACTCACGCTCCATAGCCCTAAAAAGGTTTTATAGCTTAGAGCGCCGTCTTCTTAAGGATCCTCCATTATTTGAGATATATTCCAAATTTATGAAGGAATACTTAGAGCTGGATCATATGGAACCCGTGTCTGCTCCTGTCTCTGACGTTGCCCAGCGCCACTTCTACATCCCTCACCATGGGGTTACTAATTCGAATAGTACGACTACTGCATTGCGCGTAGTCTTTGACGCATCTTGCAGTCCGCGGGATCGATCGTTGAATGACACTTTGTTGATTGGTCCCAAACTACAAAATGAAATTGTAAGTATTCTGTTAAGTTTTCGAAGGTTTCCTGTAGCATTTACTGCCGATATCAAAATGATGTATCGACAAATACTTGTTAATGACAGCCACCAAGACTACCAACGTATTTTATGGAGATTCTCCCCTCGAGAACCTGTTCAAGATTTTCGCCTAAAAACCGTAACCTACGGATTAAATTCAGCTCCTTTCCTTGCTCTGAGATGTCTTTTACAATTAGCCACCGAGGGTAGAGATAGATTTCCTAGGGCCGCAGCAATTTTAGCGTCCCAAGTGTATGTTGATGATATATGTGTATCTTGTAAATCTTTAGAGGATGCTGTGGATATCAAACAACAACTTATTGCTCTATTGGATGAGGGTTGTTTTTTCCTTAGAAAATGGTCTAGCAATTGTGTTGACTTCTTAGCTACTATACCTTCAGATATTCTACAGAAACCTCTCGCGCTTGACACTAAATCCGATCCTTACTTGAAGGTTTTGGGTCTCAGATGGTCTCCAGAGAAGGATATCTTCTCATACGACATACAATTTCTCAACTCGACATGTACTAAGAGATCTATACTTTCTGAAATCTCCAGAATTTTTGATCCAATTGAATTACTTTGTCCCATAACTCTATTAGTTAAGCAGCTAATGCAATCTTTATGGGCGAGAGGTATCGACTGGGACAGTGAAGTGCCCGCAGATATTGCCCAAAGGTGGACCGACTACAAAAATGAATTGCCAAGTCTTTCAGCATTAGAAATACCCCGTTATTGTTTTATTTCAAAGTATGTTAGTTTAGAATTCCATGCTTTTGGGGATGCTTCAGAGCTAGGTTATGGAAGTTGTATCTATTTTCGCCTCGTGTCTCCAGATGGCCAAATTTCTACTTATCTCCTCTATGCTAAGAGTAAAGTATCTCCATTGAAGAGATTGAGTCTTCCTAAATTGGAATTAAGTGCTGCATTAATGGCTTCCAAATTGCTTAAATATGCCTTAAATGTCTACAACATTCCCGACGTACAAAATATTTATGCTTGGTCTGACTCGACTATAGTCCTAGGTTGGATAAGGTCACCGCCCTGTCGTTGGCGCACTTTCGTCTCAAACAGGGTGAGTCAGATTCAAGACAATGTAGCACCTGAACGTTGGTTTCACATCAAATCAGAAGACAATCCAGCTGACCTTGCGAGTCGCCCTGTCCTTCCGTCTGATTTAGTTGACTGTCCCTTATGGTGGGCGGGACCAGCTTGGTTGTCGCGTCCCTCCGAAGAGTGGCCCAAACACGAACTTGGTGAATTGGACGAACCACTACCAGAAGAAAGAGGGACCATTCTCACGGTAATAAAAGGCTATCATCCTGTTGGTGATATTTTGAATAGGTATTCATGCTTACAGAAAATACTTCGCCTTATTACTTATTGGCGTCGTTTTCTTGGCATTCGTTTTAAAGTGGTTTCAGTGGTTAAAAAGGGTCCTTTCACGGAGCACGAGTTATTTCAGAGTCTTCTCCGCATTGTGAAGCAAGTACAAGCAGAAGCCTTTTATGAAGACATTTCCAATCTTTCGAACAAGAGTGTTTGTTCCAAGCCGTTAAGAAAGCTTGCTCCTTTCATCGATGAACAAGGACTTCTCAGGGTAGGCGGACGCCTTACTCACTCTCAACTTGATTACGATCAGAAGCATCCCGTTTTGCTTCCCAACAAACATAGGTTGACTGATCTTATAATAGATAATTTTCATAAAAGATACCTTCACTGTGGACAGCAGGCCTTGCGCTATTTTATATCTCAACGGTTTTGGATTTTGGGTGCTAAAGGAGCTATAAAACGTATTGTCCATAAGTGTTTCCGCTGCTTTCGAACACATCCTCAGGTAATAGAACCAAAAATGGGCGATTTGCCTAGTTTCCGCATTACCCAAGCCAAGCCCTTTCAATGTACTTCTTTGGATTTCGGTGGCCCTTTTCAGATACTGATGGCAAGACATAGAGGTTGCCGTACTCAAAAGGCTTATCTATCTCTCTTTGTGTGTTGTTCTACAAAGTGCCTGCATTTGGAACTGGTATCAGACCTATCCACTTCTGCCTTTCTTGCGTCATTGCGTCGCTTCATCAGTCGACGTGGTAGATGCTCCAAACTGCACAGTGATAACGGTACCAACTACGTTGGTGCAGCTCGATACTTAGCAGATTGCATGGCTAAAGCAGCCGCTGAGGAATTAATCGAGTGGAAATTTTTCCCGCCTTCAGCGCCTCACTTTGGTGGGTTACACGAAGCTGGCATTAAAAGCGTCAAAACCCACATTACTAAAATCATAGGGGAACAATTACTTACCTATGAAGAATTTTACACAGTTCTCACTCAAGTTGAGGCCGTACTCAACTCTAGACCACTTTGCGCTATGAGTAGTGATCCCAACGATCTATCCAGTTTAACACCAGGTCATTTTCTCTCCTTAGCTCCTTTATCAGCTATTCCCGATCACGACCTCACTTGTGTTCCTATGAATAGACTTGATAGGTGGCAGTTACTGACCAAAATGCATCAATCATTTTGGAAAAGATGGCATATGGAATATCTTCATTCTTTACAACAGAGAGCTAAATGGGATAAAGATACCACTCTTATCACGCCGGGTACTCTAGTTGTACTGAAGGAGGATAATTTACCTCCCCTCCAGTGGAGACTGGGACGGATTGATTCCATTCACCCTGGTGCTGACGGTGTTCCACGAGTAGTCACTGTCAGAACCCAAAACGGTTTAATCAAACGACCGGTTATTAAGGTATGTCCTCTGCCGGCCAATTAATCACAATTGATAAACTTTAATATTAGCATATTTTGTTTATTTTCTTTTTTTTTTGTTGTTTTTTGAAATACCGTTGTATTTGGTGGGCGGTATGTTCAGTTTTGGTTATTTATTTTGTATATTGACACTAAATATTAATTCATTATGTTCAGTTTTGGTTATTTATTTTGTATATTGACACTAAATATTAATTCATTACCTGGGTTTTCTATATATTGATTTCTTTATGATTCGGGGTTAATCGAATACATTTATCAATTTTTATTTTAATTTAATTTTTTATATACTTTATGGTAAAAAACGCGTGTCATTTCACCGCGATAATATGAGCCCTCGGGTTTTGTTTGGCCGAATTACCGCGCATAGTTTTCGCGTGTTTGCGATTGGTAACCCCTACTACATTGCTGCAATGGACATGGTGTGGAGAAAGAAAATCCGAGAGGCCTCGGGGGTCTTACACTAGAGTGCACATAAGGTAGGCCGTTTATTTTATAATTCGAGGGTTTATCCGTAGTTTTGTTTTGTTTGTGATCAAATTTTAAATTAAGAATTTATTTCGATGAACTTGTATACTATTATTCCACACGCGGCTTCTAAAAGGAAGTCTAGGAAACATTGAGTCTCTTACAGAGGTTATTTGGGCTGTAGATGTTTTTCTTTGAACGGGGTTCAAATAGCGTCTCCTAGAGCGTTAGCAGAGAAGAGTATTACAGTATTTAGTATAAGCTTCCAGATTTCATTATTGTTGAGATTGCAATAGAAACACACTTTCATGTAGTAGTCGCAGCAGCTTTAAAGTATATGACTTTTTAGTTAAGATGCCTTTCGAGTTTGTTTCATGGGTTGATAGGAAATTAAAGGGTAGATACAGATAAGTTACGAAAAAAAAAAGTATGTACACTATCCTCAAAGACCAGCAATAAATAAAAGAAATTGATGAAATAGTAAAGTTGACTGCGATATCTTAAAATCATTAATAAGATAGATAAATTAATTTTGAAAATATTAAATAATAAAAACAAATAATAAAATAGCAAAGAAAACCAAAATCATCAATAAGATAGATAAATTAATTTTGTAAATATTAAATAATAAAAATAAAATCATAATAGCAAAGAAAACCTACCACGGCCACATACACATAATATTTTTGGACATATGAACTTTTCCCAGATAAATAGTCAAATATTTCACGATACCTTAAAACAGAAGAATGCGGAAATATGTATGAAGTTAACACACGGTAGATGGCTTAGTAAATTAATAATGTATATGGTTTCTAATATCCTACTTTATTAATGAAAATTTTAACCATGTTTTTGTTTTTGCAGATATTATTGGTGGTGCCTGCCAGCTTCCAGTTCCGAAAAAAGAAATCCAACACTTTTCGTCTTTATTTACCCTGACCTTTGTGCGCAATAGTAAAAAGTACAGTTTGTACCGGCGAGGGTAACATTCGCAGAACTATATGTTTTTAAAATAAATGTTTTGGTCAATATTCACTAGAAAATCTTACTCCAAGAGGGGACACTAGTTTACATTCGAACCGCTAGAGGGTGCAGATGGTCACGCGAACAATATGATTAAGTCTCATTGACGCCATTGCTTTTCTTATGGGTGGGAAAATATCTGGGCTCTGATTGGCTTCGCCGCCATCGCAAACTAGAGGAGGGGGATTGATTAAACCCCACATTTCTGGTTGCTTATCCAATGGGGGCCAGTTTCAAGGGATTATGGGTAAAGGGGGAGGAGCTAGAGGGCCGTGGGGAAGGAGGACACGCCCACAAAAAGGGAGAAGAGTGGGGATGGACTATAGTGTACCTTTATACTACTTACGTATTACCGAAAATAACCAATGAACCACCAAAATTATGCACGGTATATGTCTGTTTACGTTGATAAATTAATGAATATTGAAGCTACACATCCTGGATTGTTAGATGATTGTAAACAGAGTTTCTTGGGTGTCAGAAGAACATCGAAATCTTTTTCAAGAATTCCTGTAGATTTGACCCTTGAACAAACGATAAATGCGGACGCCGCTGATATGAGGTCAGAAGATGATATTACCAAAGACTTAAAGAAGCCGGAAATGAAAAAATCAGCAAAAGACTGGGAAGTATTAATACAATTAATAATGAAGTCGACTAACCCCTTTCCATCAGATTTATCACCTGTACAATATTTCGAAAGGACAATCGGTTAGTGACGAAATATACAATTTTTTATCATCCGTTGAATCTGAAGGCCAAAAACAACGTATAAAGTTTATTACTGAAACCCGTGAAACACCTGACCGATTTGATAAAGCCATCAACAGAAATAAAATAATTAACTTTGATTATAAAAATACCAAAAAAGTAAAAATTGATGGCAAAATTAAAGAAATCAAGATTCAGCGAGACGTTTTCGTATGCATCAATAAAAAGTGACATTGACATTGAAAATGTATTAAGTTATCCTCTGGCTCCCATTCCATTTTCGCTGTGCCATTTGAACCATCAAATTTACCACCGACTAAAGAGGAACTGTTGCAACAAGTTAAAAGAACTCAGTATATTTGCAGCGTGTGGTGTAATTCACACATGCAAAATCCTACTGACAGGCAGCCTGAAGATTACAGATGGACAATTATTAATGGCAAATACGAATACTATCGGTTCAACGGTCCGCAAAGTCCATCTTTTGTTGAAATTTCTGCTACACATCCAGGTAAACAATAAATAAAAAATTTCCCCGTTAATTATTCTGCAATTAACTAATTTCTTAATTCTTTGATTACAGAATTCGACTATATGAGTGACGTAATGGATACCGACGAAAGTGACGAAGATGACGAGGATGATGTTAGCATCGGAGAGGACGATGAATTATCCAGTGAAACTGATGACGACGACTTGTCATGAAATATATTTTAATTAATAAATAAAAGTTATTTTATCAATTTTGTTTTTCATTGTATTCTGTAAATATTTCACGTTAACAACAAAACTAATCTAAGCCATTGAAGAAAATAAAAATTATTAATTTTATTTACCGTTCCCACTTACTTATTACTTGTATTATAATGAATGGGTGTACCGCATTAATTGAACTGAGGTGGCTTTTGCTTGATGAAAATCCATTTATCAACATAAATAAGAACTAAAAGTTCAGATTTTCACGAAATTATATATTATGACATGACAATTGTTTCGACTACTATATATACCGAAAAATGACCATAAAACCTTAATTAATGTTGTTGCGAGAATTTAAGTTCAATAAAGGAGAGGTATTTAAATCTTACTGATAGTTAAGCAATACATTTGAATGTCTCATTTTGTTAATCTCCATGGCTTCCAATAAATTTAATTTTCTAGTTTTTGTGGCTGTGTGTAATATATCAAAATTGTTGTCAAAAATGTGTTTTTTTCTGTGTTTAAGTGTGTAGCATAATTAGAATCTAGACTATTGTTTTTAAACGCTCTTATATGTTCGTTAATGTGTTTCTTGAAGGATCTACCTGTTTGTCCAACATAAATTTTAGGACAAGATCCACATTTCAACCTGTAGACACCTGATTTTTGGGATTTTGGACATTTCGATTTATTGTTTTTTAAATATTTTCCTATTGTGTTGTTAGTTCTAAAAGTTATTTTTAAACCACATTTTGGCAAATGTTTTGAAACTTTTTCGCTAGGTTCTCCTATGTATGTAATTGTCTTAAATTGTTCGTGTTCTGTATTTGGTTTCGAATAAATAGAGTTTACTGTTGTCTGTATTTGTTTTTTATTTATAATTTTATCTATAATGGACGGATTGTAGCCGTTGTTCAGTGCTATTTGTTTAATGATATTAAGTTCTTTGTTGTAATTTTCTGTTGAGAGTGGCGTATTAAGAAGTCTGCATATAAAAGAGTTAAATGCAGCCATTTTGTGTGTATAAGGGTGATTTGAGCTGTTATGTATGACTGTGTCCGTGTGTGAAGGTTTATGATATATTGAAAAATCTAATTTGTAATAGTTAAGTCTAAAAAATTAATAGAGTTATCCTGTTCAATCTCGATAGTGAATTTTATACGATTATGTATTGAGTTAATTAAATTAAATTAATTTAAAAAAGAATTCAATTGTCTCTCCGTCCCAACAAAGCAAGCAAAGACATTGTCCACATATCTATACCACCATAAAAAACTTTTACTTAAAGGATGTCCTAGTATGATATTTTCCGAAGTATCCATAAAAATCTCGGCTAACAAAGGACTAAGTGGGTTTCCCATAATCAAACCTTCTTTAGAGATAAAAATCTGTCCATTAAATTCAAAATAATTTTGGTCTAAAAATACTAATAAATCTTGTTTCACCAATGGGTTAACCTGTTTCCGAGTTAGGGTAAAATCTACTAAATCTATCACATCCACAGGTGGAATACTGGGAAATAAGTTTTGTACATCAAAAGACAATAGAGTTGCGTTGCGATCAAACACTGTCATGATACTGATATGAGTTAAAAACAAGTAAAAAAAATCCGGCGTGACAAAAAATATGAAAAAAAATAAATTTGATTTATTACATTATAAATAATCATGAAACAACTTAATTAAACTCATTTGTAAAAAACAGCATTATGGATAATGGCTGTAGGAATATTTTAAGAACAAAAAAAAAGTTAAACGCTCAACTAAATTTATAGGTTAGACCGTAATTCAGAGGTTAAGCAGGAATAATGTTCAAGAGTCGAACTTGCAACCTATTTTTTGTCGGACTAGCGAAATCTACCTATTTTTATGTAGGACATTAATTGATTTAGATAGAAAATGTCATAAAGTTTCATTTAATTTTGGTGTCCTACAGTTGCTGATGAATTACTTATTATCGTGAGGTCAACAACTTTAAAGTGTAGGACTGAAACATCCTACCAGTTTATTTGTAGGACAATGTGATCATTTGTTTATAAAAATTATTAGCAAGCTACAGTAAAAAATTTAGCATGTTGCTCATCACTTTTTATAAATAAATAATAGACACAACTTTGAGGGGGTAGCCACTCTATACCAAACCTATTTGTTTGTCGGCCAAATTTAATTTCAAATTATATATTTCAATATCTATAGATTTAACTAAAAACTAAACTGTTGCAGATCATTTTGGTATGGTAACTAAATTGACATGATTTTATACCTGCGCGTATAGTTAGCTACCTGCTACAACAATTTTCGTAGAGGAAAAGGTTGGGCGTCTTGGTGAAATGAAACCATTTCCAAAAGATTAGCTTGTTGCTTATCATTTTGAAAAAAGGTCCAGGGCTCCCGAACTATTAAAAAACAACAGAAGTCCCGCTGCAAGGAAAGCCCAGATCCAAGGCCAGACGAAATGGACGAAAGGAAGAACGAAGACACGAGTACAGAAAACGGGATACAAACAACATTTATGTAAAGGTAATAAATACATTCTGAATTGTCTCATAGACTTAATCCCCTAGAATTTGACACATTTGATTATAGAGTTCGAACAGACATTTCATCTGCCAAAGACATTTCTCAAATGTCACTAGTAAAAACTATCAAAAACAAAGCTTCTGAAAATAACATAAACGTTGAGATAGTGAGAAAAGCAGTACCACTTATCGACGAGGATCCACATCATCCCTCGTTAATAGTTTTTCTCCGAGCCGCTTTTCCACGCGTCTCTAATTTTCGAATCAATAGGTACGATCAAACCGAATTTAACTTTAGGAAGGCCAACTATATTATGCAACAAGTGCGGTAAACGGCATTTGACTCACGAGTTTATTTGACATGTACGGAGCGCAGCGGTGTGACTTAAAAAGTTTACCGAACGTCTTGCTTACTATACTTTTTCTACGACCGTTAGTTTCTGAATACATTTTCGCAAAACAACACTAATACATTCACTGACATGACCTGCAGAACTGACAGTCAAAATTCAAGGCGTGGGAAATATCTCCGAAACTGACGTGGTAAAGTGACGCTTCCTGCACGCTAGATCGGTGTGTAATTAGGTATTTTACAGACGGGATTAGAAAAATAATATTTTGTTATATGCTATTCACAAAAATGTTTTCGAAAGAAAATTTTCTTGCCAAAATTTGAATCATGCATATGAAATGACAATCGACAAAAAGGAACAAGAACGGCACCTAGTCAGTTGCGATTAAACAAGCAAGGTAGGATTTACCTTGCGCGTCGATACAGATGTAATTCGTCAAGTAGAATCCGAGAAATTTTGAAAATATCTGAAGGTTTAACGAATTTTGGAGAATTCGACAAACCTACGAAACCTTTCGAAGAGAACACACGTGTCCTGTTGAACTTGAAAAAGACGAAATTATTTTTAAAGAGGTATATTGTTGCTAAATAATAGATTTCTTTTAAATTAAAATATTCGACAGATCATGGTGACTCGTGAAACAACATCTCAGAATTGAATCGGCGAGTTGTGTATTTGCTGACAATCCGAACCTGCTCCGTTTAAATCAACAATTTTCGAAACTGTCCTCGCGTAAGGCCTGGTTGAATGGATATTGTATTTGTCGAACCCCTAAAGGTTAAAGATTTGGATCATTTTGGAAGATACATAGGCCGCGCTTTTCGAAACGGACAGACGTGCCCTTGTTCAACTTGATAAAGGATAAGAAGGATAAAGAAAAGGTATATTATTTGTATTAAAATAGACAATTTTTTAAGTAAAATATTTGACAGACCATGCCAACTAGTAAAACAGAATCCAAGAATTCAATCGGCGGTTGTGTGTTTACTGACAAGAATATAATTGCTGTTAATCCGGCCCTGCTTCGTGTACAAATGCATAGCTGCGAGACATAAAAATTTTTCGAAATTGCGGACCTATCTTCTTGGGAGTCTACGTTGGACCAATTCTGAAAACGACCCCAGAAATATAATTGGCGAGAAAATAGTTTTTTTTTTGTGTCAACAGTTAACAATTTTTTATTTTGGAAATAAGGGGTTTCAGGATGTACAGGAATTAGTAAATCAATTTAATGGCCTCAGCTCTTTAAACCCCCATCTTGAGACGCGTTAACTATCCGGATCGAGTTAAGTGGAGTAAGTATGTCACGTTTTTCATAAGAAAATTGAAGGAGATGTACCTACCATACTTTAGGAGCCCCTACTCCCATTTAGAGGTGATGAAATAAGAGCCAAAATCTTGTAATTATGAAGTGGAAAATGAAAAACAAGTTTTGGCATAAAATGTAAGTTTCTCATTTTACTTGATACGATAAGTACAAGACTTGCCTCGTTATTCTTAAGGAGGTTTAAAGCGGTGCGAGGTGAGCTTTCATATATGAAACAGACCAGTCGATGGGGACACGAGATATGGAAAGTTTGATCGTACTTGTCGCCACATTGCTTCCAAAACCGCATATATAAGGAATCCCGAACCATTCAGGTAAAATTTTGAAAACACATATTTATGAAAATGTAGAACCTCTTTTTTTACAGGGATATTGAGACGTAGACCAGTATCTTTTTAAGTCGGAATTTGGGGTAAAGAAGACGCAGAAGCTCCAGTCGGGTACCATCGGCAACGTAGGCGACTGATATATTTCCACCACTACATATGTTTCCACTGAAAAGTCTTCCCTTGATTGGATTGTAATTTCCTATTTGATGGTGTTGACTGACTAAATAAGAAAACTTGAAGGTAACCTCTTACAGAACGCTATGGAAATATGTTTAGGAACATATATACTCTGTCCTCCAGTCAGTTTCACATAAACTTTGCACTTATTATAGGAATGTCACCTACTTTTTTGTGTTAATAGTATTGAAAGTAGTAAGTGGTAGCTGAATTCATAGTCCAATGTTAGTAATATGGGTGGACTTTCGAATATCGCCTCCCAGAGGGTGTCTGTTTTGAACATAATACACAAAATGGACGTTCAATAACTCTCATTGCTTAGACTGGATGGTTTTTAGAGTGGGTGTAAACTATGGTCATATACCGTGATCAAATTCAGAACTAGAAAATCGTTGTGTCAGTGAATTACAAATAATAATAAAATTTATTGTAGGCACCTAGTAAAGTCTCGAAAATTTCCATTTTTGGTGCCAAATTGGTTACTCCAGTAAGTTCCAACTGTTCTGATTTTTTAAAATACTTTATGATGTTAGTGAGTTTCATTTCAATTATTTGTTACTTAAATTTTCTGCGTATTAAACCTTACTTAACAATACGCTATTCGTTATCGCAGGTAGAATTAATGCCACTGACTAACCTGTTTTTGTCCGGTTGGGGAGGGGGGGGTAGTTTGGTAGTGTGCTATCATTTATAAAACTGGGGAAAGTTTCGATGTCTTCAAATCGTAAACACATTTCATTAGAATTATATTTTTAAAATATTGATTAGGACATGTACTGCACTAACTTAATATTCATACACATTGCGGAAAACGTACAAATTTATATTAGAGAAAATTAAATAATTTTAAAGGTTGGTTTTTCAAAAGGTGCAGATTTAGTTAAAGAACAGATATAGACTAAAGGGAGGCACTATAATAAATATTAGAATTAAAAAATCGATGTTTTCGTGTCATAGCGAAAGATGAATTATTATTAAAAATAATAGTTGCATTAATTGTGGTCACCATTTGTGAAAAGTATGGAAAATATCCGCTAGGTTCGCATACCTTTTTACAAAATCAAGTATTTAAGTAAATTGGTAAATTATTTTTTAATGTGGCTAACAAAATACACAGACAGAAAAGTTCAGATACTGTTCGTTAATGTAGCGCATAAAAAATTAGAAAAGAGAACGATTCGTGTATGGAATACGTAGTTCGTACGGAATATTAGTCTGAATGTTGCAAAACAGTGAAGGAGTGTTGCGCTAAGTGTGGTTCAGAGAGGCTATTTGGTCTGTAGAAAGTTTTTCTTTGAACGGGGTTCAAATAGCGTCTCCTAGAGCGTTAGCAGAGAAGGGTATTACAGTATTTAGCATGAGCGTTCAGATTTCATTGTTGTCGAGATTGTCACAGAAACACACTTTCATGTAGTAGTAGCAGCAGCTTTAAAGTATACGACTTTTTAGTTAAGATGCCTTTCGAGTTTGCTTCATGGGTTGATAGGAGATTAGAGTGTAGATACAGATAAGTTACGAAAAAAAAAGTATATACACTATCCTCAAGGATCAGCAATAAATAAAACAAATTGATGAAATAGTAAGGTTAACTGAGAAATTTTAAAATCATCAATAAGATAGATAAATTAATTTTGAAAATATTAAATAATAAAAAAATAGCAAAGAAAACCAAAATCATCAATAAGATATCTATTTAATCTATTTATCTAAATTAATTTTGTAAATATTGAATGATAAAAATAAAATTAAAATGGCAAAGAAAACCTTAATGTCCATATTTTTAACCACGGCCAAATACACATATGTTCGAAATAGGAACTTTTCCCAGATAAATAGTCAAATATTTCAGGGTACCTTAAAACAGAAGAATGCGGAAATATTTATGAAGTTAACGCACGGTAGATGGCCTAGTAAATTAAAAAAAATGTATATGGTTTCTAATATCCTACTTTATTAATGAAAATTTTAACCATGTTTTTGTTTTGCAGATATTATTGGTGGTGAGAGCCAGCTTCCAGTTCCGAAAAAATAAATCCAATACCTTTCGTGTTTATTTCCCCCTGTCCTTGTGCGCAATAGCAAAAAGTACAGTTAGTACCCGCGAGGGTAACATTCGCAGAACTTTATGTTTTTAAAATAAATGTTTTGGTCAATATTCATTCACTAAGTTGCCTACTTGTTCTCGCCTAAAATCATTTGTTATTAATATGAATTGCCAAATTTTAATTAAAACAAGCGGAATGGCGTTGAGTACAGCCGTCCATAAAATTATGTGCTATTCTGACTAGAAAATACCATTTTAAATTTTTTTCTCACATTCCAAAACTGACTTTTCTGAGAAACTTTGAAATAATAACCAGTTTTGTTACAAATTGAAAGTGTGAAAAACCTATTTTTCTAGGTACCGTAATTCTTAAGTTGTGATTTTTTCAAAATTCAAACTTCAATCTATTTATCTGAATCTATCTGAAATAATTATTTTGATAAAAACTTAGCACACTTCCAACAAATGCAGCATTGAACTGTCCGCTTACTTGATTCCAAGCTGTCTCTTTATGCTTTAAAAAGTTCATATCTGATCTTTTGCACTGTATAATGTGTTTATACTTATTGCAAAGTTTTATTAATATTTTCTCTGATTTGAGGAAGTTCTTTCCTTTAATAATCTCGCTTCTTTTCATAACTACACTTATCACTCATGAAAGAATAAAAGAAGACAAGACATAAAGCTCGAAGATTGGGCCCCAAAACTAATAACTAAATCATAAAAAAGCAATTAAACCGGTCGTCGCTAGAAACAAAAAATAGAAAAATTCAGGTTATGTTGCAGTCCGCTGATTGTTTTTCACCAAAGATAAAATGGAACCGCCAAGACATTAAGCCCAAGCAACTTTAGTCTAATCCAGGGTTTGATAAACCGAGGAGAAGTAGGTGCTGAGAATCAGAACTAAAAAGTAATACCCAGTTAGTTAACCACGAAAACCTACCCGCACTGACCCAGGAAAGCGTCTCTCGAGATTTTGACTGGCAGCGGACCGAATTAAAGCAAAACAAGAAGAGACATTTTGGCCGAATGATTCAGTCCATATATCTCCAATAGAAGTGATAAAAAACATACCCTCCTAACCTAAAAAAATCTATATATATATTTTTACTAGTACATTATGTTTTTGCATAAAATTTGTTGGGCTGTATAATTCGTGATAACAGTGCAAAAAACTTTTTGAGCTAGTAAATATTAAGAATCCTTTAAATTATTCTTTTTAATGGCGACTCTAACTTCATGGAAGGAAGGTAAGCATTTAATAATATATTTTATTGAAATTTTTGTTAATTGTGTTAAAGGCACCACAAGCAAAAATGAGTCGTCCAACGCCTTGCGCATTATGGTATGTCAATGCCTTAAGTTTATATGTTAATAATTGTTTAAACAATTTAGCAAAAAATGGGTTACATATATGGATCTGGATTGGGCAAAAACAAACAGGGAATTACACAAGCTATAGACCTGATCCCTAATTTGGGTAGACGTGGTTTTGGTCATGTAATAAACGACTTAGATTTTTCGGAGGAGACTTGGGATTTTAGCGAAGATGATGTAGAGGTTCAGGAAAACTTGCTTTGGCTTGAGTCTGAAAATAAAAGTTTGCATGAGAACACTTTGAACAGCTGGTTAAAAGATGGTAAAAGCAACCACAGTATTGATAGTACCTTCTGTAATGCACAAATATTGGCTGATGTTTTTGAAGCTAAAGTAAGTAGACAGAATTGCTTTCCATGTATCATTTTTTCTTTTCATTTTTAGACCATATTTGATCAGTTAGATTTACTAGAGCTCTCTAGAGCTAGGGCCAAGTCAAACCCTTTTGAAACTATTAAATCAGTGTTTTTTATGAATCGAGCAGCATTAAAAATGGCTAACATTGATGCTGCAACCAATTTTATGTTTACCCGCATTGAGAAAAGTGTATGAATGCTATTGTATAAATTATTGTATTTTTAAATATAGTTCTTTTAGATTGATTTTCAGGATGAAAAAGGACCAATATACTTTGCAGATATCTGTGCCGGACCAGGAGGTTTTACAGAATATGTACTATGGAGAAAGAATTGGCTTTATAAAGGTTTTGGATTGACATTAAAATGTGATAATGATTTTAGAATAAGAGAGTCAAATTGCGCCAGTTCTGCCACGTTCCAAGCATTGTATGGAAAGAGTGGAGATGGTGATGTCTGCAATCCAGAGAATATTACTGACTTTGCAGAAAGAGTTAGGGAAGAGAGTGGTGGAGGTGTACATTTTATCATGGCAGATGGGGTAAAATCATTTAATTGCCATGAATTTTGCTTTAAAAATTTTTTTAAAGGGTTTTTCTGTTGATGGAAATGAAGCTATGCAAGAAATTTTATCTAGGAATATTTACATATGCCAATGTATGGTGGCTCTAAAAGTTTTAAAGCCAAATGGACATTTTGTAACTAAACTTTTTGATGTTTTCACCCTCTTTAGCGTCGGACTCTTGTACCTAATCCATTTATGCTTTGAAAAAGGTATGTTCTAATAGAGTAAGAATGAATACATTTTTTCAAACACCTAAATATTTTAGTTACCATTTTGAAACCAAAATCTTCGAGACCCGCCAATTCTGAAAGATACCTTATATGCAAAAGATTTAGAGAGAGTTCATGCACAAGTTGTGTGCGGGAGTACCTATGGAAAATTGTAAATCGGCTATGGGAGATGAGAGATGATAAAAATTACAATGTTTTGCAGCTAGTACCTCTTAAAGTGCTGCAAAGAGATTCAATTTTTTTTAAATATATCATGACTAGCAACAATGAGTAAAATTATTTAGATTATTCTTAAAGATCATAACAGACATATTATTTTCTAGAATTGCGTTGAATCAAATAAGAGCACTGAAAAAGTTAGCTTGCTTTTGCCGGAACCCAAGATTAATGGATGATAGGCAGTCAGAGCTGAGGAGCCAATGCTTGGAGTACTGGAAAATTCCAGATAATCCTAAAAAGCCTCAACCTAAGTTTACAATCCGTAAATTTTTCTCCAAGCATGACATTCCTTTCGGTAAAATTCTAAAACATAATTTAGTATTGATAACCCATATTCACATTGTCCCAAAAGTTAAATTTAATTAATTGATTTTCAAAACTCAAAAAGAACAATTACAATCCTCATACAGTTTCTCATAAAAAAAGTATCAGATTTTGAAAGGTTGGTTGGGTTTATACTAAACTTTATTTTATTATTTATTATTTTATTTCTTTTTTGCCTTTTTTTTGGGTAGATAATTTAAATTTGGCAACTTTTGAGACAAAATTTAAGAGTAGATACTGTTACAATAGGTTGCCCAACTGGTTTTTCTGAAAATGTTATATTAATTAGCTAATTAATTTTACAGGCTTTTTAATGAAAACTCCAACGTGCACATTTCAAGAGGAATTATTGGTAGCTGTTGTTCAAAATGTGAACGATTGGTACTATTGCTTAACTGGAAGCCAGAACAGTACTACCTTTTTCCTAGGTAAACTGCCCTACTATATATTTGTTGTTAATGTTTTTGGAAATTTTATTTTATTATTTTCTAATATATTAAATTTTACAGGTGATAATCGTTCAAACGTCTACAAATTTGTGGACCGTAATTGGAAATACATTCCGAACATTTTACTGACTCCGGGAACGTTGATATATGGGGACCAAGTTACTGAGCAGGTGGAAATGCATGATAAGCAAACGGAAAAGTTAAGTTTGCATGTGATTGACGCCCTGTTTTTGGGAAACGACAAATTGCAAGAATCCGGGTTTCATGAAAGGCATGAGCTGATAGATATATATTGTAAATCTGTCAACAAAGGGTCACAAGCTGGGAAGTCGGTGAAGATTCTACACAAGGAATTTCGAGAGTTGAAATATTTGCCATCCGACAATCGGCTCTCTGTGCTGGGTTACGGAAATCTATCAGAAGGATACCACATTAAATCAATCATGTTAATTAATGCGAAACAAAGTAAGTGATCCCAGGAAAAGTTTGACCTGACTGATAGGTTGTGTTTCAGAGTTTTCATTGGAATCTGTGTACCTGATAGAAATATCAGACGAAGATTCAACATTCAAATACTTAAGGGCAAAGATGGCAAGATAATCTTTTGGTGCTAATAAATTTTTTATGTTTATTAAGTTTTCGTTCGTGTCCTAATGGAGACATCTGAAACAAACTCAATAAAAAATAATTTGGAAATTTCAGGAAAACATTTTCATTAATTGGGTCATCTAAAAGTTTATTGACAACCACAAAAAAATATCAGTCTATCAACTAAAAAATGTCAGCTACAAGTTTGTTTGGGCTCGTAAGTATGCATGAAGTCTTAAAAACTGGAAGTGATCCTATGTAGGGTAACCGCAAACCTCTTTCCAAGCGTGTTTCAATCAGGGTAGCATTTATTTATCATATCTTATGGACCAGAATGCTCTCTAGCGAAATCTTAGAGTAACAATGCCAATTATTTTGATAACTATGATTCAGATCAAAACTACAGTCATGTTTAACTAATGCTGGAATTAAATCTGGACCCATTGTGAATTTAGGTTTAATTACTCTAACCAGCTCATATTCGGAGAACATCTTTGTGTTTATATTTTTAGAGTGGTGCAAGTTACTAATGCCATTAAAATTGTTGAAAAAACTCAAGTTTGAAAATGACTGTCGAAAACATAGTTGTTTCCAATAAACGCCAAAAACTTTTTTTAGGATCTTTTTTACTGTCATATTTAATATGCAGTTGAAGGCTGAATTGAAGCCCAAGTGGTAAAATCGGGCCTAGCCGTCGACTAATTTCGATTTTACTGCGGCCAAAACTACTTTTCTTTGATCTTCGTTATTATTAAAATACAACGAACAAAATCCATCTATAAACAAAATAAAGCTCTCCAAATGACCTCTATTTCCGGAAAATGTAGGTAAAAGTGAAGTACGGAATCAAAGGTTTTCCATTTCGTTTTTATAACTAATACATTATCTAACAAGTCTACTATATCCTCTGGAATAGGCGTTGATGATTTATTAAAATCTTCGGAAATACTATCACTTTCCGATTGGTGAATACTTAACCTAGCCCTATTGCATTTCAAACCACGTTTGGAAGCGTCAGATATTAAATAATGGTCATTTAGCAATCACTTGCAGAACAATCAAGACAATGCGATAAACCTTTGCTGCGGAGGCTCACAACCAAGTCCTATGGCTGAAAGGCTTAACGTCGGGACGCTGATCTGCTTCGGGAGTTCAGAATTCGTTGAAATTCCTGCAGTGAGCAGTCCGGTTGCGAGGGTGAAGTCAGTCGGTTTCATTCTGTTTTGAGAATCACTTCGCAACAACAAAGAACCGATAAGGGGCGAAATTGTTCATCTGTTCTCAGCGGCAATTAAATAACACGAAAAGGTTTATTTTCGAAATATTCATCTATATACAGCGTGTTTTCTAATTGAATGTCAATAATTATGGGGGCAATTTTTGGGTTCATATTAAAAAGAAAACTTCATATGAACACATTTCCTAAACTTTTCAGATACAGGATGGTAAAGTTTTCAAAAATAAAATAATTTTTTTTAATATCTATAATACCATTTTAGATATTTTAATGAAATTTGACACGCACGTAGATCAGGACCCATTATTTATCAAAATAAATAAGAACTAAAAGTTCAGATTTTCACGAAATTATATATTTTTACATGACAATTGTTTCGACAACACCGTGTCTTTATCAAATGTAATATTTCCAAACTACCTGAGACTATATATACCGAAAAATGACTATAAAACCTTAATTAAAGTTGTGGGAATTTAAGTTCAATAAAACAGAGGTATTTAAATCTAATTGATCGTTAAGCAATATATTTGAATGTCTCATTTTGTTAATCTCCATGGCTTCCAATAAATTTAATTTTCTACTTTTTGTGGCTGTATGTAAAATATCAAAATTGTCGTCAAAAATTTGTTTTTCTGTGTTTAAGTGTGTAGCATAATTAGAATTTAGACTATTGTTTTTAAACACTTTTTTATGTTCGTTAATGCGTTTCTTGAAGGATCTACCTCTTTGTCCAATATAAATTTTAGGACAAGATCCGCATTTCAACCTGTAGACACCTGATTTTTGAGATTTTGGACATTTCTTTTTATTGTTTTTTTTTTTTAATTTTCCTATTGTGTTGTTAGTTCTGAAAGCTATTTTTAAACCACATTTTGACAAATGTTTTGAAACTTTTTCACTAGGTTTTCCTATGTATGTAATTGTTTTAAATTGTTCGTGTTCTGTATTAGGTTTCGTATAAATAGAGTTTACTGTTGTCTGGATTTGTTTTTTATTTATTAATTTTATCTATAATAGACGGATTGTAGCCGTTGTTCAGTGCAATTTGTTTAATGATATTAAGTTCTTTGTTGTAATTTTCTGTTGAGAGTGGTGTATTAAGAAGTCTGTGTATAAAAGAGTGAAATGCAGCCATTTTGTGTGTGTATAGCGGTGATTTGAGCTGTTATATATGGCTGTGTCCGTGTGTGAAGATTTATGATAAATGGAAAAATCTAATTTGTTTTGCGTTTTCGTAATAGTTAAGTCTAAAAAATTAATAGAGTTATCCTGTTCAATCTCGATAGTGAATTTTATACGGTTATGTAATGAGTTAATGTAATTTAAAAAAGAATTCAATTGTCTGTCCATTCCAACAAAGCAAGCAAAGACATCATGCACGTATCTATACCACCACAGAAAACTTTTACTTAAAGGATGTTCCAGCATGATATTTTTCAAATTATCCATAAAAATCTCGGCTAACAAAAAACTAAGTGGGTTTCTCATAATCAAACCTTAGAGATGTAAATCTGCCCATTAAATTCAAAGAAAATTTGGTCTAAAGATACTATTAAGTAATCTAATAAATCTTGTTTCGGAGTTAGGGTGAAATCTACTAAATCTATCGCATCCATAGGTGGAATACTGGGAAATAAGTTTTGTACATCAAAAGACACTAGTGTTGCGTTAGAAGGGATTTTGATATCTTTAATTTTGTTGATTAATTCAAAAGAATTTTTTATTGCAAATTTTGGTTTAAAATCTGTGTGAAAATATTTACTAATGTTGTTGAGATTTTAACTGCTGAAGCAGTTACATAAGACACAACTAATCTAATGGGCTTATCTTGTTTATGTAATTTAACTAAAGAATATAATTTCGGCGGTTGTGGATTCATAATGGTCTTTGATATAACTCTTTAGGATAGTTTGTGATACATTGGAAAAGTTCTGGTATAGTCATAGCTATCGATCTCCCAGAATATATGTCAAAAACCAACAATTTTCTTAAAACCAAAACTTTTCCAATGTATCAAACACGATCCTACCGAGTTATATCAAAGACAAGTCAAGGTAGTAATTACTAACTCCACACTATTTAGTGACAAACACCAATATTTTTTAACAATTATGAGTCCACAACGTCCGAAATTATATTCTTTAATTAAACTACATAAACAAGATATGCCCATTAGACCAGTCGTGTCTTATGTAACAGCTCCAGCAGTTAAACTCTCAGCAAAATTAGTAAATATTTTAAAGTTCCACACAGATTTTAAACCAAAATTTGCAATAAAACATTCTTTTGAATTAATCAACAAAATTAAAGATATCAAAATCCCTTCTAACGCAACACCATTGTCTTTTATTTTCCTGTAGATAGATTTAGTAGATTTCACCCTAACTTCGAAACAAGTTAACCCATTGGTGAAACAAGATGTATTAGATTGCTTAATAGTATCTGTATACCAAAATTATTTTGAATTTAATGGATAGATTTACATCTCTAAGGTTTGATTATGGGAAACCCACTTAGTCCTTTGTTAGCCAAGATTTTTATGGATAATTTGTAAAATATCTTACTAGAACATCCTTTAAGTAAAAGTTTTCTATGGTGGTATAGATACATGCAAGATGTCTTTGCTTGCTTTGTTGGAATGGACAGAAAATTGAATTACATTAACTCATTACATAATCGTATAAATTTCACCATCTTGATTGAACAGGATAACTCTATTAATTTTTTTGACTTAACTATTACGAAAACGCAAAACAAGTTAGATTTTTCCATTTATCATAAACCTTCACACACGGGCACAGTCATAGATAACAGCTCAAATAACCCTTATACACACAAAATGGCTGCATTTAACTCTTTTATACACAGACTTCTTAATGCGCCACTCTCAACAGAAAATTACAACAAGCACTTTTACAATAGCACTGAACAACGGCTACAATCCGTCCATTATAGATAAAATTATAAATAAAAAACAAAACCAGACAACAGTAAACATACATAGGAGAACCCAGTGAAAAAGTTTCAAAACATTTGTCAAAATGTGGTTTAAAAATAGCTTTCAGAACTAACAACGCAATAGGAAAATTTTTAAAAAACAATAAAACGAAATGTCCAAAATCTCAAAAATCAGGTATCTACAGGTTGAAATGCGGATCTTATCCTAAAATATATATAGGACAAACAGGTAGATCCTTCAGAAAACCCATTAACGAACATAAAACAGCGTTTAAAAACAATAGTCTAGATTCTAATTATGCTACACACTTGAACGCAGAAAAATACATTTTTGACGACAATTTTGGTGTTTTACATACAGCCACAAAAAATAGAAAATTAGATTTATTGGAAGCCATGGAGATTAACAAAATGAGACAATGAAATGTATTGCCTAATTATCAATTAGATTTAATAACCTCTCCTTTATTGAACTTAAATTCTCACAACATTAATTAAGGTTTTATGGTCATTTTTCGGTATATATAGTAGCAGGTAGTTTGGGAATATTACATTTGATAAAGGCACGGTGTTGTCGAAACAATTGTCATGTAAAAATATATAATTTCGTGAAAATTTGAACTTTTATTTCTTATTTATTTTGATAAATAGATTTTCATCAAGTAAAAGCCACCTCAGTACAAGCCATTAATTAGTGTACCCCATTTTTTTTTTAATACAGTGGCGGGCTTACAGAATTTCACCTGTCTATTTTGGCAGTGATTGATGGTAAGCCATTGATTTCTCTGACAATAAAAATTATTCTTACAATCATTTCTAAAGCAATTTAATTTCTTAATTTTTTCGCTTAAAAAAATAAAAATCTCTTCTATGCATGGTTATAACAATATCGTTAATATGACAGCACACAGAGAATAGTTTTGGTTAGTTATTAATTGGTTGGTTATTATTTTATGCAGTTGTAGAATTTAAACATCAAGAACAATTTTCGGCAAATATTTGGGCTGAAATTGTTGGAAACTACTTAATTGGACCCTTTTTCCTGCAAGAAAGGCTAAATGGCTATAATTATCGCCGTTTTTTAGAAGAGAATTTGCCAACATTGCCCAGTACCATATTTACCATTATTATATTTAAATAGGAACAAAATGTGGTTCGTCATGCATAACGGCACGCCTGCTCACTTTAGTATTGCAGTAAAAGAATATTGAAATCGCACATTTACTAGCCGATGAGTAGGTCGCAGCGGACCTCAAACATGGCCCCCTAGGCCCGCAGATTTAAATAGTTTGAACCTTTTTCTATGCGGGCATCTTAAAAGTCTGGTTCATCGCGCCCCAGTTAACACTGCGGAAGAGCTGAAGGACTTTAAAGAGTGCGTGGCAATATAAGGAAAAGAGCTGAAGCATGTATCCTTCAACGTGAAGAATACTTTCTAACAACTTATCTTTTTTCTGTTTTTTTTTTTTTTCAAAAAGGTTACTAATTTATTAACAGACAATTTTGTAAAAAAATATTAATAGTAGCTAGTGTTTTTTTAAATAAGAATTTCAAACTGCCCCCCATTGGATAAGCAAGGGTTTAATCAATCTCTCTCTAGTTTGTGTTGGCGGCGAAACCAATCAGAGCCCAGATATTTTCCCACCCGTAAGAAAAGCAATGGCGTCACCATCTGCACTCTCTAGCGGTTCGAATGTAAACTAGTGTCCCCTCTTGGAATAAGATTTTCTTTAATAAGGTAACCCACCTAGTGAATATTGACCAAAACATTTATTTTAAAAACATAAAGTTCTGCGAATGTTACCCTCGCGGGTACAAACTGTACTTTTTACTATTGCACACAAGGACAAGGGAAATGAACACGAAAAGTATTGGATTTCTTTTTTCGGAACTGGAAGCTGCCTGACACCACCAATAATATCTGCAAAACAAAAACATGGTTGCAATTTTCATTAATAAAGTAAGATATTAGAAACCATATACTTTTTTTTAATTTACTAAGCCATCTACTGTGCGTTAACTTCATGCATATTACCGCATGCTTCTGTTTTAAGGTATCGTGAAATATTTGACTATTCATCTGGGAAAAGTTCATATTTCGAAAATATTATGTGTATGTGGCCCTGGTAGGTTTTCTTTGCTATTTTAATTTTATTTTTATTATTTAATATTTACAAAATAAATTTATCTATTGATATGTGGGCGGACTGGGTTTTCGAAAGAAAACAGTAAAGTTAATTACTTCCACTTTAATATCACAAAAATAAAGGTTCTTTATTTGACCACGGTACTGCACGTGAAAACGTTGTTGCCTCTTGGACACACCGGCTGAGACTAACTTTTTGGTCGGCCCGCGGTGTTGCCAAATACACCACACTCCTCCCCCCTAGATTTTCCTCTAGGTTGTGTAATCCTCCAAATATCGTGGAGGGCGCCTTGTTCTGGCCGGCCGGGAGTGAAGGGATAACGACCCTTGGAAGAATCTCTGAGGATTCCGCGAATCGCGAAACGTCGTAGTTCTGACTGTCTGAGACAGGTACGGTCTCTTCGGTGAGTGTACGCGGACGAATTTGATCGGTATGTCTACGTGTGATTTTACCATCGGGAGTTTTCACCTTGTAGCTGAGCGGTCCCGTTGATTCTATTACCGTTGACGGTAACCACCTTTGACCGGGAGCGTAAGACCTTACAAACACCGGATCATTCTCTTGGAAAGATCGAGAGGTTTCATTAGAAGAGTATTTGTCTTCTTGCTTGGCTGACATTTCTTTGGTGAAATCTAGTTGCATACGGTCTAAAAGCGTCGCTAACTTTCGTCCCATCCAGACTTCTGCTGGAGATCGACCTGTTACGCTGTGGGGTGTAATGTGCTGAGTTAGTAGGTATCTTGACAAAGCTAACTGGACCTTCTCGTTCCCCATTCTCTTGAGTGCATTTTTTACATTTTGCACCATACGTTCTGATTGTCCATTACTACTTGGATGGTAGGGAGCGACCAAAGCTTGACGAATCTGGTTTGTTTTGAGGAATTGTTGAAATTCTTCGGATGTAAAAGCTGTACCATTGTCGGAGACAATAACATATGGAATGCCATGTGTTGCAAAATTTCCCTCATGACTTTGATAGTTGCTGCACGTGTTCGTGACCAAACGAACTTCCAGCCATTTAGAGAATGAATCAATTACAATTAAAAATGATTTACCATTCATGGGGCCTGCAAAGTCCACGTGAAGTCGTGTCCAGGGTGCACGAGACCATTCCCATGGATGTACCGGAGCTTTTCTAGGCATATTTCGTGCTTCCTGGCACTCGGAGCAAGTTTTAATTTTATTTTCAATGTCACGGTCAAGGTTTGGCCACCAAACGTATGAGCGAGCAAGAGCCTTCATTTTTACCATGCCTGGGTGTCCAGAATGAAGAAGATCGATCACACTTTTCCTCCCTCCTGGAGGTGTTATGACCCTGGTTCCCCAAAGCAAACAATTTTGGTAACAACGTTCTGTCGTTGAAAGAAAGGCTGAAATTCGTCAGGGAATTTAGATCTTTCCATCGGCCAACCTTTCCATACCCATTGTAAAACTTTGGATAGAATTGGAGCCTTGGCTGTTTCACTGGCGATACGCTTAGCATCGACCACTCTTTCCGGGATGTTCTCAAACATCAAAACATCGCGGGTGCATTCGGTGGTTCTGGAGTGTTTAATTTCTGGGGTAAACGACTAAGCGCGTCGGCGTTGCCAATTCTTGAGCCTGGAACATGGTGTAGATCGTAGTCATATGCTGTGAGCATCAGAGTCCATCTTAACAATCTCGGAGAAAGGATTTCTGGGATTCCCTTCCTCGGGCTAAAAAATACCTAGGAGAGGTTTATGGCCTGTTCGGATGCAGAATTTTCGTCCATATAGGTAATCGTGGAACTTCTTAACTCCTACAATGATGGCGAGAGCTTCTTTGTCCAGCTGTGAGAAATTCCTTTCTGTTGAGGATAATGTGCGACTATGGTAGAGTTGTTTATGTTCGTCATAATGTCCTAGTATGGGCTCTGAAATTAGGATATTCTTTAGTAAGTTGAACGCTTTTTCATGTTCTGCATGCCGAGACGTCTTTATGTAGCAGATTATGCAATGGATTAGTAATCGTTGCTTTGTCTTTAAGAAAAACATGGTAGAAATTTATCAAACCGAGGAAAGCTTGCAATTCCCTTTTGTTGGTTGGCGCAGGCGCGTTAACAATTGCTTTCACCTTCTCTTTGGTCGGTCGAATTCCCTCTGCACTAATACTAAAACCTAAAAATTCTATAGATTTCGTGTGAAAAATGCATTTATCACGGCGTAGATTAAGTCCATCTTCTCGAAAACGGGTAAGTACTTCACGCACTTTACGGTCCAAATCTGTTTCGGAATGTCCAACTATGAGAATGTCGTCGTAATATGGAAGAACTCCTGGGATTCCGGTGAGTCTCATGTCCACGAAACGGAAAATTTGGGGTGCCATGGAGACACCAAATTGTAAGCGTTTGCTCCTAAAAGGTCCTTGATAATGGTCTGTGCGTCTGCAGCTTCTTGATCTACACTACACAGGTAAGCTTGAGCCATGTCTAGTTTTGCGAATATTTTACCACCTGCTAGAGCTGCTAATATATTTTGAACAGACGGAACTGGATAGGGGTCTGTACGTAACGCCTAGTTTATGGTACTTCCGTCACCATTGTCCTGGGCGACAACAACAATGGGAGTGGCCCGTTTTGGATGAGTCACTGGCTCCAGCACACCTTGATCGACAAGTCTATCCAATTCACGATCAATCTTGTCCTTTAAATCGAACGGTACCTTTCGGACTTTGAGAACAATAGGATTTATGTTCGGATCTAAGGAAAAACTTACGGGAGGCCCTTTGAATTTCCCTAGAGTTGACTCGAATACTTCCGGGTATTCCTTGACAAAGTCTGGGTTCGAATCGCTTATCTGATTTATTCCTGTAATAGTTAAACCTAGTCTTCCAAACCAGTTTCTTCCAAGCAGACTTGCTCGGTTGCCTTCAGTAACAATAAGTGGAAGTGTAGCACTTTTTTGTCCCCGTTGTACGTTCACGTAACACTCGCCAATTGTCGAAATTACATGGTTTCACCTTTGGAGAATTGTCCCTGAAAAGTTTTTGAAAGTTTGATTTGCCTATTATGGAATGTCCGGCGCCGAATCGATTTCCATTCTTATCGGTTTCTTATTCAGGAGGACGTCTACCAGCTATTTACCAGTGATGCTGTCCGATTTCACACTGTAAAGCGAAAAATGGTACACCTGGTCTTCCGAACTGTTCTCGTTTTGTGGCACGTTTTCGAAACTGCTTTCACTAGATTGTTGGTTCACTTTTAGTTTTTGTTTTGAATGTTTTTTCTTTGAGAAACATGCATGTTCTACGTGTCCTATTTTCCAGCAAAATTTGCACTTTGCGTTTTTGTAAACACACGAGTCTGGGGAGTGCTTTTCTTCGCAGCGAAAACACCTTTTGGAAACTCGCGAAACGCTTGTTTTCAGCTTCGAGGGATCTTTGTTTACCTTTTCGCGTGCGTTTACGTCATGCACATCAGCTGATTGTCCGCCGCCTTCCTTGATGATTGCAAGGCTGCGTGCTGCCACCTCGTAAGCAAGGCACATATCATGCGCTTTTTTGAAGGTAATGTTTTCTTCCGCTAGAAGTCGTCGTTGGAGCCCGTCATCGCGCACGCCGCATACGAGTCTATCACGCAACATAATCTCAAGGTTATCGAATTCACAACTTTCGGCCAACCGGCGTAGCTCTTTGATGTAGACGGAAATGGATTCCTCGGGGTGCTGGTCCCGCTGATAAAACTTGAATCGGGAAACGATCTCTGACGTACGAGGTGCGAAATGATCAGACAAGGCCTTGATTATTTCCTCGTAAGTCTTTTTCGTTACCTTCATTGGTGCTATGAGCGATCGAATTATATCGTAGGTCGCCGGTCCGCAGATGCTCAGAAATACGGCCTTTTTCTTTCCCGCGTCCGTTATGTCGTTAGCGGTCAAGTAAAAGTCGAGGCGTTCCTTGTAAGAGTCCCAGCTTTTCGAATCGTTAACGTTGAAATGTTCAATGTTTCCGAAGGACGCCATGTTAACTTTTTTCGGCTGGCGTGTCGCGCTTACGTACCGGGAAAAGTAACACGTTTCTTCATAGACTTTAGCGCGAATACTCGTGGTATCCCATCCTCGTCGCCAAAATGATATGTCGGCGGACTGGGTTTTCGAAAGAAAACAGTAAAGTTAATTACTTCCACTTTAATATCACAAAAATAAAGGTTCTTTATTTGACCACGGTACCGCACGTGAAAACGTTGTTGCCTCTTGGACACACCGGCTGAGACTAACTTTTTGGTCGCCCCGCGGTGTTGCCAAATACACCACATCTATCTTATTGATGATTTTGGTTTTCTTTGCTATTTTATTATTTGTTTTTATTATTTAATATTTTCAAAATTAATTTATCTATCTTATTGATGATTTTAAGATATCGCAGTCAACTTTACTATTTCATCAATTTCTTTTATTTATTGCTGATCCTTGAGGATAGTGTACATACTTTTTTTTTCGTAACTTATCTGTATCTACCCTTTAATCTCCGATCAACAAATGAAGTAAACTCGAAAGGCATCTTAACTAAAAAGTCATATACTTTAAAGCTCCTGCTACTACTACATGAAAGTGTGTTTCTATGGCAATCTCAACAACATTGAAATCTGGACACTTACACTAAATACTGTAATACTCTTCTCTGCTAACACTCTAGGAGACGCTATTTGAACCCCGTTCAAAGAAAAACTTCTACAGCCCAAATAACCTCTCTGAACCACACTTAAGCGCATCATTCTTTCACTGTCTTGCAGCCTTCAGATTAATATTCCGTACTAACTACGTATGCCATACACGAAACGTTCTCTTTTCTAATTTTTTTTCTATGCGCTACATTAACGAACAGTATCTGAACTTTTCTGTCTGTGTATTTTGTTAGCCATCTTAAAAAAATAAAAAAAAAGGTATGCGAACCTAGAGGATATTTTCCATATTTTTCACAAATGGTGACAACAATTAATGCAAGTATTATTTTTAATAATAATTCATCTTTCGCTATGACATTAAAACATCGATTTTTTAATTCTAACTACTCTCTTTGGTATATATCTGTTCTTTAACTAAATCCCCACCTTTTTGAAAAACCATCCTCTAAAAATAGTAAATTTTCTCTAATATAAAGTTATACGTTTTCCCCAATGTATGTGAATATTTTTGCTAGAGCATTTAGTTATTCAGTACATGTCCTAATCAATATTTTAAAAATATAATTCTAATGATACGTGTTTACGATTTGAAGATATCGAAACTTTTCCCAGTTTAATAAATGAGAGCTCACCACCAAAATACCAAACATCACAGTACAAACTATCGTACTACGCATCCTTGGACAAAATCAGGTTAGTCAGTGTCATTAATTCTACCTGCGATAACGAATAGCGTATTGTTAAGTAAGGTTTAATACGCAGAAAATTTAAGTAACATATAACTAACTCACTCACTAACATCATAAATTATTTTAAAAAATTAGAACAGTTGGAACTTACTGGAGTAACCAATTTAGCACCAAAAATGGAAATTTTCGAGACTCTACTAGGTGCCTATTTTGTGAATTATGTTCAAAACAGACACCCTTTGGGCCTACGAATTCAGCTACCACCTACTACTTTCAACACTATTAACAAAAAAAAATAGGTGACTTTTCTATAATACGTGCAAAGTTTATGTGAAACTGAGAGAAAGACAGAGTAATGCACAAATATGTTCCTAAACATATTTCCATAGAATTCCGTAAGAACTTACCTCCAAGTTTTCTCATAGTCAGTCAAACCATCAAATGGGAAATTTTAATCCAACATATGTAGTGGTGGAAATATATCAATAGCCTACGCTACCGATGGTACCCGACTGAAGTTTCTGCATCTTCTTTACCCCACATGCCGACTTAAAAAGATACTGGTCTACGTCTCAATATTCCTGATAAAAAAAAGAGAGATTCTATATTGCCATAAATATGTTTTTTCAAAATTTTACCAGAATGGTTCGTGATTCCTTATATATGCTGCGTTGGCAGCAATGTGGCGACGACTACGCTTAAACATTTCATATCTCGTGTCCCCATGACTGGTCTGTTTCATATATGAAAGCTCACCTCGCACCGCTTTGAACCTCCTTTAAAAAAACGAGGCAAGGCTTGTACTTATTATATCAAGTAATATGAGAAACTTATATTTTATGCCAAAACTTATTTCATCACCTCCAAAGGGGAGTAGGGGTTCCTAAAGTATGGTAGGTACATCTCTTTCAATTATTTTTTAATGAAAAAAAAAAGTGACATAATTACTCGACGGAACTCGATTCGGATCGTTAACGCGTCTCAAGATGGGGGTTTAGAGATGCTGAGGCCATTAAATTGAATTTCTGGGGTCGTTTCTGAATTTGTCCAACGTAGACTCCCAAGAGGATAGATCCGTGTAGAAGCCGCTAGAACGTTATTGCATAGCAAACGTTTGGACAAAAATCTGTGGGCAGAAGCTATTAACACTTCAGTTTTTGTGTTAAATAGAATTGGATGTAGTTCCATTCCGAACAAAACACCTTATGAGCTTTGGTTTGACAAAAAATGCGACATGAATATGTTTCATGAATTTGGTTCCAAAGTAGCAGTGCACATAATTAAAAACAAAAGAAAGAAATTGGATTCAAAGAGCAAACTTGGAATTTTGATAGGATATGGACAGACAACTAAAGGGTATCGAATTTTATTTCCACAAAGAGGGGAATTAGAAATCCACAGAGATGTAGTGTTTATACCGTATAGTGAGGAGGCTGACCGAAAAGAGAAGAAAAATGAAGTTAACGTAGTTTTGTTAGATTTGGACACAGACATAAACAGTGAAGATAAACCAATACAAGAATCAGAATTTGAAATAGACAAAGAGAATGCAGAAGAAGGAAAAGAGAATGAACAGTTGGAAAAGAGAAAAGTTAGAAGACCAGATTGGATGAGAGACTATGATGTGACCTTCTACACCGAAACATAAGAACCTATGATCTTCGAAGAAGCCATAACCAGTACAGATAGTGAAAAATGGAAGAATACGATGGAAAAAGAATTGGCAGTGCTTTGTGAAAACAATATGTGGACTGAAGTGCCTTGGCCCGTGAATGAGAACGTCATAGATAGTAAGTGGGTGTATAAAAAAAAAGGTGACCGAGAATATAAAGCAAGACTTGTTGCGCGCGGTTTTCAACAAAGAAGTGATCCTGAGTTGTATGACATATATGCTCCGGTAGCAAAGTTAACAACTTTCCGCATCTTACTGGTAGTGAGCAGCAAGATGGGTAGACCAATACACCAAATGGATGTGAGAAGTGCCTTTTTGTATGGAGATAGAAGAGCAGGTATTCATGGTGTTACCAGGTAAAAATAAAAGTAATAGTAATACAGTATGTAGGCTAAATAAGTCACTGTATGGTCTAAAAAAATCTCCAAAATGTTGGGACAAAAAATTTGACTCTTTCATGCGAAATCAAGGTTTTGACCGATCACAGAATGATTATTGTTTATACTTTAAATTGAATAAAAACAACAAATCATTTGTATTGTTATATGTTGATGATCTTTTAATATTATGTACAGATGACAGCGATAGATAGATTAAAGCTAGTTTTAAATGAAAATTTTCATTTGAAAGATTTAGGAGTTATTTCAAATTACTTAGGTATAGAAGTTAAACAGAGACTAAATGAGGGACTTACTGAATTAGAACAAAAAGAATATCTAAAAAATGTGTTAAATCGTTTTGGTATGTGTCGTGTTATTGTCTATAACATTTTAAAATAACATACGCCGAATATACGTTTTTAACACTTTCCACTAGTATGGCTACCATAGAACAGCGTCCCGCGCGAACCATGGAATCTCCCTGGCTGCATCGGTTGCCTGATGGCACATCCCCCTTTTTATAACAAAACTGGGGTTCGCAGACAAATAACTTAAACATAGTCGGATAAATATGCAGGCCTTTTAACGTCACGCTTTGGCCCAGCCGGTGTCGCAGTTTTATGCACTGTAATATCTTGCGTAACTTCAGTCTTTAGGTAGCGAACTTCACTTGAATCACTCTGAGGAAGAGCACCCCCTTCCATACTTGGATTTCCGTTAGTTTCTTTTGACACACTTGGATTAGATTCGCGATATTGCCACGACGAAAATGACGCACTACTTAGATTAGTATCCAACAAATTTTGTGGCAATCCAGTTTGGGTGTGTGGTAAATAATAGGGTGCTAAGATTAGGTGCCAACGATTTCGGCGGTATTGACCAAAGTCAGTTTCGACTACATAAGAACGCGGTTCACCATAAATCTCGATAACTTTGCCATATTTGCGAATATCGACCACCCACACTGAGTCGCCCACTTTGAGTGTGTCCATATCTTTAGCATTGTGTCGTTTATTATAATTCCTCTGTGATCTGTGTTTTAAAGACTTTTCTTTTTGCAAAAAATGCGATTGAGGACGTAACGGTTCATCTAATTTGCTCGACAAGATGGGAAGTGTTGACCGCAATTTTCGGTTCATAAGAAGTTCACAGGGTGAGAACCCATGTTCTAAAGGACTTGTCCTGTAAGCTAATAATGCTAGAAATATGTCATCATTTCTATTCTTTTTAATCAAACGCTTTGCCGTTTGAACAGCCCTCTCACCGCCCCATTGCTTTGAGAAAAATTGGGACTACAAGTAATGTGTGTAAAATCGTATTTATAGGAAAAATCTTTAAATTTTTTAGAAAATTGGCTACCGTTATCGGATCTTACAACTTCAGGAATACCATATCTGGAAAACAGCTCTTTCATTTTTGGAATAATAGCGTCCTCAGTTAAACTACTTAGCTCAAAGAATTCAAAGAACCGGGAATAATAATCTACAACTATCATATACCATTTTTCGATTTTATAAAAATCGACCGCGATTTTCTGCCATGGTCTACTTACAGTTTTATCTTTATAAAATGTTTCTTTTATGTTATGTCGGTGTTCAACACAATTTGGACAATTTTTTAAGAGATTTTCGATCTGTGTTGATAGACCTATCCACCAAACGCTCATTTTAGCACGTTCACGGCATTTAACAATACCCAAATGACCGGTGTGAATAAACTCGAGAACTTTTAATTGTAAGCTGCTCGGGATTACTATTCGTTTACCTTTTAATAACAAATTTTCACAATATGATATGTCATACCTATGCTCATAATACGGTAAAATTTCAATCGGTAATTTTGATTTGTCCGGCCAAGAGGTAATAGAATATTCCTTAAGTTTTCTACAGACAAAATCAATTTCTTGTTCTTGTTTTATTAAATTTAGAAAATAGTTTTTTATCGGTAGATTCCTTTTAACTGCTCTAACGAAAGTGTCTACTTCTATCTCTAGTTCGTTTTTTAAGTTTGAATTTGGAATAGGGCCGCGACTTAGAGTGTCTGGTATTACGAGATTTTTACCCGGAGTATAAATAACTGTATACTTGTATCTCATTAGACGCATTCTAAATCTCTGCAGTCGCGGAGTCAACGAATCTAAATTTTTGGTTTGTAGAATCTGTAGCAATGGCTTATGATCTGTTTCAAAAATTAAATTTCTAATACCCGAAATATAATCTGCAAAATATTCCGCCGCCCAGGTTAACGTGAGAGCTTCTTTTTCGATTTGAGCGTACCTTGTTTCTGCTCGACTTAACGTTCTTGATCCAAAAGCTACAATTTCTCGTGTTTTGTCAGGCGTTTCCTGTAAAAGACAACAACCTAATCCGTATGAGCTCGCGTCAGCACTAATAATTATGGTGTTATTTGCGTAAAAAAAAGCTAAATTGGGAGGACTTTTATAAATAAACTTAACTGTGTCGAATGCTTTTTGTTGCACAGCACCCCACATAAATTCGTGATCTTTTTTGAGTAAAGAAGTTAGTGGTTCCAAGAGCTCTGACTTATTATGAATATATTTAGCCGTATAATTAATCATTCCAAATAGTCGCATTAGTTCTATCTTATTCTGTGGAATAGGAAATTCGCGTATTGCTTTTACACGGTCAGGGTCCACTGAAATACCCTTCTCGGAAATCACATGACCTAGATATTTTACTGTTGTTTTCGCTGTAACACATTTTGTTGGGTTTAAAGTAATTCCTTCTTTATGTAGTTTTGACAGAACTTTATGTAATATTTCGTCATGTTTTTTAATACAGTTAGCGTGTATCAAAATATCATCCATATGGAAAACTACCCCCTCTATCCCAGTCAATATTTTGCAAAAATTTATCATGAAATATTCGGGTGCACACGATATGCCGAAAGGAAGTCGTTTAAAGAAAAACCTACCATATGGTGTAATAAAAGTAGTTAAAAGCTGACTTGTTTTGTCAAGTTTAATTTGATAGAACCCACTTGTGGTATCCAATTTTGAGAAATAAATAGATCCATTTAGCTGTGCCAGAGTATGTTCAACCTTCGGGAGTGGAAAATGATATTGAAGTACATTTTCATTTAACTTGGTATAATCACAGCATAGGCGAACTGCATCTCCTTTGTCTACGCAAACTATCGGACTTACCCACCTAGTTGGAGTCTCAATTGGTTCAATTATGCCTAATTTCAATAATCTGTCTAATTCTACTCTCAGCTTAGGAAGCAAAGCTAATGGAAAGGTTCGAGGTACTGATTGAACAAACGGCTTAGCGTCAGGTATAATTTCAATTGATATTTCATTTTTGAATTCCCCTATATCGCTAAAAATTCCTGGGAACTCTTTTCCTATTGAATCTAAACTTAACCTAGACACATTTTCTGCACTTTTCTTAATATTAGTATCTAAACTAACATAATCAGTTATAAAGCAAACATTTTTAGTAGGAAAATTCAACACTTTAAACCGAATGATTGCGTTTCTGCCTAGAATAGGTTGTCTTAACTTACACACTACGTAGATAGTTTCCTTTTTTGTAATTCCAGCATATGTCAAATCCATCTTGATTCGACCAACTGTATTTAACTTGTGGTGGTCTGCTGCCCCAATAGGATAGCACGGTGTAATTCTGTTAAAACACCTTCTCGGAAGCATTTCAAATGGCAAGCAGTTTACATCAGCTCCGGTGTCCACAAAGAATGGGATTTTATACTCTCTATCTACTAAAATGTCTACGTACCATCTGTCCTGCTTGTCTAAGTATACCTGGCCGATGACGTTTGCTTTCTGATCTTCACCTTTGGTTATTTGAGACACTATCTGCTCTTCTGAGTCTTCGGAGCTGTCTGAACTTTGACTGGTACCTTCGCACTCTACAGCACGAACCTTCTTCTTATGACTTTTGCACATGGCACTCCAGTGCCCACGTTTAGAGCACGAACGGCATACAGATGTCTTCGCTGGACATTTATCCTTGCCTTCACATTTAAACAAACCGCAGTAATCACACTTGGTATTGTCTTTGCTTGAAGATGTTTGATGCTTCGTGTTGTTTTCTCTGATTTTATTTAACTTTTTCTGGTTACTATAGCCTCGGTTATGCTTTACTGTACTAACTGACTGTTCCTGTCGGATTATTTTGTTCTGTGAACTTTGGAGTTCGGCCTGTCTTACTGCTGTAATCGCTTCTGTCAGTGTTACCTTGTCTCGAAGTTGTAAATGCTCGCTAACCTTTATGTCGGCCACGCCTATCACAATGCGGTCTCTAATCAACTCATCTTTTAAGATGCCGTACTCGCAGTGTTCAGCTAAAGCATGTAATTTTGTTAGGAAACTCTCCACAGGTTCGCCAGATTTTTGAACTCTTGAGTTGAACTGGTACCTATCAAATATAACATTTCTTTGAGGAATAAAATACTGATCGAATTTTGTCAATATTTCATTGTAGGTTTTGTTCCCATTCAAGTTTTTCTGCAGCAGAATTTCTTCAGCTTCGTTGCCCATCAAGTAAACCAGCATGTCCGTCTTTTCGACGTCGGTTTTCTTGTTACAACCGCTCACCGACATGTAACGTTCAAAACGTTTTCTCCATTGTGCCCATTGCTGTGGTTGTGAAAAATTGAATTCCGAAGGCGCCTGGACATTCGCAAATATCTCGGGCTGCGCTCCTCCTGTAGTCTGACTAGTGCCTGAGTTTGTGTTTGTGTCGCTTGTATTCGGCATCGTGGTGCCTGAAATAACCTGACTTTCTCCCCCTTTTTAAAACTTGCGAACAGCTGCAACCTGCCGATCCTCGGATCGCGCGGTATTTTACGTCAAGTCTTTTTTAGGTTAACTTTCTCCAAGTTGGGAAACGGGACTCGATCACTCACTTGTTCAACTTCTCAAAGTTTCACAAGGCACCGCTGCCACCATGTCGTGTTATTGTCTATAACATTTTAAAATAACATACGCCGAATATACGTTTTTAACACCTTTATTTCCGTAACCTTCCACTAGCATGGCTACCATAGAACCGCGTCCCGCGCGAACCATGGAATCTCCCTGGTTGCATCGGTTGCCTGATGGCACAGTATGCAGGATTGTAAATCCATAAACACTCCTTTAGACAGTAATATAGATTTGAAAATCTTTAAATGTGAAAAAGTTGACCTGGCATTGCAAAAATTATGCAGATGTATTGTGGGAAGTTTAATGTACGCCGCAATGAAGTCTAGACCTGATTTATGTGAGAGCCTTAATTTGTTAAGTCGATTTCAAGACAAAGCAAATGAAAACTTATACAAAGCTTTAAAAAGGGTTTTGCGTTTATACTAGATTTAAAACTAATGTTTAAGCCAGATGACAAAAATTTGTTAATAGGATATGTTGATTCCGATTGGGGTGGAGATACGATTGATCGCAAATCCACCACAGGTTTTATATTTAAGATGTTTAATTGTACTATCGCCTGGGCCAGCAAGAAGCAGCAAACAGTAGCCATATCATCAACAGAGTCAGAATACATAGCGTTGAGTCTAGCAGTAACTGAAGCATGTTGGCTGAGAAAAATAATGTATGATTTTGGTTTTCATGTTGATAGCCCAACAACAATATATGAAGACAATCGATCAGCAATTTGTATAGCTCAAATTCCTGAAAACAATAAACGAGTAAAACATATTGATGTTAAGTTTTACTTTATCAAAGAAAAGATCGATGATGGTATTGTAACTGTAACTTATGTTAAGAGCGAAAATCTGTTGTGATTAGTTGTCATTTTATCCACTGTAAAAAGAGAAGAGGAAACGGTGGATATTTTAATAGATGGCGTTAGTGGTAGGTCGTTCAGGCAATATTTTACCGACATTCTCTATGGTTTGCTTTTTTTATTTTTACTGGGGAATCCCCGTAACTGCTTTGTCGATATAAAACAATAATTTATACGTCATTATCTAGTTCATTCCTTATCTGATTAGATTCTTTTTTATTATGTGACGTTGTGAGTTGAGCAAATATTAACGAATATGCAAAGTTGCAGTGATGAGTCAGATGTTGATAAATCCCCACGAAGAAAGAAGAAAGTTATGAGATATGAGCAGAAATTTGTTCGACTCTTGGCTCAATGACGAAAATTTTAGTGGATGGCTCGTAAAAAGTAAGAAAGGTAACACTTATTTTTACTGCTCTGCATGTGACTGTGATCGTAAATGCGGAATTCAAGAATTGATTCGACATAAAAATTCATCAAAGCACCTAGCAAACTGTAAAAAAATACAAAAGCAACCTAAGCTCACATCTTTGTTCCCATCAACATCAAAATCACAAGATCCACAGCAAATGGCAAAAGCCGGCGAAATTAAACTAGCATGTTTTATTGCGGAACATAACCTTGCATTTAATGTTGCCTCACATCTGACTAATTTAATAAAATCGGTGTGTCCAGATTCAAAAACTGCTGAATATATGTCTATGAGCCGAGCAAAAGCAAGAGCCATTGTAGTAAATGTGACAGGAAAAACTGCTGAAGAAAACTTGATAAAAAATTTAAGGGAAAACGAGTTTTCATTGCTGGTAGATGAGAGCACTGATAAATCAACAATCAAGCATTTAGCTTTAATAGCAAGGTTAGTCAACACAAATTATAAAGTAGAAGATAAATTTCTAACTCTGATACCAATCACCGACGGCACAGCTAAAGTTTTGTACCAAAAAACTATCCAATATTTTAATGAGAAAGAAATTCCATGCAAGAGGAATATGTTAGGATTTGCGTCTGATGGCGCCAACGTCATGTTCGGTGGGAATAACTCCATGATGACTAATTTGAAGAATGACATACCTAATCTTTTCACCATGAAATGTATATGTCATTCATTTGCGCTTTGTGCATCTCGCGCTTGTGAAAAATTACCGAGAGGTCTCGAAGATTTTTGCCGTGAAGTTTTCAATCACATCCAAAATTCACCTAAACGCATCGGTGATTTTAAAACTTTTCAGGCGTTTACAAATATAAAACCACATAAAATATTGCACCCCGCACAAACCAGATGGCTATCGTTGAACGATGTTGTAAATAGATTGTTGGAACAACTGCCAGCTATAAAATTATATTTCCAATCAGCAGTGTTTACAGATCGTCTACTTTCTGCCCAAAGTATTTTAACAAAAGCCATGGAACCTACAACCGAATTATACTTGGAATTCTTGCGATTTGTTTTACCAATATTCACAGATTTGAATAAAGAAATGCAAACAGAAAAACCAAAGTTGTACTCATTATATAATCAGGTCTACACAGCATATGTGACAATTTTAGAATGCTTTATACAACCGGTTTATTTAGAACTGACAGAAGAAGAGATAAACAAAACCAAAGATATATTAGATGCCAAAGAAAAGAAAATATTAAGTGTTGATGTAAATGACGAGGAGATCCATTTACCGTTAATGGAAACATATGTTGGAGGAATGGTACCAAATTTAATTAGATTGAAAAAAGACACTCAAGAATCGGACGACGATAAATTGTCAAATTTTTACGGGAAATGTAAAGAATTTTATATTGAGGCATTAGTCCAAATCAAACAAAGGTTTCCTTTCGATGATAAAGAACGTCTGGCACTGAAGTATTTACAGATGTTGAACCCACAAGCGATTTTAGGTCATGATTTGACCCAAAAACGTATAACTTCAATTTCTGAGATGTTGTATTATTTCCCAGGTATTTGTCCAGAAAATATAACAGAATTAGATAGAGAATGGAGAAATCTGCGTAATACCAATTTAAATTTTGATAAGACTGATACGCCTAATGTAGAGGAATTTTGGTGGAATGTTTCCAAATTAAAAAAAGGCGACGGTTCTGCAATGTTTCCACTATTATCGACTTTAACCAGAAGCTTCTATGTTTGCCGCACAGTACCGCTACGGTAGAACGTTTATTTTCGAGCATTAATGTTATGAAAACCAAACTAAGAAATAAACTTTCTACGACCACAATAAACGGTACCTTGCACACAAAGTCAGAAATTAATAATTGTTTGGAGTTCAATGTGACAAATGACCATTTTAAAAAATTCAATAAAAATATGTACGAATTCAATAAAAATAAAAATGAAACGGAAAATCAGGAAGACTTAGAAATTGAAAATAACATAGTAGCTAGTGATACTTGAAATGTTACATTTAATTTGATTAAAATTTTGATAATTATACGAGTTTTCTTATTTTTAATACCCTCCATATAATGTATTCCATTCATACAATTATACAAAATATAATATAACATAAAACTGTAGATTTACTGTTTTTTAATTTTATATTTACAGTTTTCTATAGTTTTTTTCAAGCAAATCTACAGTTTTACTCTATGCTGGGGTTGGCAACACTGGGTGCAGAACAGAACCTAACCTAACATGAGAGAGAGTGTTAATTTAAAATAAGTGTATTCATTATTAATAAAGTTATTTTAGTTTAATACATCCGTGTGTTCATAAATTCACAACAAAATCAACTAGCAGATTTGTTTACAAAACTATTAACATACGTAAAATTTAAAACGTTACGTTTGGGTTTAGGTTTAGAATAGAAAAGCTAAAATAAGTGTTATTTGTTATGGATCATAACCTTGTAAGGAATTATTTTATTGAGGGGGCGTGTTGGTAATCGTAAAACGAACCAATAAAATATATCCTACATCTATGGTCCGAGGAACGAATGTAGGCTAGGGTCTAGTTAAGAAGAAGGTTATGTCAGAATAAGAGACGCGTGGTTACTTTGTACTTTTGGATTCATCTTTTTTCATGTTGCGTTTTGTAGTGTCAATATATTGTTGCGTTTCGGACTTGTTTGAATATCACGAATTGACCATTTCCTACAACAGTTTAGAGATGCTGAGGCCATTAAATTGAATTTCTGGGGTCGTTTCTGAATTTGTCCAACGTAGACTTCCAAGAGGATAGATCCGCAATTTCGAAAAATGTTCATGTCTCGCCGCTATGCATTTGTACACGAAGCAGGGCCGGATTAACAGCAATTATATTCTTGTCAGTCAACACACAGCCGCCGATTGAATTCTCGGATTCTGCGTTACTAGTTGCCATGGTCTGTCAAATATTTTACTTAAAAAATTGTCTATTTTTGTACAAATAATATACCTTTTCTAAAACAATTCCGCCTTTATCAAGTTGAACAAGGGCACGTCTGTCCGCTTTGAAAAGCGCGGACTATGTATCTTCCAAAATGATACAAATCCTTAACCTTTAGAGGTTCGATGAATACAACGTTCATTCAACCAGGCCTTCCGCGGAGCAAGCTCGGATTGTCCGCAAATACACAACTCACCGATTCAATTCTGAGATGTTGCTTCACGAGTCAAATATTTTAATTTAAAAAAAAATCATTTATTTAGCAACAATATACCTTTTTAAAAATAATTTCGCCTTTTTTATGGCAAATAGAACCTCTGTTTTTTTTAAACAGGAATATTGAGACGTAGACCAGTATCTTTTTAAGTCGGCATGTGAGGTAAAGAAGACGCAGAAACTTCAGTCGGGTACCATCGGTAGCGTAGGCTATTGATATATTTCCACCACTACATATGTTGGATTGGAATTTCCCATTTGATGGTTTGACTGACTATGAGAAAACTTGGAGGTAAGCTCTTACGGAATTCTATGGAAATATGTTTAGGAACATATTTGTGCATTACTCTGTCTTCCTCTCAGTTTCACATAAACTTTGCACGTATTATAGAAAAGTCACCTATTTTTTTTTTGTTAATAGTATTGAAAGTAGTAGGTGGTAGCTGAATTCGTAGGCCCAGAGGGTGTCTGTTTTGAACATAATTCACAAAATAGGCACCTAGTAGAGTCTCGAAAATTTCCATTTTTGGTGCCAAATTGGTTACTCCAGTAAGTTCCAACTGTTCTAATTTTTTAAAATAATTTATGATGTTAGTGAGTTTCATTTCAATTATTTGTTACTTAAATTTTCTGCGTATTAAACCTTACTTAACAATACGCTATTCGTTATCGCAGGTAGAATTAATGACACTGACTAACCTGATTTTGTCCAAGGATGCGTAGTACGATAGTTTGTACTGTGATGTTTGGTAGTTTGGTGGTGAGCTCTCATTTATTAAACTGGGAAAAGTTTCGATATCTTCAAATCGTAAACACGTATCATTAGAATTATATTTTTAAAATATTGATTAGGACATGTACTGAATAACTAAATGCTCTAGCAAAAATATTCACATACATTGGGGAAAACGTATAACTTTATATTAGAGAAAATTTACTATTTTTAGAGGATGGTTTTTCAAAAAGGTGGGGATTTAATTAAAGAACAGATATAGACTAAAGAGAAAAGTTAGAATTAAAAAATCGATGTTTTCATGTCATAGCGAAAGATGAATTATTATTAAAAATAATACTTGCATTAATTGTTGTCACTATTTGTGAAAAATATGGAAAATATCCTCTAGGTTCGCATACCTTTTTTTTTAATTTTTTAAGGTGGCTAACAAAATACACAGACAGAAAAGTTCAGATACTATTCGTTAATGTAGCGCATAGAAAAAAAATTAGAAGAGAGAACGTTTCGTATATGGCATACGTAGTTAGTACGGAATATTAATCTAAAGGCTGCAAGACAGTGAAAGAGTGATGCGCTTAAGTGTGGTTCAGAGAGGTTATTTGGGCTGTAGAAGTTTTTCTTTGAACGGGGTTCAAATAGCGTCTCCTAGAGCGTTAGCAGAGAAGAGTATTGCAGTATTTAGTATAAGCGTCCAGATTTCAATGTTGTTGAGACTGCCATAGAAACACACTTTCATGTAGTAGTAGCAGGAGCTTTAAAGTATATGACTTTTTAGTTAAGATGCCTTTCGAGTTTGCTTCATGGGTTGATCGGAGATTAAAGGGTAGATACAGATAAGTTACGAAAAAAAAAGTATGTACACTATCCTCAAGGATCAGCAATAAATAAAAGAAATTGATGAAATAGTAAAGTTGACTGCGATATCTTAAAATCATCAATAAGATAGATAAATTAATTTTGAAAATATTAAATAATAAAAACAAATAATAAAATAGCAAAGAAAACCAAAATCATCAATAAGATAGATAAATTAATTTTGTAAATATTAAATAATACAAATAAAATTAAAATAGCAAAGAAAACCCACCACGGCCACATACACATAATATTTTCGAAATATGAACTTTTCCCAGATAAATAGTCAAATATTTCACGATACCTTAAAACAGAAGCATGCGGTAATATGCATGTAGTTAACGCACGGTAGATGGCTTAGTAAATTAAAAAAATGTATATGGTTTCTAATATCTTATTTTATTAATGAAAATTGTAACCATATTTTTGCTTTGCAGATATTATTGGTGTTGTCAGGCAGCTTCCAGTTCCGAAAAAAGAAATCCAACACTTTTCGTGTTCATTTCCCCTGTCCTTGTGTGCAATAGTAAAAAGTACAGTTTGTACCCGCGAGGGTAACATTCGCAGAACTTTATGTTTTTAAAATAAATGTTTTGGTCAATATTCACTAGGTGGGTGACCTTATTAAAGAAAATCTTATTCCAAGAGGGGACACTAGTTTACATTCGAACCGCTAGAGAGTGCAGATGGTGACGCGAACAATATGATCATGCCAAGTCTCATTGACGCCATTGCTTTTCTTACGGGTGGGAAAACATCTGGGCTCTGATCGGCTTCGCCGCCAACACAAACTAGAGGAGGGAGATTAATTAAACCCCATTGGTGCTTGCTTATCCAATGGAGGACAGTTTCAAGGGGTAAAGGGGGAGGAGCTAGAGGAGTGGGGATGTCCTACCATGTAATAAGATCTACTGTTATGTTATTTCATGTAAACGTAAAAAGTAAAAAAACAGTCGTCTATTTTTTTTTTCTGAAGTTAGTAACTAAAAAGTAGATATTTTGTTTTAGATAGATATTTTATTTTTCACAAAAAAAATCTCGATTTATCCAGTGCAGTGGCGATCTAAATAACCAAAATATTATTTGTTCATAGACAGTAAGTGGCACGCCACTGATTTCTTAAAAAAAAAGCATTTGCACTCATTTATGAGCAGATTTGATCAATTTTTTTTTAGTCCGTCATATTAACGATCTTGTTATGACCATGCAGAGAAGAGGTTTTTATCTGTTAAGCAAAAACCGTACATCCGATTGAAAAAATCAAGAAATTAAATTTCTCTAAATAAGATTGGAGATTGTAAGAATAAGTTTAATTTTATGAGAAATCACTGGCGTACCATCAGTGTCCGCCAAAATAGACAGGCGAAATTCCGTACGCCCGCCACTGGTGTATTTTCAAAAAATGGTGGTATACTAAATAATGGCTCCTTATACATAGTACTTGTGTGCCAAGTTTAATTAAAATATCTAACGTGATATAACAAATTAAAAACAAAATTTTATTTTTGAAAAATTTAGCACCCTGTATCTCAAAAGTTAAGACGTTTAGGGCATATGTTTATATGAAGTTTCTTTTTAAAATGGACTCAAAAATAGCCCCTCAATTATTGACAATCAATTAGAAAACAATCTATGTATATATGTAAAATAATAAATGTTCTGATAAATAGCTTTTTTATACCGTCCATCTAGTAACTTTTTAGTTACATTTAGCATTGTTTGTAGGAAATATTAAATGCCTATTCAAAAAATTTAAAAAATTATTTCGTTTATTCATTGCAAACTCTTTGGTAATGAAGGAGCCTGTCCAATTATTTTTCTGGAATCTTAAAATTATAAATAGGAGAAATACGACACGTCACTAGGTAAGTGTCAGTTTTCGGAGTATGTTTGTTGTGACATTAAAATAAACATTGTCATGAAGAAAATAAATTATTTATTCTTACTTAGGTTTACAAGGACTAGGTTACTTTCCCGTGTCTTCCTTTAGTCCCACCGTTCTATTGAACACAATCTAAAAGAAATCGCACAAATTGTTAAATAAATGTTATCGGAAATAAAAAAAACTTGCCGTCTTCTCGGTCGAATCTTGGTCTACCGCGAAGAAACCGATTCTCTCGAACTGAAATCTATCGTAAATCTTCGCGCTGGATAATGTTTTATCCGCTAAACTTTTTACAATTTTCAGAGAATCGCGGTTGCAATCTGACAAGAAACCACCCGGTACTTCGCTGGAATTCTCCGGATTTTTATGTATAAACCTAAAGTACAAACGTGAATTTTTTTAACTAATTAACCAACTGTACGATAACTTCGTCATGGGCTGTTCAATGTCACGCAGAGGACAAAGTGGAAACCAATTTTGCGAATTTGGAATTAAAGAACTTAATTTGAAATGAAATAATCTTTTTTTTTGGCCCTAATTCACTTTTCTTGGAGCTCCTTCAACTCTTTTTTTAAAGCATAATTTTTTATATTCATAATAATACTAATAATAAAGCTAATAATATGCTTATTCTGTAAACAACGAAAAATTTAAATTAAAAATAATTCATCTCATTTTCGATATTCACAAAATAAACAAGTAAATATTCTCCGTAAAACCTTCAAGTTGTGCAGAATTTACCCTGCCACATATTGCAGAAAGTGACGTTAACAGATTTTAAAGGAATTGCTAAATAATTTATATAAAATACAGTCTGACCTACATAACATTAAGTCTTATTATTTTAGACATTTTCCTCTTTTTTTGTTATTTATTATTGTATATATACTTTTTGTTCTTTGTGCATTTATATTTATTAAGTTGTTTATTGCTTCAAGGGTACAGATAGATAAACTTTTTGTGATGTTTCTTAAAAGCACCTACAGATGTTAAAATTATGAATCTCTGCCTTAAATCATCTAGGAAATTATAAAAATGGGCCTGCAAAAATGTGTAAGATCTTTGGCCTATTTGTTATCACATTTCCGTTTTCTCTATTTCTTATATTGTAAGAAGAATTTTGTAGTTCGTTTGTTTTTGAAAATATTTAAAACCGTTTTAAAAAATAACTGCCTTACCGTAAAACGTTTCGACTGCCTAAAAAATAATTTCTAGTTTTTTGGAAAACTATTTTTAGGAAATATTTTTGAATAATTTTCAATTTTTTAAGATGTACATCCAGTATTCCTCCTCATCCCAAAATACCATATTGTAAACGTGACAGCACTAATGCATAATAAAGTGTTTGATGTTTATTTAAAATGGTTCTCAAATATTTGAATTTGTAAATCAGTGGCGTTAGATTGTTCACTATTGTTTGCAAATGTGTATCCATTGTTATTCCTAAGTACTTTGTTTTCTCTGTCGACTTTATTGAATGGTGTTCATTGTTTATTGTTTGTATATCTAAACTTTTATTTTTAATTCACTGTAAGTGACATCTGTTTAAACCAACTCAAATGTTTACTGGACCCATTTTCCAGTTTGATTTTAAGATCATCCCAAGAATCATATTTGTATAGGAAAACTTGGTCGCCAGCAGAACCAAGAATGGTCCCTGGCGTGTTTACATGGTACCAATTATTTATGTAAAGAATGAATAATATTATATAAAATGGATCCCTTGGGGACACTACAGGATTTTTTTTATAAAATGTAAGTATTATTAATTTTTGTTTTCTGTATTCATTCCGTAAGACAACTTTTAAATAGCTTCCAAGGATTCCGCGTACGCCAGAGTCCCGCAAGACATCCAACAACAGTTTATGATCAACTGTGTAAAAGGATTTGGAAAGATGGAGAAAAATTGCAAAAACTTTTTTATTGTCTTCCAGTGAGCTGTAAATTTGTGAAATTAAAATGGCTATTGTATTTTCTGTAGACTCACCTTGCCAGACTCCATATTGATTTTTACTTAATATTTCGTTCTCCTCTAGGAACTAAATAAACTAAACTAAACTAAAACTAAATTTTTTTTGCTATGTCTATTATTATTAGTTGAGGGAGCCATTCACGAAAAAAAATGGGTCTCGAAACTTTCCAGTTTTAGAGTCATACTGTTCTTTTCATGCGCCTAGGCCAGTCATGTGCTGGGGTTGAAGGTGGCTCCAAAATGGGTTGTAAAAACCATGTATTTCTTTTAAAAAGCGATACCCGACTAACTTACTCTTCAAGGAGAGCAATCTGCTTACTTTTATATCAAATCAGTGATAAGATTTATGTTAAAAACCAACTTTTATAAAACCAAAATAAATCATGTTATTAAGACAAGGTCTGCTGTCCAGCATGATGTACAGAACCTCAAACATGTAGCTTGCCAGAAACATATATAGGGTGTTTTCTAATTGGATATCAATAATTAAGTGGGCGAATTTTAAACCCATTTAAAAAAAAACTTCATATGAACATATGAACTAAAAGTCTTAACTTTTGAGAATTTTTCCGAAATTCAATATATTTTTTTTAGCATCTGTAATACCATTTTAAATATTTTCATGAAATTTGCACACATGTACTATGTATCAAGAGGCATTATTTTATGTACCATAATGTTTTTAAAATACACCAGTGGCGGGCATACGAAACTAAAAAATATTCTTCACAATCTCCAATCATTTCTAAAGAAATATAATTTCTTGATTTTTTTTTCAATCCGATGAACGGATTTCGCTTAAAAAAATAAAAAAACTCATATGACAGAATTATTATTGATTTTTACTTAAGCAATTGTCTGTCGATCGATAAAAATCGAAGAATCAATACGAAGTATGTAAAACTAAATAAATAAAATAAATTTAAATAAGAATATTTTATTATTTATCTTGTTATTAGGATGTTATGTTATGTCATTAAAACTGAAAAACGTAAAAACAGTCTTCTAATATTTTTTTCTGAAGGACACTAGTTGGTAACTAAACATTAAATATTTTGTTTTTTGATACATATTTTATTTTTCACAAAAAATAGTTCTTCCCCAGTGTCGTGGCATAATCAGAGGTACGCCAATGATTTCCTTAAAAAAATAATATCGACTTTTGCATTCTTTTATGAGCGGATTTGATTTCTTTTTTTTTTTAGTCTGTCGGATGGTTTTCACTTAAAAACAAAAACTAATTTCTCTGCATGCTGTCATATTAACGATATTGTTGTGGCCATGCAGAGAAGAGGCTTTTATTTTTTTTAAGCGAAAACCGTACATCGGATTGAAAAAAAAAACATGAAATTAAATTTCTTAAAAATGATTGGAGATTGTAAGAATAATTTTTATTTTAAGAAAGATCAGTGGTGTACCATCAATGTCTCCCAAAATAGATAGGCGAAATTTTGTACGCCCGCCACTGGTGTTTTTTCAAAAAAATGTGGTACATTAAATAATGCCTCTTGATGCATAGGACATGTGTTCCAAATTTCATTAAAATATCTAAAATCGTATTATATATATATTCAAAAAATATATTTTATTTTTGAAAACTTTACCACCCTGTATCCCAAAAGTTAAGACGTTTAGAACATATGTTTATATGAAGTTTTCTTATTAAAATGGACCCAAAAATAGCCCCCTGAATTACTGACATTCGATTAGAAAACACCCTGTCTGTATACTGTACTGGACCAAAAGTGTTCAATGTTCTGCATCCTGTACTATGGGTTAAATCATATAATAGAGTAAAAAAAGAGTTAACTGATTGGATTATCCTAGGAGGTTTTGATTTAGTTTATATGGAATAAACCAAAAAATATTAATAAAAGCTCTATAGTATAACTTTTGTATTTACTGGGCAAACAACAGAGTACTCTAAGATACAGTTATATATCTATTTATGATGACCCATATAATAATAAGAACGCATTCGACAAGGATAAGCTTATTCAGCTTTTATATACTATAAATACAAGTATTGTGCATGTGCTTAGTCAGTCTCTTAAGTCGCTTCTTGTCGTAACGCTGCCTGTAAACGCTCGTATTGAATAAAAATCGTTTTTAAAAATACAAGTTTTACGGACAGAAATAAAATTGGCGCAGTCAGTAGGATACTTTTCGGTGTGTTTTCGAAAATTTACTCGATATTAGTGCGCTGGATTACCGTTTTTGGATTGTCAGTGCATTGTACTTCTCGAAAGTTTCTTCGCAATTAGTGTGCTGAAACGCCAGTTTGGATCATCAGTGCATCGCGAAAGGGATCGTGACACACTTCTGTTTCAACAGTTAAGAAAAGGATTTCAGAACATCATCGTTACACGGGGCACTTGGGGCTCCTGGCAACATCGATCATTGGTACACCATTTCGATAGCCAGTAGGACGAACTAGCCTGAGCCAGCGTCCACTACAAACGGCATCGTTCTTGGGACAGTGCAGCTTCTCAACTGGACGTGACCATTTGATACAGGAACGAGACTAGGAACATATAATTGTAAGTGCGTTTACTAAACTGTTCCTTATAGTTGTGACTCCTGTTAGTTAAGAATTTGTAAAAGATTTTATGATATTTCATTAGGAAATTTAAAAATAGGCTAAGCGATATTACTTATCCTAGAAGAATAAATAGTGCGGAAAATAATCAATCACGTAGTAATCAAATAAACGAATTATATTCTGGTATTACTTTGTTGCATTGTGTAAGTGAAGAAAATAATTCTACTCTTACGGATACTTTAGAAACTAGCTTAGATTTAACTATTAGTGAAATTAACAATATGGCCGACGCTTTGAGATCAACTGTTTCTCTATTAAAAAACTTCGATGGTACGCCGTCACGTTTAGAATTTTAATGTAAGATATTTTAATAATGATCAATCACAGCAGGAATATGTTATCTTGGCAATAAAATCAAAAATTATAGGTACAGCCGAAGATTTTCTTTTAACTCGACCAGACCTTAGAACCTGGCCCGAGATAAAATCAGCTTTAATTCAGAAATTTAGTGATCCGATCACTCGTACTAACCTTCAACAACAATTAATATTCTCATCGAGGAAAAATGATTCTATTCAAGACTACATTCAAAAACTCAAAGCCTTAGTCACTAAAATTAATACTAAAATATGTTCAGAAATTGAAAACGCTGAAGCTAGATCGATATTAATTTCTCAAAATGAATTAACCGCTACACAAAATCTTTTAGCAAACATTCCTAATGAATTGAGAACGTTACTTATAGTTCGCAATCCTCAGAATTTGGATGAAGCTATAGATACTATTAATAATTATGAAATATTAACAAGTCAAACACATTTTAAAAATACTTATCTCCAAAATAGTACGTCTACACGACATAATATGCAGAAACCATTAAATCTGATAAATCAATCTTTTAGACAGCCAAATCAACCCTTTAGACAGCAAAATTTACCATTTGGACATCCCCATCAAATGCCACAAAATCAATTCTTTAAACCTCAAAATCAATTTTTCAAGCTACAAAATCAATTCTTTAAACCTCAAAACCAATTTTTTAAACATCCGATGCAACAACCGCAAACTTCTAATCAAACTAATCCCCAAAATTCAAAAAATCAATACCCCCAACCTATGTCAGGCGTGAGCATACAACCTAAAAGATCGTTTCCGCAAATGAGACCACAACAAAATTATTTTCAATCAACAGGTAAACCAAACTTTACATTTCAGGAATTAACACACGTAGAAAACTCTAACAATAATTACGAAATTAACGAAAAAACAAACACACTCGATTAACTCTAATGAAAGTAACTATTACCCCGACTATGATGAAGAAGAATGCTTTGAACAAGAAAATGATATAATCGAACAATTTGAAAATTTTCAATTAACGGCCTCGGACGAAACCAACCCTGCCTAACTTTAAATAGTTTTCAAATAAACCAGTTACCATATATTGAAATCCCTAATTATAAAATTCGACTACTTATAGATACAGGTTCCCATGCGTCACTTCTTAGACCTTCGTTAGCCGAAGCTTATTTTCCAGAACTAATCAAACCTTATGTAAATACTCTTCAAACTTGCGCGGGTTCAAAGAAAGCTACACATAAGGCAACTATTCCACTTTTTACATGTTTTGGTATAACCGAACCCATTGAATTTATTTTATATCCCTTCCACGAATATTTTGATGGTATCTTAGGAATAAAAGACCTTTGTAAATTAAATCTAAACATTGACTTAAAAAATACTAAGTTAAAAAACCAATACATTGAAATTCCTTTCCAATATAGACAAAATTTTGATGACTATGTAGTAGAGATTCCCCCAAAAACTATACAAAAAGCAACACTTAAAACTAATCTGCCTGATAATACGACATGGTTAATGCCATATTATCGTGACAACGAAATTGAAATACAACCAACCCTTGTAACAATTACAAATAAAACTTATACAATTGATATATATAATCATTCGGAAAAATCAATAGCCCTCGAAGGTAGTATTAATAACAACTTACCCTTAGAACCCTTCGAACTTAATAATTTTGAAATCTTTAATTTCGAAACAACGGCCTTTAATAACCCGACAATAAAAAAAGAAATCACTGGGAAAATCGATATAAAAAATTTAATACGGCATGAACACCTAAATCTAGAAGAAAAGGAACAGCTCTTTAGACTTATTAAAAAATTTGAACAAATTTTACATAAACCCGGAGACACTTTAACCTTTACAAACCAAGTTAAACATATTATTAGAACTAGTGATGAAATTCCCGTACATGCGAAAAGCTATCGATACCCGTATATCCATAAACAAGAAGTGAATAGACAGATAGAAGAAATGCTACAAGGAGGAATAATTCGACCATCAAGTTCTCCCTGGAGCTCACCAGTCTGGATAGTACCCAAAAAGGTAGACGCATCCGGATATAGGAAATGGAGACTCGTGATAGACTATAGGAAATTAAATGAAAAAAACAATAGACGATAAATATCCAATACCGAATATCGCCGATATACTTGATAAACTAGGAAGATGCCAGTATTTTACAACAATAGATCTTGCTAGCGGATTCCATCAAATAGAAATGGATCCTGAAAGTATTCCGAAAACAGCGTTTAACGTAGAACACGGACACTATGAATACACACGTATGCCCTTCGGACTGAAGAACGCACCATCTACATTCCAGCGTGCGATGGATAATATATTGCGTGGACTATTGGGTAAAATATGTCTTGTATACATGGATGATATAATAATATTTTCAACTAGTCTGCAGGAACATCTAAACTCATTAAAATTAGTCTTTGAACGACTTTCGTCCTTCCATATGAAGATACAGTTGGATAAATCAGAATTTTTAAAGAAGACAGTAGAATTCTTAGGACATATAGTAACCCCGGATGGAGTTAAACCAAACCCGAAGAAAATTGAGGCTATTAAGAATTTCAAAATCCCTAGTACTCCAAAAGAAATTAAATCATTTTTGGGCCTCGTTGGATACTATAGGAAGTTCATTAAAGACTTCGCAAAAATTACAAAACCATTGACACATTGCCTAAAGAAAAACGTTAAAATAACCCACGATAAAGCATTCGTCTCAGCTTTTAATCATTGTAAGAATATATTGACCAATGACCCCATACTACAATACCCGGATTTTAATAAAACTTTTGTCTTAACAACGGATGCTTCGGACTATGCAATTGGTGCAATACTTTCGCAAGGACCTATCGGATCGGATCTACCAATAGCATACGCCAGCCGAACACTTAACTCTGCAGAATGCCATTATTCTACGACAGAAAAAGAACTTCTCGCTGTCGTGTGGGCTACTAAGTATTTTAGACCATACCTGTTTGGTAGGAAATTTACGATAATAACGGATCACAAGCCGTTACAATGGCTCTTCTCTCTTAAGGAACCTAACTCGAAATGAGTCAGGTGGAAATTAAAATTACAGGAATTCGACTACATTGTTCAATATAAAAAAGGTAAATTCACCCTGTAGATCTACTAAAACCACCATTAACACACATGTCCGCCGTATGCGAAAAAAATTAAGGAAAAGATGAGCGATACATTTGGCATGAAAAAATTAAACACTTTTTTGAATCACAGGAAAATTTGTTCGGACAACCACAGAAAATAATGACTGATAATGAATCTGCTCAATTTAAAAAATTCGAAGACAATTGGAAACCCATTGAACATTCAAATATAATTAAGGAAGTTAAAGGTGATTTATTTGAACAGAATAACTACTCGCTAGCACATTGTGTTGCAGCTGACCTTAGAATGGAACAAGGCATCGCCGTAGACTTTAAAAATAAATTCAAAAATGTAAAATATCTTCTAGACCAAAATCCAAAACCAGGAGGAATAGCTACGCTATTTGATGAAAAAAATAATAGATTTATTTATTACCTAATTACTAAGGAAAAGTCCAATAAAAAACCTACTTATTTCACATTATGGAAAGCCCTAAATAAAATGAAAACTCATGCTAAAGAAAACTATATAGTAAAGATAGCAATCCCTAAAATAGGTTGCGGCTTAGACCAACTAGATTGGCAAAAAGTAAAAGCAATGATCGACTATATATTTAAAAATGAAAATATAGAAATTCTTGTATGCCAGCTACCAAATCAAAGCGACATCGTAAAGAACCCCAAAATTAACATAATTTCAGATATCCAAATAAAACCTCCGAATAAAATAAAATATCAGATATCACAACCGGACGAAGAAAACAACCCTCAACCATCAATAAGTGAGCAAGTAACGAAAAACGAAAAAAGCAACTCTGATACGGAAACTATACATTCATCTATGGAAAACCCAATCATAGGAGCACCATACGTTAATAAAGCAATAAATACGTTTAAAAATCAAATTATATTTAAGTGGACTGACAAAGAACAACCCCACGTTCAAATAGAAAAACTATTTGAAACTAAGAAGAGAATAATGATGTACATAAATGAAAACCCAATAATGGAAAGAATTCAAATATTATTACGAGACAACTTACCACCAGATACTTACTGCTTATACTTTTGGAATAAAGAATTAGAACCGGTAATTATAAGAACCTTCCAGGAAACATTTAAAAATAATGCATTCAAATTAGTTATCTCTAACACCTTGCTTGAAGACGTAACCGACCAGGACGAACAAAAAGAAATAGTAAACAGATATCATACTACAAAAACATCTCACCGAGGAATGACGGAAAATATCAAAAATATCAAACAAAAATATTATTGGCCAAGTCTTGAAAGAGACGTAATTAACTTTGTTAATTTATGCGAAGTATGCCAGAAAACTAAATATGATAGACATCCTTACAAGGTCATTTATAAACCAACGCCAATTGGATCTAAACCTTTAGAACACATATATATGGATATATATTCAATCTCAGGACAAAAATATCTTACAATATTGGACAACTTTTCTAAATTTGCAGCGGCATACCCTATCAACGAGACATCTCTCGAAATATGCCAAAACCTAATCAAATTCTTTTCACACCATGGTACGCCAAGTAAAATCACAACTGACAACGCGCAGACATTTAAAAGTAAATTACTAGAGGATTTGTGTAAAACATATAAAATAGAATTACACTTTACTACACCATATAACCCAAACTCGAATTCACCAGTCGAAAGATTACATTTAACTATTAAGGAAAGTCTTGTTGCCCTGATCACCGTACCAAAACGATTCAAGAACTAATGGATATTGTAATTCTAAATTATAATAATAGTATACATTCTTCCTATGAATATACTCCTTTCCAAATTCTAAAAGGAAATCTTAATTACCAACTAAATTTCGAGAAAAACTTGAATCAACTGCAAACCGATTATATATATGACCTCGCACGTACTTTCGACGAACTTGATGAAAAAATAAATATGAAACTTAATGCCAAGAAAGCGAATGTCTTAGCTAAACTAAACGAAAAACGTGAAAATGACCCTGAAATACCCGAAGGTACAAATCAATTAATAAATACACCTCAAAAACTAACTCAAAAACTACAACCTAAATATAAGTTGATAGAATTTAAAAATCAAAGACACCCTAAAGATGTTAAAAGACGTTTGTAATTTCAGGTATAAGAATGAAAGCTTCTGTACTCCTACTGCCAATGCTTGTGAGTGCGCAATATAAAATAGAAGAAATAGAAAATCCTCTATTACCAGTCTACGAAGGAGATAGTTATATAATAACGAACTTCCATCACGTCTACTATCATGTTAATCTAACTAATTTACAAGATAGTATAAAAGCAATAAAGTCAACGCTTTTAAGTATTAATTCGACTTTAAATAATTTAAATACACCTATAGGCCACTTATTGATAACCCGAACTCTAGATCTTATAGACCAAGCAGAATCTATTCAAACTTTTATTAATCATTATACTACTTTACATAAAAGAATAAAAAGAGGACTCTTTAATTTCTGGGGAAAAGCTCAAAAGTATTTATTTGGTACTTTAGACGCAGACGATGGTAAACGTTATGATCAATATATTAAAACACTACATGAAAATCAAGAAATTCTTCATCAAGATATATCCTCGACTCAAACGATTGTTAAACGACTAACAAAAGACATAGACTCCCAATTGAATAATATAAAAAATAATCAACAAGAAATACTAACTCAGATTAACTATTTAGCAAAAATGACACAGACGCTAACGACGACATCATATTTTATTATCTTACTCGATAATTTAGAGAACAATCTCCGCGTTATTAATGAAATCCGTAGTAACGTACAGACTGCTATTAACTTCGCAGAAATAAACGTAATGCATCACAGCATTTTTAAGTATAAAGAACTTAAGAACGTCATCGCTAAACTTGACCCGAAAACACGAATTCCCTTTGATAATATTATTAAATATTATGAGGTGATACATACAGACGTTGTAATTAAGAATGAACTTATTATATTCTATATGGCAATACCTTTAATATTAAATAAACCATTTACTCTCTATCGTATCTACCCGATACCTGTAAATAATAATATACCTGTTATAAATAACCCATATCTATTAAAATCCATGGATGATTTCTTCAACCTAAAGGAAAACTGTTATAAAATTGAAGAAATATCGTTATGCCCACGAAGCTTACTTAATAAAAATGAACCATGCGTTCCACAAACAATTAATTTAACTAACCATTGCCCAATGATACAGGTAAAATACTTGGAAACCTCAATTAAAAGACAATTCAATTTTAGTAATCCCCTCTTCACAGGAAAAAGCATATTTCCAATGCCCAAATCAACAAAGTATTGAAATAATAAAGAAAGCCTCTTTAATTCTCCCGTTAAACTGTAACGTTGAAATTCAGGATAATAATTATGATTCTCAAAAAATAGACATAATTAATTTAAGACTAAAACTTCCATCAATAACCATTGATGAGAAATTGGTTCAAAATGTCGAACCTTTGCAATTAAGAGAAATTAATCTCAAAAATATAAAGGAGGATATAGTAAATGCCCAAAATCTAGCAACCTACCCACTAAAACGTTTGGACTTTGTAAAATTAGGTGTTCCAATTACTTTAATATTAATAATTGTTATTATAATCATAGGTATAATAATTTGGGTATATTGTTACTATAAGAAAAGACAACAAAATGTAAAAGTAGATATAGAACTGAGAACCCTCGAAAATCAACCCCGATTTTCTCAGACTTGAGGAGGGAGGAGTTATATATCTATTTATGATGACCCATATAATAATAAGAACGCATTCGATAAGGATAAGCTTATTCAGCTTTTATATACTATAAATACAAGTATTGTGCATGTGCTTAGTCAGTCTCTTAAGTCGCTTCTTGTCGTAACGCTGCCTGTAAACGCTCGTATTGAATAAAAATCGTTTTTAAAAATACAAGTTTTACGGACAGAAATAAAATTATACTATAGTTCGCCCAAAAAATTATTGTTGGTAACTGTTCACTTTTGATAATGTGTGCTCTAATTGTTAATAATAATATAATGTATTTATTGATGGTTAATGTTTTAACAATAACAATAAATTATTATTAATATTGTCGGAGCGAAACTCGCCGCGCCTAGGTTAAACCGCTTAAGCGCATGCCCATGTCGACAACTGATCGATCAATACTTTTTTAGAGGACTATTGTTTAAGTTACTTTTTGTTTTTTTTTTTAATGCAATTTCTTATAATGCGGTCCAATCTAGATCCAACTGTTTTTGTAGCTGATAAAGTAAATCAGTACAAAACATTACACTGCAAATGACTCAATAACGAAACTATGACTTGTCAAATAACTAGGGTAGAACTTTTTAATGTTAGTGATTTTGTTAAAAGCACTGTCGCACTCGAATGTGAACCTCTTATCCAAATTTTGACGTATTTCTCAAATAACTAATATTAAACTTGTTTTAATGCTAGTTTATGACCCAGGCGCAGATAGACATGGACATGGTAATGTGTTGGACGAGACGTTGTTTTTAAAAGCTCTGAATTAGTATTTAAATCAAAGAATTTGTACTGCAAGAAAATGGTAGTGAAGGTTTGCTAGTCGAAAAATTAAAAAATTAAGAAATCTGCGTTTGGCGAAATTTAAGCGATCAGCAAATTTTTCGTTAAAACCGACGCATTAAAGTCGTTTTATTATCCTTAACATATTATCAATATTTTTTTTTTAATTTAGGATAATGTGCCCCTTCCTTCCTTGTCCTCTGGCGACCATATTGATCAGCTCTATTCAACTGCCTATTTAAATCAACTTACAAAGAAGAATATAACCTCACTTCAATTTCTAGCGGCTCGGCAACCCAATGAACGAAAGCCTTTGGCTTGGTCGACGCCTTATCTACATCGACGCACTTGCAGAACAATTGTACGACATGGCCGGCTGCATTTTTTTCAACACTTGCAACTTCTAAAATATACCCGGCGTGCCTTAAGCCAACCGGTTGTGTCTTGGTCAGGCGGCGGTACCCTTTCTCCCCGATTTCCTGAAAATCGCTCCTATCAATGTATATAACCTTATCAAAAGTTATACTGTGCTGGCCCAAATCCGGTTTATTTGGAAAATTGGGAATGGAGACTTGTACCGGCCCTTCGTTGGGATAGTTTTCGATCGTGACTTTGAGTGGTTCCAAGACCACCATTGTTCTAAAAAAATTGATCTGAAGCTTCGACAATTGCGCGAAATTGACGGGCATTGTGTAACTAGGGCCAGACAGGTGGGTACATTTGAATTATAAGGAGATATTCATGGAAGTATATGTCAAGCATACGAAGTAGTTCAAATGCACCAACCTGTCTGGCCGTAGCGACGCAGTACCTACTATAGCCTTACCGAGGCGCGGAGTTATTGAGACTGTCTCGTACAAAAGCTTCCAGCATTGAAGGATCCACAGAGCTCTGCGCTCCAGTAACTCCGAGTTGAGCGCAAAAATTATTGACAGTCTCTGGCGGGAATCCCCTTCTCCTCAAAGCGGTGAGAGTAAACAATCTCGGATCGTCCCAGTCCTTCACGATCCCTACTTCGATTAGTTTACCTATTTTCCTTTTAGAGACCACCGTATAATTCATGTTCAAACGGCCGTACTCCCACTGTACCGGACAATAAATATCAAGCGTGTTACACAACCAATAATAACTTGATCGCCTAAAATTCTTTAGATGCAACAAACGTCCTTCACGGTTGGTTTTCGACTAACCTGGATTGAAACTCCTTCGTGCACAAAGAGTGAGTTATATGTTCGATACTATCACACAGGCAATGAGTATAATCATAGGTTGGGTAAATACACCATTTATCTCCGGTTCGATGATGGGGAGTGAAACGCACCCTATATGCGACGGGGTCCAGTTTACCTTCTTCCAAAGTTATTTTCATTCTTAGAGTAGCGGCGCCCTCGTCTACTTTCCCATTCTTCATATCCTACTTCGAAAAATCAACTTCAATTTAATATACATGGTGTTTTCTAATTGAATGTCAATAATTAAGAGCTCGATTTTTGGCTCCATTTTAAAATGAAAACTTCACATGAACATATATCCTGAAGATCTAAACTTTTGAGAAATTTTAGGTAGAACACGGCGGACTCAACCATGGCCCCCTCGGTCCCCAGATTTAAATAGTTTGGACTTTTTCTTATGGGGGCATCTAAAAAGTTAACACTATAGAAGAGCTTAAGGATAGTATAAAAACTTCCTGCAATTTAATAAGAAACACTGGGGTATACTTCACAGAGTGCAATATGAGGAAACGAGCTGAAGCCTGTATCCTTCAAGGTGGAGGACACTTTCGACAACTCATCTAGTTTCCATTTTTATTAATTTATTAACAGATAATTTTGTTAAAAATTATTAATATTAAGTAGTTTTTTTAATAAGAATCTTTTATTAGTTATCTTGTTTTTACGGTGTTATGTTATTTCATTTAAACGTGACATAAAAAAAAGTCTTCTAACTTTTTTTTTTTGGAGTTGGTAACTAAAAACTAGATATTTTGTTTTAGATAGATATTTTAATTTTCACAAAAAAATAGTTCTCGATTTAACCAGGCACGTCACTGACATCCTTAAAAAGATAAAGAGATTTGCATTTACTTATCAGCATATTTGATCTATTTTTTTTTTTAGTCCGCCGCACGGTCTTCACATAAAAACAAAAATTAATTTCTCTGCATGCGATCATTAACAATATTGTTGACCATGCAGAGAACAGGTTTTTATTTTTTTAAGCGAAAACCGAACATCGATTGAAAAAAAAAAAGAAATGAAATTTCTTTAAGGGACCGAGGATGGCTCGGTTGGTAAGGCGTTGACCTGCCAACTCGAACTTGCCGGAGGTTGTGGGTTCGATTCCCACCGGGAGCCTTTGGGTGGGTGTATTTGTGTTTGTCCGATTTTAACGACTGGCAAAAATTGCCCAATTTACTCGTTGATATATGGAAAAACCTGGGCAGCTATCTAAGTAAAGACGCGAGTTCATTGTATAATAGAAAAAAAAATCTTTAAAAAAAGATTGGAGATTGTAAGAATTTTAATTTTAAAATAAATCAGTGGCGTACGATCAATATCTGCCAAAATAGACAGGTGAAATTCCGTACGCCCACCACTGGTATATTTTAAAAAAAATGTGGTACCCTAAATAATGCCTCTTGATAGATGTGAGCCAAATTTTATTAAAATATCTAAAGTGGTATTACAAATTAAAAGAAACAGTGCAAATTAATGTATGAGATCGAAATATTTGTGTTATTTTTTTTACATAATAATACCATAATACTAATACGTAAATATTTAAACTATGCAGATGCCTTTTGTAAAAATTGCATTCAAGCAAAGAGAAGATTTGTTTGTTGCAAGAAAAAACACAAAGATGTGTCTTACTGTAGTTGTCAATAAAAGTAAGTACAAGATGGGCTAGCATGTTAAAAATTGCCTCTTCTTTTTAAGGTGAAGTCATTTTCAAATTCATGAAAGTGAAAGTGTTACAAACAACACTATTGAACCATCAGGGGAAGTACTAACAGCCAAGTTAAAAGTCCATGAGTTGATTAAAAATAGTTTTAATTTATATTTTTTTTTATTTATTTTTAATAATCTATATTGCACGTATGGTACCTCTTAATGCTTCTTCAACTTCTCCTTAAAATTTAATTTTATATTAGTTAATCCTAGTAAAATAATTTTGATATAGAGCTAAATATAATAAAAAATATACATATTCTTCACAAAAATGAAGTAAAATTTTTAAAATATCTACTAGACAGTCTAGACCATTATATTCTACACATTTGTAATACTTTAAAACAATATAAAGCAATTATTAAGACGTTTTTATTTTATTATCTTTCACCTTTCACTTTAATGTGATGATATAATACGTGTCGCACACATTTTGATAAAATACTGCTGAAAAAATGCCACATCTAAACGGAAAATTGTCAAATTAAAGAACTCTCAGATGCCATGTTGAGCATCTCAAAATCTTGAGTTTTCAAGTGGCCGAGGTATTTTGTCAAAATATCTCCAGATGGAATTAAATTTTCAGGAATAAAAGGAGTTAAGTGCACAGAGAAAGTTAACATATGAAGGTGTGTGAGTTGAAGACCATTCTCACTTACACAAGAATATCTTCCTGACAGCAGATAAATTGGCGTAGGTAATTACATATCTTGAAATGTAATAACTTCTTGCCTAATGAATTTTTTCTGTGAAAACTGAGTTTAGAACAATCATCATCAACAGGTAATAAATTTGAAATGTGCAATTGTAACAGAACCTAAAGATGAAAAGCTTGCAAGAGCTCCTTTGACAGAGCTAAAAACTAGAAAAAATACCTCAAATAACTGTAAATTTTCCTCAATTGGGCGATCCCTCCATGGAGAAGGCATAGGATTGAAACCTTTCATTTCGTCTGCAGTTTGGTGACAAACATACGCCTGACCTTTCTCAATTAATTTCACGGCCCAAATATACAACTGATCAAAATAATCTGAAGAATGGGTTATTTTGTACGGCTTATAGCCTAAAAAGCAAAAACTAAAAATTACATAAAACAAAACACATTTTCTACTTACCTAACCATGTGACGATGTCCAGGATGCCAGTGAAGAACTTTTCTTCTTCTTTTTCCGGATTTGTATCATCATACCTTAAGAAGCATAAACCTTCATTGGCCGCTGCATAGCCAAAATTTATATTAATGGCTTTTGCATGCCCAATGTGTAAAATTCCATTGGGTTCTGGTGGAAATCTGGTCCTTACTTTTCCTCCAGTAACCTTTAAATGTTCCTTTAAAAGCTTCTCTGTATTGTCTGTGACCACATAACCATCAGTTTTAAAATTCTCACCAGGACTATGAAAGTTGATTTTTCTCATCACATCAAACACGCTTAAAATTTGTTTTTCAGAACCTAAAAATTATAAAGTTAACTTTTCAGACAACCTGTATACACATTCCAATCAGAGTGCAACAATGACATTTATATTTCAAAAATAACATGTTTATCTGCAAAAAGACATTTTTTTTATTAAAAGGTTATCTTATATCTATCTTATATAGAGTGGTCCGAATTATAATGGAGAAACTTTAAAGATGGCTTTATTGTTTATTATTTATTGGTAAAAATAAATAAAATAGTTCAGATAACCTTATGCCCTAAAATGCTTCAAAAAAATTGCATTTCATTTATTTAAAAAATTTCTTCTAGATTTTACTTTCAAACTTTGGAGGTATTTTTGCAACAAAAAAAATGTATGGAACAGATAAATTTGTTTTTGTTTGTCCAGTGGCGTTAATGAGAGGGTTGTCTTCAGTTTTTGTCCTAAAAGAAATCGTTTTCGAGAAAATTTTTGTTTGTATGTGCACCTAATTGGCATACCACTTTTTTTTTTAATTTAAATTAATTAAACCTGTCTCACAAAAGCCACTGGTGAAACAAAAAATTTACCTATGGTGTAAATTTGTTTTTAAGTGGCAATAATAGGTTCTAAATTTGATTACATGAATTTTTTAAACTTTTATCTGCTGCATACACTGTTAAAGGTTCTCCACTATAATTTGGACCACCCAATATTTTAAGAAACAAAAATTATTATCTATCATACCATTATTTTCCTCTTTTTTTGCTATGATACTTTTAACTACTTTCTCTTGCTTCCCTTTCTGTGGTTTTGAGCCTTTGTTGTCATTTTTTTGCAAAGGTGTGAAATCACTTTCAGTTTTTGGGCCCAGCAGGTCCAACAATTGAATGTCGACTTCACTTTTAACTGCTTTCCCTTCCGCCCAAGGCAACTCAATTTTAATTTTTTGCATTAGGGGTCCAACATTGAATTTGTACCTTTTTTCTAGAATTTCTTTCTTATTTTCAGATATATGTTTATCAACCACTTTCTCGATTTCTTCCGGCGTAACAAGCACACCCACTCCGCAGTACTTTTCCAAATCATTTGTGTCCAAACTCTTAATATTATTCAAGGCAAACTCTATTGCTTTGTCAACACGCATAGTAGAGTCCAATTTCTTTGAAACGACATATTTAATGAGAAGGGGAAGGTGGTGGTGAATTTGAGGTTTAATTCTTGTTGCCAGATGATAAAGGAGAATTCCTGTTCCATCTGATAGAGCCACTTGTCTCACCTAAAATTATATTAATCAACTTAACTCACCTTTTATATCATTTTAGTGAATTAGATACCTCTTTTACAATTGCCAGCAGAGTGTTTGTCACAGCCGCATTTTTTGTAGTTTCTCGAGCTTTTTGTTCACTTAAACCTAACTTCACAAACTCCGACACGTTTGCCTCCTCAGCCATTTTAAAACCTTTAAAAAAATATGAACCAACTGTGAACCTTTTATAGGTTAGAAATCTGACGTCAGGATGGTCTAAGCACAGTTAAATTCTTCATTCGAACGAAAATGTTTTGATCATTCGCTTCTATAGCGATTTTTGTTATCTTTATTTATTTAGAATATACATTATCCTAAACCTCTAACACCGTCCACATCATAACAAATATACACCTTTTGACAGGTGTATATTGACCAGGATGAAAAAAAGGCGATAAAACAGTATAAAACTTTTACTAACATAATAACATAACACTGGGTTAGTTAATCTGCCATGTCCTTCATCACATGATCCATTTAAAAATGATTATTTTGCGAATTGGCCGAGTTTTCTTATTAATTTGTCGACAAGTAGAAAAAAGATGAAGTATTTCGGTAATTGACAGATGTCAAAGGTAAAATATGTCAAATGTGACAAAGGGGATCAAAAATACACTCTCAAATGAAAGAAGGGCCATTTTAAATGTTGATGGGGAAATAAATATTGTCTGTCCGCGACGGAAATGCATTAAGAGTAAACCATAATTCGCCACATTCATTAACATGACATTGGAGGACCCATTTTTTGTAGTGAAAGAGTAAGGAGGTGTTCGCTTGCGTCTTTTGCATGCAAAGATTGGCCAGGTCTTGATTTTTTGTTTGCGTTAGAAGTGCATAGGTATTCGGTTGCAAGTAATCACACGCCAGTGAAATATGCTCAATGTCGCTATATGTCTGAGAAAGTCTGTTGTAGTGAGGTGTTTCGTGCTTTGAAAAAAACCAGGGGTTTGTATCGGCGCTGGATTGATTTTCAAAAGGAGTCCGACTTGGTAACTAAAGAGGAGCTTGAGTGGACCAATACAGAATTGAAAAATTCCTTGCGAAGTATTGAATGGGATTTGGAAGATTTGGAAGACACTATTGATATCCTTTTCTAGACTGTTAACAGTTTGCCATACTATTTAGCGTGTACTTTCTTAACATTTTATTACATATTGTTGAAAAAAATCCAACAAAATTTAAAATAGACAACAAGGAATTAACAAAGAGGAGGCACTTCATTGATTCTACCAAAAATGAAGTTCAGGTGAGCGCTTGTATTTTCTGTTAGGAGTTTCGTAATTTTTCAATGGTTGTAGTCAATGAAAGATAGGATTAACATGAATAAACACCGTGAACGAGATTTAATGTCAAGACAGGTAAAATAATAATAGAACAAACTTTTATACCAAACTAAACTCGTAATATTGCAGCCTTTGTTGAATGGAAGTCCAATAAGAATAGGCAATATGCACTCCAGTGCCAAATATTCTAAACTTGAGAATGAAATTGAAAGTCCACAGCATCAATTCATACACCGGCAGCAAATACAGGAAATTCAAAATCAAGATGAGCAGCTAGAAGCCATTAGTGATTCTCTAGGGTCATTAAAAACAGTTTCGAGGCATATAGGCATTGAGTTGGATGAACAGGCAGGGTGAGTTTCTTGAATTTAGCAATTTCTGTGTTAGTACAAGGGTAATTTTTAGAATGCTTGATGAATTTGGTACTGAGCTCGAAAATACAGAGTCTAAGCTAGATACAACCATGAAGAAAGTTGCCAAAGTTTTGAGAATATCTAATGGTAAGACGATTTGCAATTTCACCGCAGTTAAGTAATTTTCAGAATTTTTCAGAGCGGAGGCAGTGGATGGCTATTATAATTTTAATAGTTGTACTCTTTATTGTGATAATTTTATTTTTTGTTCTGTGATGAGAAGCATTGTTTAAGCCATCTATAGGTGGTTCTAGTACAAAAAATATAATTTCAAATGTGCAATTTATTCAGACTTCATGGACTGAATCCATTTGTTCCATTTATCGAGTGCCATATTTTTCAGTAAAATATAATGAATTCATAAAAGACACCCTGTTCGGGAAACTTCTTTTTACCGCTGTAAATTGAGGTCTATTTATTGGAAAGTCCAAGATACAATTCTTTTTCTTTATTAAGGTCATGTAGTTAAAAGGTCGGTTTTAGCCAAAATTCTATAAAGATTTAGAGTCCCAAGAGTTTTAAGATTTGTATAATGCATAACTTGCAATTTTATAGATATCATTTATTTATAGAAAATATTTTTAAACGCCTAAGCTACAGTGTGCAAATCTTATTTATTTATATTTATTTTATATTAGGTTTTTTTATATCCTTTGCATATTATAGGTAGATGTCATCTAGGGTTTCTATCATGTAATATTGACTAGTCAATAAATTGTAAACCCATCCATTTCCTTTTAAGAAATTTTATTCCATAATGCAAGAAACAGTAAATATTGAGATAATTATTTAAACTTCTTAAAACTTGTGCAGATGTATCAAAAATTATGTGGCAATGCTCTCATATACATATTAACTACATGCTACAGTAGGTTCCAAATTATATAATGGAGATCTGACAAATTCTTGGAATTAAGCCTAGAAATCTGCAGCCAACATAAAGAATTATTATATGGAGGGGATAAAATGAATCACTTTATTTCTTGTGTCCTTTAGAGATGTGCTATACTGGAAGCTTTATCAAAAAATGTACCGCAAGGTGTTATAGGTTCTCAAAGATTTTTTTCATGAAGTCCAAAAACACCCAACAGTTGACCCAAACAAAACTTAATCCATACAATAACATTAAAAGTGATAATTTTTTATTGCACTGGACTTACCATGTTTCTTAATAAGTTCAATAGCTTATTTGAGGATCAGTTCGACTTCCAAAAAGGTAAGTCCACACATAGTAAACTTCATTATTCATAAACTGGATGAAAAAAAAAACTAAAAGTTACAGGCTTGTTTTTTAACTACAAATTAAATTTGGAGTAAGTTATAGTTGGTGTATAGGAGTGTACCACAGGACAGCACCCCGGAAATGTTCCTTTTTCTAATTTTATGAATACGAGGAGTGTTCAAAAAGTAAGGTGATTTTTGTAATTGGGAACAGTAAAAAGTCGCAGGGGGCTATATCCGGTGAATGTGGTGGCTGAGGTATGATTCTGGTTTTGTTTTTGGCCAAAAAGTTAGACACAAGCAACGATGAGTGAGTAGGTGCATAAATTCAAGGTAATACTCTTTATTGACCTACGACCTTGTCGTAAAAACTGTTGATAACTACGCCACGATAATTAAAGAAAAAAGTAAGCAAAACCTTGACATTTGATCGAACTTGATGTGCTTTTTTCGGTCTAGTCGATTCTGGGTTTTGGTTTCGACGTCATAACCATATACCTATGATTCGTGATCAGTTAGGACCTTTTTCGGCATATCAGTATCATCATTGACTTCATTAAACAGCTCTTTTGATGAAGATTAAGCAATTTTTTTGCCCAAAATTTCGGAAAAAATTGCATAGCAAGAGCCAATAGAGATGCTGACGTCTTCAGCCAGTTGTCTAATAGTTATTCGATGATTTTTCAAAACCATTTGTTTTTTAGTCTTCATCAGTTATTCACGTGCTGGGGTGTCCACAGCGAGGTTCGTCATCGACTTCTCGGCTATCTTGGAACAGCTTGTACAACTTATAAACGTTTTTTTTGCTCAAAGTAGATTGACTATATGCCGTTGTCAACATTTCAAATGTTTTGCAGCACTGTATTCCATTTTTTACACAAAATTTTGTGCAAATTCTTTGTTCCATTTTTTTGATAGCAGAAAATCACAAAAAAAAATGAAACTGCAAACTGTCTGAAACTGTGAACATATGTTAGGGACATGAGTACCAACATAATAAAAAAATATCGGAGATTGAATGTACGTAGCTCTCCCAATTTCAAAAGTCGCCTTACTTTTTTGAACACACCTCCAATGTATATACATATTGAGTAAAAAAAAATCAATTAAAAAATCACAAATTTTGTTTTAGAGTTCTTAATAATTTCCTTCATTTTCAGACTGTTCTTCAAAATATTTGATAAGAACATTCATTCGATAACTCATCTTGATGAAGTAATTATTTTCATCGTCATGACTATTTTTGCTAGAACTTTCTGCATAAGTCTGGTTATTTGCATAATGGTCAACCATCATCTGATGCCTTTTTCTTTGTGGTCACATTCCATTCATTCATGTATATTTTCGTTTTTTATTTCTTTCAAACCTTTAACTTGCGAAGAAGTTACAGAAGTCACCTCTATTTAAGATCAATATTTTATAAAATGCTTTCTTAATATTAGTCTCTTTCACTCCACTCCAAGCGCGAGCTACAGCATAAATTGCTTGTTTGAAAGTTAGACGTTTCCGCAACCCTATAAAATCGCATTCTCCCGACAGTTGAAGCACAAGGTCTTTCGTATAAAGTCTTTTCATAATTTCTATAACACCTTGGTCCATCGGCTGGGCAATAGGTGTTACATTTGTAGGAAAAAATACACTACGAGTATGTTCCCATCTGCTGACTTTGGTTAATCTGCTTCAGGATACCATGGCGCATTATCCAGTAATAGTATAGCCTTGGGTGAAAGCTTATTTTCTTGCGAATAAGTTTTAAGTTGGGGTATACATTTAAAAAAAAAAAAACTCTTTTTAAAAATTACTCGATCTTTTGAATAACGGCTAACCTAAGTTTATGGGTGCCTGATGCATTAGCACAGCATAAAATTGTTAAACGGTCTTTGCTTACTTTGAAACCTAAAAAAATATTAAAAACATTGACAGCCAAAACTAACCTGATGTACCAGTTTTCAAGTCTGAAGCGTGTATTCTTTTCAGTATAGTTTTCCAACAAAGTCCAGTTTTATCTTCACTATACGTTTGCTTAGATTTAAGTTCATGCTCTGTTATAGGATTTTCTAAACCACAGCAAAATTCTACTATACCTACTTCATCGGCACTTAATTTCTCCGCTTGCACAGTTTTTTAAATATATAGAGCGAACCAGAAGATGTCCAAAAGTTTCCTTTAATTTTCAACTGCCCGGGCAAGACTTGCCAAGAACACATAGGTCCTTCTGATAATAGCTTTTACACTGTCAACTTTGGCTACAAGGCTCTGTAATTCGGCTTTATATGTTTTAGCCAACACAGCAACACTGCTTATGTTATTTTCAAATTGTTTTAAAATATCCATTTTTTGTCCACTAGTTAAAACATTGCGTTTACGCGTTTCATTAGTACCTGTTTACGTTTAACTAACGAATTATTATCATTCTACCAAATTATGCCTCTCCCTCATTGTAATTCTATTAAATAAAACCTTTCCTTGAAAGAAACAGCATTTTTAAAAGGACTGGTGTTGAAAAGTTGTTTATTACAATATTGATGTTAAGGCTCGCATAAGCACCAACTTGTTCGATAATTATGGTGAAAAACGTCACTATAAAAAGCTTTGAAAACTATGTCAAAGTAACTCCAGTTGACCGCGTCTTACCTTCTAGTTATGAAACTGTATTGTCGGGTTTAGCAGAAAGAAACGGTAACGGTGGTAAGTGAAAAAATAATTTCAATTTGGCGCAGCGTTAAAAACGCGTATCTCGTAAAGAGATGAATCGGTTTCCGGCAATCCGCGGAGCGTTAAATTAGAAAAATCGCCCGACACTTTTTCAATAAGATTATTCTAATGTGTTATTAATTCGGTTTACATGCTTGAATTGTCGTGGTGCCGTTCTCGGTCAATTTGCTTTTTGTTTGCGAGTACTTGTTCGACTGTTTTGATCCGTGCTCTGATACAGAAAGTTACGAGAAGTCACAACTCATTGTGTTTGATTACGTGCACACATACGAAATAACCAAAGAAGACATTATTAAATTTAGAAAAATGATGCGAACAATGCAACGCCCCTCGCATCTCGGTTATTCTAAAGTGGGTGGTTTTATTGCCATTTTATACGCAGAATGCTCGCGCTCCGAAAACACTTCGAAGTGCTTCCAGTCGGATGCAGGATTCCAGTCGGAGTTCTTCAACAAGCGAACGGATGATATCCCGGAATATAGTGTATATATATATATATATATATATATATATATATATATATATATATATATATATATATATATATATATATATATATATATATATATATATATATATATATATATATATATATATATATATATATATATATATATATATATATATATATATATATATATATATATATATATATATATATATATATTTTACATCCCGCGGTTATTTTGCATCATTTCACTTTGCGACTATTCTGCAACTTTGCAATTAAGCATGCTACACTATATGTACTGCATGTATATTGAAGAGAAAAAAAATAGGTTAAACGTAATGTACTTTATTTTCCGAAAACACAAAAATTTAAATATACATTTTTTTTCAAGTTGCACAACTTTTTACATCCAGTACAAAATATCTAATTTGCGTCCTTTTTGTATAATTTTCTTTTATATGCTAAAACAAATTGCATCCGTATTCTTCTGGAGGGGGAATATACGGCACATTATAAGATTATTTTGCGTCCACAGATGTTGCCAAGTTTATAATATTTACTTCGCACGTAACCACGTAGGTGGGTGCACAATAAACCTCCTGATGAACTGTATAGTACTTGAGAAAGATAACAAACGTATTACTCTCATATAAAAAAATGTGCAAGTCAAAATATTCTACATGTCAGTTTTTGATATATTAGGACCATACATATAGTCATAAAAAGCAGACGAATTGCGGGTGGTGTGGTGCTAATGCCGGCTGTGACAAAAACATGTCAGGTTACCACTCGTCCCATTCTCACACACTGTCAGCACACTGAGGCATTACCAATCCACCATTTGTCCTAATTCAATTGTTTTTTTTGTTGATGTCTTATGGAGCTCTCATGAATTAACATGATTCATTGAATGACAACTAAATCTCACCGGCAGCAATTTAATTCGAGATAGCGACGGCCTACGCTAGATAGTTCTACTCAGCGCATTATTTTGCTTTTTTAGGGAAAGCTGGTTGTACATTGACTTCTGCTGGATTTCTTCTCCACAGATTTTGGTTGTCAGCGACCATACCTAACCGAGGAAAAATCTAGAAGGAGTCAGTCTACCCTCGACAGCATGCCGACGTTTCTTTAAAAAATCATTGGTGGTTCATGTACTAAATAAAACGCTTTTCGAGCACACAATTATTTATTTTATTTATTTTATTTTTTTTTGAATATTGATTTTGTACAAAAACTTTAATTTTATACCAATCTTTATTTTGAAGCAACGCTGGGTATAGTTCCTTCAATTCTTCGCATTGACATCTTTTGGGTGCCTTCTTATTTTTTATTTGTTTTGAAAAATAGAATGTAACTACATTTTTTTGTTCTTCTGTCCATGGAATCAAAATCCTTTTTCGCGTTTTGTCCTTTACTTCTAAAACTGGTTCTAAACTAATGCTTTTTCCTTCTGTTTTTTTTACATCCTGGACTAATTCTTCGATTTAATCCATATCTTTTGTTTCTTTTTCCGTTTTCCTACTTGTTTTCGTCGACGTTTCTAGATCTTCATCTTCGCTAGTTTCTTCATTTAAAAGATTTTCTTCTAAATCAATTGTAATTTCGTCCAAGCTTTTCCCCTTATGAATACCTGCCTCTCCTTTTTCCATTAAAAGAAGAAGCTTGGATATCTTTGCTGTCTGATAGACATCGTCTGGCAATCTATATGATCCTCTATGCACGTTGGATGTATGGCCCATGAAATTTGACAGTTGTTCAATTTCATTTTCGGTTAGATTGAATAATTGTGTTAGCGTTGCAAGATGTTTTCGTAGCCTTGTGCATGTTATAGCTTCAGGATTCTTAGCGCCACAACCTTTAGCATATTTTGCAACAACTTTGTAGCCACATATTGGAGTATTCGTGTTTGGGTTTGCAAAAAGGTAGGGGTTGTTGTCATTGACGAAATTTGATCTCGCCTCTAGTAGTTGATCAATATGTACCTGCACATCGTGACTAAATATGACTGGCACTCCTCTGCACCTCTTTCCTCTAATCACTATTCTTTTAAAGTGTTGTAACAAAATTTTTTCTGCTTTCGAGATAACTTCACTAAATTCTTCGTAAGAGTTTGATGATTTTTCTGAAGCAACGTAAGTATCCTTTAATAACCGCTGTAATTTTCTTGGTCTCCTTCTATTCAATAAAATAATTCTACAATACACTGTCTCCATCAAAATTAAGAAGGCATTGACATTCATTGCATTTGCAGAGAGTAAATTGGCAGCTTCTTCTGCAGTAGACATTAAGTATTCTTTTAGAAGTTTTAGATCAGACGATATGGGAACAATTGTTATTTTATTAAATTTATTGATGTTTAGATCATTGCCAGTTCGACTCGATATATCAAATCGCCAGTTAGATGCTAATAAATTTACCATCGTTTTTAATCGAGATTCAATATTTGCCGTTTCAACTGATGGTCCACTTTTTATGGTCATATAAGTTGCAATATCGCAACACTGTCTCAGAGATGTGGAAATATTCACAGCATATGTGGGCGCTACAAACACTTCCTTAATGCTATCAAATCTGGCCATAGATTTTGTAGCTTCCACCAGTTTATCATAGTGCTTTGGGTGCAATGCTTCAAATAATTTGCTATGTTTGGATCCATTTTTTTAAGCTCTAATAAAATTCTTGACAACTCTCGCATTTTTCTACTTGTAACATTAATAAAATGTTTTTCGCGATGGGTCTTAAGATAACGAGCTCCAAAGGCACATATTAAAAAGTCATTCTTTGCCTTTAAAGAAATCTTATCAGGTCTCATTCTAGGAAAAACCTGATCTTTTAATTGTTGGTCAATTCGGGTCAAATTTTTTATCAAAAAGTTTTGACTTGCAACTTGAGCATTTTTTGATGAACTGTGCATTTCTTTGTGTGTCGATATAAAAATTTCGATCTGTAAAATCCCAAGCAGTTTGTGCATGGCAAAAATGAGTTCTCTGGCTCCCGTGCTTCTTTCATCGGTTTGACACAAGCTTCGGAATTTTTAATAAAATTGCCCTTCTTTTTTAATAGGGCTAAAAGTTTTCTCCTTTCCTCACTCTTTTTAGGTTTGGAAAAAATTTGTACTTCTAATTCATACGGGTGATTCCTTTCGATATGTCGAGGAAAATTTTGAACATCGCTTTCGCAAAAGTAGCACAAGTCCTTTTTCCTAGTATATTTTTTATTTTCTTTTGTATTTCTCAAAGCTTTAATTGTGTTTATTTTTGTATCCGTGGTTTCGTCCTGAAACGGTTCTTAATCCGTAAACTATAGGCCACCAATAGCTGACAATACTTACAGAGTCTGGTTGAGATTCCTCTGAATTTTGCACTCGAACATTCTGCAAAACCGTAATTTTCTGTAAATGAAAACCAGGTTATAGAATGTTAAAATCACATGACAAAGCAAAGTGAAGACATTCTTGTTTATACTACGATAAAGCCTCTAAATCACTGAACCAGTTTTGAAAAAATTGACTTAAACCGACGATTTGCAACCAAAATGTTATGATATGCTTTAAATATATTTTTTTATATTGCAAGATACCTTGTTAAATTACCACAAAAAGAAACCTATAACTTCCAAGGTATGGTTTAACACTCCCTCACTTATTTGAAAATATAATAAGAAAGTGTATGTGAAAAGAAGCCAAACACAAGAAAAACAAAAAATAATTAAACGATCAAAGCAAAGAATTGTTTTGTTTTTTAGCGGAAAGTTTCTTGCTCTTGGGTAATCGTCCAAGTTATTTATTATTACCTTCTTAAATTTACAGATCTCTATTTCTGAGTCTGATGACGATCTATCTGGAAAAAATTCTGGGTCGGCATCGCTGTCGTCGAATGTTGAATGTGGCGAAAAATCACCCTGCAAAAGTTACTAAAATATAATATCAGCATTTTTCTTAGTTAACAATTTAACATCTTGACTCTGATTTTATTACATAAAAGAATAATAACTTACCTCAACCTTTTCAATCTCCTATTTTACTTCATTCTCCATTTTGCACATACTTAAACCATGCGAGCTGGATAACTAATATGCATCCGAGATTATGATTTAACCTTAGAATATCGCCCAGCGACTCTGTCTAGTTTTTCCGTAAATGGAAGCAAAAAGATGCGCGCAATGAAATAAATAAAATATACTATATGGTATACTCCGTCTACACCAAGCATTAAATTGCCTCCATTTGTTTATACTTTTCATTCAGTGCACCATTTTGCTTCCCTCTGTGTTGCCAAATTTAATTTTTTCAATGAACATAGAGAAAGTAGCAATTTGACCAAACGTATTGATTTCGGAAGTTGATAATACTTGAAATAGAGGAATCCAATTTTGTTTTTAGTGTTTCTTAATTGTTTTTACAAGAATAACACTTTAACACACTATTCCTTCAATCCAAGATGTTTTGTTTTTTTTTTAAAGGAAAAAGTCATAAAACGACTAACAGATAATAAAATTTAATATTTTACTCAGTGCATCCTCTGAAAAGTCTTCGACAGTTGATAATAATCGAGATATATGTAGGTTCTTTTTTAATATATCCTATTTGGTGATGGGAAAAAGTGACTAGATGTTGAGAGACAAAGAGAATACAATCCGGTAATGCAAGTCGTCTTGTTTAAATTTATTTTAAAAACTGAAAAAATTATAAAAATGCTAACGGCTAATAAAAATTTGTTTGTTTTACTCAGCGCATCCAACCAGGAGTAATAGGAGCATTTTTCTTTGTTTATTGCATTTCAATAATATTTACCACCCAAAAGCACTTAAAGAATTCAATAAACAAACACAAATTTAATCCATAAACTAATTCAAAAAAGACACAAAGTTCAAAATAAGCCATAAAATAATATATTGCAACGTTGCCATTACTGTTCGTGAACTAAAAAAAATATACGTTTTCCATATCGCGAACGAAATTGCTTCCGGAACATTCGTTACCACAGTTCTACTGAAACTCACAGAAGGGCAAACTAAAACGAATCAGAGAGATATAGTGGATACTGAGTGATATATATATATATATATATATATATATATATATATATATATATATATATATATATATATATATATATATATATATATATTATATATATATATATATATATATATATATATATATATATATATATATATATATATATATATATATATATATATATATATATATATATATGATGACACTATATTCCGGGATATCATCCGTTCGCTCGTTGAACTCCGACTGGAATCCTGCATCCGACTGGAATCCTGCAAATCTTGCATCCGACTGGAATCCTGCAGACGTTTCGCCAAAATCTCACTTGGCATCTTCAATGCTCGCGCTCCGAAAACACTTCGAACACACAGGAGCGCGAGCATTGAAGATGCCAAGTGAGATTTTGGCGAAACGTCTGCAGGATTCCAGTCGGATGCAAGATTTGCAGGATTCCAGTCGGAGTTCAACGAGCGAACGGATGATATCCCGGAATATAGTGTCATCATATATATATATATATATATATATATATATATATATATATATATATATATATATATATATATATATATATATATATATATATATATATATATATATCACTCAGTATCCACTATATCTCTCTGATTCGTTTTAGTTTGCCCTTCTGTGAGTTTCAGTAGAACTGTGGTAACGAATGTTCCGGAAGCAATTTCGTTCGCGATATGGAAAACGTATATTTTTTTTAGTTCACGAACAGTAATGGCAACGTTGCAATATATTATTTTATGGCTTATTTTGAACTTTGTGTCTTTTTTGAATTAGTTTATGGATTAAATTTGTGTTTGTTTATTGAATTCTTTAAGTGCTTTTGGGTGGTAAATATTATTGAAATGCAATAAACAAAGAAAAATGCTCCTATTACTCCTGGTTGGATGCGCTGAGTAAAACAAACAAATTTTTATTAGCCGTTAGCATTTTTATAATTTTTTCAGTTTTTAAAATAAATTTAAACAAGACGACTTGCATTACCGGATTGTATTCTCTTTGTCTCTCAACATCTAGTCACTTTTTCCCATCACCAAATAGGATATATTAAAAAAGAACCTACATATATCTCGATTATTATCAACTGTCGAAGACTTTTCAGAGGATGCACTGAGTAAAATATTAAATTTTATTATCTGTTAGTCGTTTTATGACTTTTTCCTTTAAAAAAAAAACAAAACATCTTGGATTGAAGGAATAGTGTGTTAAAGTGTTATTCTTGTAAAAACAATTAAGAAACACTAAAAACAAAATTGGATTCCTCTATTTCAAGTATTATCAACTTCCGAAATCAATACGTTTGGTCAAATTGCTACTTTCTCTATGTTCATTGAAAAAATTAAATTTGGCAACACAGAGGGAAGCAAAATGGTGCACTGAATGAAAAGTATAAACAAATGGAGGCAATTTAATGCTTGGTGTAGACGGAGTATACCATATAGTATATTTTATTTATTTCATTGCGCGCATCTTTTTGCTTCCATTTACGGAAAAACTAGACAGAGTCGCTGGGCGATATTCTAAGGTTAAATCATAATCTCGGATGCATATTAGTTATCCAGCTCGCATGGTTTAAGTATGTGCAAAATGGAGAATGAAGTAAAATAGGAGATTGAAAAGGTTGAGGTAAGTTATTATTCTTTTATGTAATAAAATCAGAGTCAAGATGTTAAATTGTTAACTAAGAAAAATGCTGATATTATATTTTAGTAACTTTTGCAGGGTGATTTTTCGCCACATTCAACATTCGACGACAGCGATGCCGACCCAGAATTTTTTCCAGATAGATCGTCATCAGACTCAGAAATAGAGATCTGTAAATTTAAGAAGGTAATAATAAATAACTTGGACGATTACCCAAGAGCAAGAAACTTTCCGCTAAAAAACAAAACAATTCTTTGCTTTGATCGTTTAATTATTTTTTGTTTTTCTTGTGTTTGGCTTCTTTTCACATACACTTTCTTATTATATTTTCAAATAAGTGAGGGAGTGTTAAACCATACCTTGGAAGTTATAGGTTTCTTTTTGTGGTAATTTAACAAGGTATCTTGCAATATAAAAAAATATATTTAAAGCATATCATAACATTTTGGTTGCAAATCGTCGGTTTAAGTCAATTTTTTCAAAACTGGTTCAGTGATTTAGAGGCTTTATCGTAGTATAAACAAGAATGTCTTCACTTTGCTTTGTCATGTGATTTTAACATTCTATAACCTGGTTTTCATTTACAGAAAATTACGGTTTTGCAGAATGTTCGAGTGCAAAATTCAGAGGAATCTCAACCAGACTCTGTAAGTATTGTCAGCTATTGGTGGCCTATAGTTTACGGATTAAGAACCGTTTCAGGACGAAACCACGGATACAAAAATAAACACAATTAAAGCTTTGAGAAATACAAAAGAAAATAAAAAATATACTAGGAAAAAGGACTTGTGCTACTTTTGCGAAAGCGATGTTCAAAATTTTCCTCGACATATCGAAAGGAATCACCCGTATGAATTAGAAGTACAAATTTTTTCCAAACCTAAAAAGAGTGAGGAAAGGAGAAAACTTTTAGCCCTATGAAAAAAGAAGGGCAATTTTATTAAAAATTCCGAAGCTTGTGTCAAACCGATGAAAGAAGCACGGGAGCCAGAGAACTCATTTTTGCCATGCACAAACTGCTTGGGATTTTACAGATCGAAATTTTTATATCGACACACAAAGAAATGCACAGTTCATGAAAAAATGCTCAAGTTGCAAGTCAAAACTTTTTGATAAAAAATTTGACCCGAATTGACCAACAATTAAAAGATCAGGTTTTTCCTAGAATGAGACCTGATAAGATTTCTTTAAAGGCAAAGAATGACTTTTTAATATGTGCCTTTGGAGCTCGTTATCTTAAGACCCATCGCGAAAAACATTTTATTAATGTTACAAGTAGAAAAATGCGAGAGTTGTCAAGAATTTTATTAGAGCTTAAAAAAATGGATCCAAACATAGCAAATTATTTGAAGCATTGCACCCAAAGCACTATGATAAACTGGTGGAAGCTACAAAATCTATGGCCAGATTTGATAGCATTAAGGAAGTGTTTGTAGCGCCCACATATGCTGTGAATATTTCCACATCTCTGAGACAGTGTTGCGATATTGCAACTTATATGACCATAAAAAGTGGACCATCAGTTGAAACGGCAAATATTGAATCTCGATTAAAAACGATGGTAAATTTATTAGCATCTAACTGGCGATTTGGTATATCGATATATATATATATATATATATATATATATATATATATATATATATATATATATATATATATATATATATATATATCCTCACGTATTGATTCACGGATGGAAAAATGTGATGACACTATATTCCGGGATATCATCCGTTCGCTCGTTGAACTCCGACTGGAATCCTGCATCCGACTGGAATCCTGCAAATCTTGCATCCGACTGGAATCCTGCAGACGTTTCGCCAAAATCTCACTTGGCATCTTCAATGCTCGCGCTCCGAAAACACTTCGAACACAGTGTTCGAAGATTTGCAGGATTCCAGTCGGATGCAGGATTCCAGTCGGAGTTCAACGAGCGAACGGATGATATCCCGGAATATAGTGTCATCATATATATATATATATATATATATATATATATATATATATATATATATATATATATATATATATATATATATATATATATATATATATATATATATATATATATATATATATATATATATATATATATATATATATATATATATATATATATATATGGACATTATTTACTCTAGATGAACTCAGAGATGCAACAGGTAAAGTAAAACCGAAGAAGGCCTGATAAAATTTCACCTGATATCACCCAGTGCGTAATTAAAAACCTGCCCGATAAATGTCTGGAGGTGATGAACCAACAAAAGAAATTAGGAGTTTTCCCTAAGATATAGAAAACTGCAAGGCGCTGGCACCGAAGAGACTGGGATAAGAGCTTTCTTATCGACCGCTGTGCTTACTAGATTGCGTAGGAAAAGTCTTAGAACACCTTAATAAGAATAGGAGAATAGGCCAAGTTGCGAAATAGGGGCAAAGGGTGGTTTTGCTCAGTCTCAGTTTGGGTTTCTGAAAGGTCGCTCTACCGTGGATGCTCTGACAAGAGTTCTGGACAAGGTAAGAGAAGCAAAAAACGCCGCCTGGGCAAACCGAAAGATTTGTCTTTTCGTCACGCTAGATGTCCAAAATGCCTTTAATACTGCTCCGTGGGAGGGAATAAGTGAAAGTCTGGAACGAAGAAATATCTCTCCATATCTCCTGAGTTTGGCAAGAAGCTATCTGTCTGCCCGTAAACTACTTATAGGTGAAAATCACATGGACATCACAAGTGGGTTGTGTACTGTGACGATGTACTGCGACTGCCAATGCCTGAGAGTTGAGCTTGTAGCATCCGCTGACGATCTTGGCGTAATCATAACTGGCAAAATTAAAAGATAAGTAGTGGCAGAAGCGCACATTGCTATCCAGAGAATCGCCAACTGGATGCATGTCAAAAAATTGCAGCTAGCACCAGGAAAAACCGAAGCTGTCCTCCTAAATACGCAAAAGGATGCAACAAGGGTAACCATTGATGTTTTAGATATGGAGATCGAGACCGGACTGGAAATCAAATATCTTGGAGCTATTCTTGACACAGGGGCAACAATGAAAAAACATATAGAACACATATGTATGCAGAGGCGTCTGCTCTTTCTCTGTGTAGGTTGATGCCTAACAAGACCGGGCCTAGCGCAAGAAAAAGAGAAATGCTGAGTGCATTTACGCACTCAATTATTCTCTACGCAGCTCCTGTTAGTTGTGAACTCTTGTGCTACGCAAAATATAGAGGAATGTGTCAGAAGCTTCAAAGAAAGCTCGCTATACGTATATGCAGCTCCTTCCGCACCATTTCAACGTGTGCAGGAGGTGCGAGGAAAATCCCGATAGAGTTGCAAGTAAACGAACGGCGCAGAACAAAAGGGAAAATAGCAGCGACAAAATAGTGATGAGAGAGGAAACACTAAGCAGATGGCAGGCAATCTGGCAACAAAATACAGAAGTGAGACAATGGACTGAAAGGATAATTCCAGATTTAAGACCTTGGTTTGGAAGAAGACACGGGGAAGTCAACTATTACGTCTCCCAGATTTTATCAAGACATGGATGTTTCCAGGCATATTTCCAGAGCGCAACACCCCAATGCAACTACTGCGACCACATAGATAATGTCAAACATACTTTTTTTGTTTGCGCACGGTGGAACGTAGAACGCCTTGATGCTGAACAGCACATAGTACAGAAACTAATCCCTAAAAATGTTGTCAATCACATGCTAGCGAGTGAGGAAAAGTGGCTCATAATCTGCAGCGTTATTCATAAAAATCATAAGGCGCAAAGAAGAAGACAAGACGACTCGGCGAACGCAATAGCTTGGCAAAGCACGAAATGTTGAAGTAATACCGACAGGTGGTTCATCAGTTCGTTTGTTAAACTCCGACTGGAATTCTGCAGACGTTTCGCCAAGATCCCACTTGGCATCTACAATGCTCGCGCTCCGAAAACACTTGGAACACTGTTTAAAAATTACAATAAAAAATACTATTTATAGCTGACGTTGACAAGGTCGACGGTTGCGGAAGTTGCGACATATCCTTGACACTGCGTTTTCGCAATCGTTGCACTCTTGCAGGTCGGTGGCATTTAACCCATGTGAACAACAGGATTTCCGGATATACTCGTAACGGTTCCCCCATTAAGTGAAGCTGAAGGTGAAAGGTGAAGCCTTGCTACAGGGTTTCGTATACTAATGGATGATTACTTCTGAATGGATGCTAGTCCGTCTTTTTGATTTAGCGATCTTCGACTTGGCTTCGGAGGTGGTTGAAGATCGTTACCATCGGCGATGCTGCTTTTCAGATCTTCAGGTAGTACATAGAGTAAAGAATCGTCATTATGCACAATATATTTTATTGTTGTTGGAATTACATAAAATAATCGTTTTCGATTGCCCAAAATTGGGGTAGGTAAAATACGATACAATGTGTATATTTCAGGCTCTATTAAGGGGGTTCGTTACCGTACGACTGCACCAATTTTTATATTTCACGCAAATGGACATAATAAACTCGTGACGAGAGAATGTTATAAGACAACGTTTTACAATAAAAAAATAGTATTTATAGTAATTTTATGCTGATGTCGACGGGGTCGACGGCTGCGGATGTTGCGACATATCGTTGACACGGCGTTTTCGAAATCGTTGCACTCTTGCAGGTCGGTGGCATTTAACCCATGTGAATATTGTGTATGTTTTGCAAAAATGTACCCAAAAGCTACCGGTCGTATGAAAAGTATAGTATGCAAAACGTTTGGTAAACTTTTTAAATCACTAGTTAATTAAACATTCGTTCTGCTCGTGCCAAATAAACTCGTGACTCAAATACCGTTTACCACACTTGCTGCATAATAAATTCATAGCTAGGAATATGTATACAAAATTACATTTTTATTGTAAATGTCTAAATATAATTCTGTTTCACTATCAGAGATGTCATTGGGATTAATTATAATGCATTTATGTTGTTTTGAATAGAAATTGAGTCTTTAATTTTTATAAAGACTGGAAGTGGGAGTAATATTTTCTGCTCTGAGCTTTGATTTTACTTGGTTCCACAAATGCTCTATGGGGTTAAACATGCAATGATATGGAGGAAGACGTAAAACAGCATCCCCAGCCTGTTCAGCCAAATTAACGCATACTCACATCACACACATCACATATTGTTTTTTAATGACATATTAGTCAAGTAAAATCGAAGATCAGAGCAGAAAATGTTACCCCTACTTCCAGTCTCAGTGTTATAAATTGGATAAAAAGTGTAATTAATAACATATCAATTGAGAGCTGGAAAATTTCAGTACAGTACAGAATATATTCCTGGATTTCAGTTTTTGAACTTGATGAGGTTGGTGCTTTGCGTAGCAGACGGATGTCTGCTGCGATTGTTTTAAAACCAATTTTCAAAAATTTCGGCACTTGTGTCCTCATGATAATCCAAGCTAGAATTCTTAACATTCTTTGCAGACAGCAGCAAGCAGTTTGGGACAAATCCGTCTTCTAACCCAGCGTGTCTTGTGGTGATGCGTTTTCTTTTATTTGAAGCTGCTTTCGTTTGACAGTGGAATCAACCCCCTTTTTTTATATACAGTGTCGTGTGTGTGGAACCATGTTTCATCAAGGTAAATTTTGGATCTGTTGTCTACTCTAGGGTTCAAAATCCTAAAAAAATGAGGAAGTTTTTATAGGCAAATTTCACTAATTTCGTAGTGGATATGTATAAATTAGAAACACAATCAATTACAAAACTAAATGCTGTCCGATAACTTCCGTAGATGTTGAGCTAAGTTTTTCCAATTTTAATATTGTGTTTACAGGTAAACGATCCAGAAACTTTTACTATTTTTTTTTTGCTTCATTTATTAAAAAAATGCATATTTGTACTTTTTGTTCATTTCGATGCATATATTCTGAATATTTTGTGCCTTCAAATGCGCATATATTGGGGTTTTTCGTTTGTATTTTTTCCGCTCCTTAATCATGACAGATGGTACATGCAGCGCAATAACCCTACATTCCGTAAAGGAACAAAAAAGCCGAGTAGCTTTTTTCTTATATAAACCATACACCCACGACACCGGGAGAATGAATAGGAGCAAAGTATGCTGTCTCAGGACTGTCTTTGTTTTTGAAAGTCTGTGAGGTAGACTCTCAATATTTACAACAAAGAGGACATATGGTGATTCCACGAGGGTCTAAAATCCATAAATTGTATACCCAAAAAATTAATAGCATACCAGTATAGTAGAATCGGTAAAAGGGATATTCACCTATACTTCTACGGATCCTATCTAATAACCTATACGAGACGAAGAAATCAACAGGATGATTGGCGACACGTCAGCAAGTTCGATTCATCAACAACCGACGCAGGAGGAATTTATAAAATTCTAAATACTATTACAGTAGCCTGTGGAAGTTTGTTAAACAAAACAATGTTGTATTGTTTGCAGGCAAGTTCCCCTTGTTGCAATTTTCGCTCGTCGAGCTGATGTTTTACTGATTTGACTGCTAATCCATCTTCCAACCTTTTGCTTTTATTGCGAATATCCTATAGTGTGGTTTTATCCTGGGTAATTCTCTGAATCTATTCATATATAGGAAAGCAGTAAAGTATAGTCTGTCTCAATCATCATCGTGTTGGCTTACAAAAACGCCACTATCGTCGATAAGGGATATTATTATATTATTATTATTATTATTATTATTATTATTATTATTATTATTATTATTATTATTGTGTTATTATTATTATATATTATATATTTGTACAGAACGGGCAGGGCCGGCGAGGCAAGATCAATATGTTGTCTCTGTTCCTTATAGATAAGCATTTAGATGTGGTATGTATGTCTGAGCATCAAGTAAATAGTGAAGACGTTCTAAAAAGTGTAAATCTTGAAAATTTCATCTTGGGTAAACTGAAAAAGAAGCTAGAATAAGATTAAACCAATATAAATATATGCCGTGCCACCCTCCATAGAATTGTTCGCAAAATGGGATTTAAGTGCCGCAAAATAGACAAAAGGCAAGTAGTATTGGAATCGTACGGATTACGTACTTGGAGATTAAATTACCTTCAAGAAATTAAAAGATATAGATTAGACAACCGATACACAATTTACCTGGATGAAACATGGCTCGATACACACGACGCTGTATCCAAAGGATGGGTTGATTCCACTCAAAACTGTCAGACAAAAGCACCTTCAAATAAAGGAGAACGCATCACCATATTGCAGGCTGGGTCAGAAAACGAATTTGCCCAAACTGCTTGCTGTTGTCTGCAAAGGATCTTAAGGATTCTGATTTTGGTTTATAATGACAAGTACCGGACTTTTGGAAAATTGGTTTCAAAACAATCTTTTTAAAATGTTTTTTTTTAGTGTTATTTAATAAGATTATACCCACCTAAATAAACAAAAAAAAAATTACCAAAACCTTTAACAGTCCGCCTCTAATGTTTTGTCCTTTAATACCTACCGGATCCGGGTTTTATTGCCGTCGGCAGGTAACTTCCATAAATGCACAATGAAGATTGAGATAGATTATACCTAAGTCGGACCCATTGTAATATGATAAACTAATAAACACGTACCGTGTCACAAGGGCCGGACAGGGTCTTTATTTGGCAATAAAATGCAATAAATTCTGTATTATTGGAAAAAAATGTGTTTTTTACAAAACAGGCAAAAAATGGGAAATATATTTTCTCTGCTACTTAGTCTTGATCATAGTCATATATTTTCGCAGCGGATGTTACAGGGTACAATTTTCGCCACATCTTTATGCCTAATCAAATATTCTTTTGGAGCAATTATGTTGCGTGCAGTGGTAATATGCCGAACGGTTTCTGGTTTCTGATTATTATTGTTATCACTGTTACATCTTTTTGGCCCGACTTCTAGAAAAATACAAGAAACACGTTAAAATATAACAGATACCGACCATATACGTTGTCGTCCAAGTATAAAGAGATAAAAATATGCTCCTATTTCGAGTTCATCGAACTGCATTAATTTCGTCAAGTTTTATAGCACAGACTCGAACGAATGCCCCGAAAAATATTTTCGGATGAAATTGATCCGCCACTGTCGCAGAAAAACGGCGGGAAGAAAGGGGTAGTCGGGCGCATTCATCATCATCAGAGTTGCATCGAGACAGGTCCTCCCCGCTTCGCCCATCGGGATGATCTGCGATGCGATAACAACAGCGGGGCGCAAGGCGACGTTGCCATATCTCGTTCATTTTTTATGTATGCTGCTACTCGAAAATACACAATAATGTTCAGATTAATAAGTAATATTTTAGGTTAGGTCATACTTCTCGTGTCTAAACAAAATCGTGACTAAAGTGTTGTTTATCAAACGCTTCTTCTAGATATGCATTTCTTCTAACAACCAATCAAGAAGGCAACAGAAATCGGCACACCCTGTCCAAGGCAATACCATGGAATCATTTGTGAACTGGAGAAATATTAAGTCGAGCTCGGGCACCTGTAGACTGCTTTCGAAAATGGCTATAGCAATAGGGAGCTCGAGAGGTCAATGGAGGACCGACTACTATATTCCAAGTCACAAACAGGATTGCTCGGGCTCTCAAGAGACACTACATCGAATTAAATCAACGAAGGACAAGAGACCTACCTTCAGCTGAAGAAATATATCGCACATCCCAAAAGACTGAAGGAGCATTAAACAGTCTGCCGGCTAGAACAAATAAAAAAGTCTTTGGTTTGCAGAACACGTACTATACAACGAAGACAGTGGGTTATCACAATGGCGTTTAAGTGTCTCGACGCAAAAAGTGACACTTAACGAATCAATCTCTAAGCCTTTGGCTGTTGACAACGGACTATTGAAGGGTAGTATTTTAGATCCGCTTCTGCTTGCGATTTTTACATCTAGGTTTAAAACATCACTATAGTTTTGTGATTATCATCTTTGTGCCGATGACACTCAACTGCATTTTTCTTTTTCTGAGAAGTGCGTCAAAGAAGCATAGATCAGAATTAATTCTGATTAGAATAGCTTTTACCACGATAAATGACAATCAAATTTATAATATTAAAAGAAATGCAAAATTCTCTATAAAGGACTCTATTTTGCCTTTTGCTAGCAGTTACTCTAGTTGAACTTACTCTAGATTCTCGGCTAAAACTTGGAGAGTACGTTACAAGCAAATTAAATTTAAGAAAGCCGTCATTGTCTCTTACAGGATACTAAAAAACTTCTTTGCGATACTCTAGTGCTGTCACAGTTTAATCATTGTATTGGCCTATTCTTGCCTTGTCTAGATAATATAGAGAAGTATCGTATTCGAATGGTTCAAAACTGATGTTTCATCACATTTAGTTAATTCAGGTGTTTTGAATATGTTCAATCATTATAAAATTTACGTCCTCTTATTCTATTGCAAAATCATGTAATATGCGACACTACAATAAAATTATATTTCGGACAGATGTCCTCAATTTGCATCTCCGTAGACGGGGTCTCCTTACTGTGCCACAGCATCGAAAAGAGCATTTAAAAAGGTTCGTCTCATTCCAAATTGCAAATAATTCAATTCAAGTCTCCTTAATAGACGTTTCTCAGGTCCAGTTGACCCTGAAAAGTACGTTTAAAAATTGCTATTGGGTCAGCAAGATTCAATTTTTGTTTTTTATCTAATTGAACCTTTACTTAGATACTTCTTTGTTCTTAATTCCTTCTGATTTTCACTCCAAGCGTTGTCTGTGTTTATGTGTCTATTAATTTTTTGCTAAATTGTGGGCTGTAACGGTATCGGACTACGCCAGATGTCTGACTTTTTTAGCCCTTTGTTGCCAAATTTAAATTGAGATATAATTTTGCAAATTTGTTAGATCAATAAAGCTACTTTTTTAGTATTATTATTACTATTATTATTATTTTATTCACAAACATACGAATAAAATCAACAGAAGGCAAGAATACCACGAGGCTCAGCTCGATCACAAATCTGACCCTCAGGAATTTCCGAGCTTTGCCGATCGATATCTCAAGGTAAGTAACCTTGAAGTTAATCGAAGTCAAATCTGCCCATTGGTATAAATACAACCTGCGCAGCCTCTTAGGGAATAAGGAAAACAGTTGATCAACTAATTAAAAGAAGTATGAAGTAGTCGAAGCAAAAATTAGTTAGTTGTTCCTGTATCAATCTGGAAGCCTGTGCCTTGTTGGGTTATGACTCGAAAATGCCCTAACTACCAAATCAGCTGAATTCCAAATTTTGCAAAAATAACTAAACTAAATAAAGTAACTATATGTTTACAAGGATAATGCACTTCAGTCACTAGACAGTGTCAGAATTGGTTTCGTTTCTTATTTGATTGTGACGGATCCAACCATTCATTTGAAACCTTGCCCATTACTTTTACGACTTTCCAGGGCATCAATAGAATTATAGAATGGGTAGTAATTTCAAACAAGGGTGTTCGCTGTTACTACAAACTTCGAAGGACGAATATTTCCCTAATATTAAGATAAAAAGTTGAATTATTGCTTTAATATTGTATAGTTTCCATTTGGGGACCGTTTTACAGCTATTATTGCACCTTTCGTATATGAACGACATTGTCAGAGCTGTAAAAAAATAGTAAAATTACATTATTTGCTGAATATGGAGGAACAAATGCAATAAAAGGTCGAAAAACATAGAACAAGTGGTTTAGATATAGAGAATTTTAAATTAATACAATTGCAGTACGAGAAACATAAAATGTCTGGGAATCGAATTAGATTGGCAATTAAATTACATGTAGTAATTAAAAACTATATAGAAACCTTTAATCTTTAATTTCTATTTGAGGCAAAGAATTTGCGGAACCTTCTGCTTAAAATTAAAAGGTTAGATATCTCGTGGATGGACAGATATTCAACTCCAGTGGGTGCACGGTATATCATTCAGGCATTCAGGATACCATGCATCAAAATAAGTTACGAACTCAGACTATTGAAATACTATATTTTTAATCAAGTAGCTTCCATCAAAACTAAATGTTTACAGAGATGATGACGATTAAGCGTGGCTCAGAGGTTTCAAAATAAATGTGAGCAAGACAAAATGCATTCAATATGCAATCAATGGTTACAGAAAAAATAGACATAGATCAGACCCGACCTTTATTAGCTGGCAGACAACATGAAAAAGTTGGTCATTTCAAGCTGGATCAACGAAGGAGGAGGTTCTGACGAAGAAATAATTTCACGCATTGCAGTATCTCACAAAGGGATTTCTTAAGCGTTACGTCTGGTGGGTATTTTTGTATGGTTATGAAACGTGGACTCTGAAGACTTCAACAATAAATAGGTTTGAAGCTTTCGAATTATGAAGATTGTTAGATTGTACAATTTAAAATTATTTTAAAGTGTGCAGGCTCAAAAAAGAGGGACGAATAAAGCACACTTTTTTTTAAATGAACTAGTTCATCTTATTTTTAATTAGTAATATGGCGCAATTAATGTTCAAAAATATTCTCTTCTATTTGAATACACACATGTTTAGTCTATTTCGTATATTTTCTTGCATAAACGGTGTTATTCTCCTGTATACTACCCTCCTATATTTAAAATTCGTTGCATATATCTTTTACATCTTCAAATGACCCTAATATTGCTTATAGATTTCTCTTTCATATTCTTTGAGCCTAGCTGATATTTTTCGTGCAGTCTCCTCAGTGTATTCTTTGCCGCATATTCATGGAATGCTGTAAATTTCTGGTATCTAAAACGGAATTTTGTATTTGACGGATTGAAGATGTCGAGAGATTTTGGACAAGTGATAAATCCGGTTTTGACGTTATATTTCTTTAGAACTTTTGCTATGTGGCCAGTGATGTGTTGAATATAAGGAAGGATAACATTGGCAAGTGTGGGGTTGCTTTCAGACTTATTGTCCGTCTCCGAAATCTCAGAAAGTTGGTGCGAGTGTACACTTACCACAATGTTTGGTAGTTGAATGTTTGAATGTTGTGATTCTTTGTAGAAGACGAACCAAGATTTTCAGTTTTGCCCTGAATCATGTGTGAAAGGGCGTCGAACTCGGAAGGGGACAAAATGGAAACAATTTCAAGATGTAGAAACGGTATGATGAATTTTTTCTTGAAGTATAGCAAAACTAGATTTGCGATTTCTAATGATATTATGGCCTCTACCACGTAACCTAAAGATCAGTATACAGAGTAATCTTACCAGTTTCAGTTGGTGATCTTTTAACTTTCTGTTTTTGCGCTTGATGAAACTTCAACAGGCTACTGTAATAGTATTTACAAATCTTCTGGATTCCTCCTACGTCAGTTGTTAAGGAAGTTGAGTTAAGCTCTGAACAAGCCAACAGGATAATTGGCGAAAGGTCAGGAAATTCAGTTCATCAACAACCGACGCAGCAGGAATCCAGAAGATTTGTAATTAGTATTTCAGTAGCCTGTGGAAGTTTTTTGAAAAATTAAGAGTTCATATAATGGTGGTGGTTATTTTATTTTAAAGTACAAAATGTTTCTGAGTGCTCGAAACATTGTGTAATTTAAAATAAAATAAAATAATCGAAATTCCTAATTTTTGGACGCTAGTATTTTTAATTTAACCCATTTGATTGTATTCGTCTGTGGGAAAGGTGTAAAGGTGTATGTAGAGTCAGTCGACGGGGGTTATTTTCCTGCGCGCCCAGATGTTTTCCTAAAATCGTGGCTTTCGAAAATTGATTTTATGTAACGCAAAAGTGCACAGTCTGGCAACGGCGGTTTTGGACGAGATGCACGATGACGCGGATGCGGGTTTGAGCGCCATCCGCCGGTGCATCTCCCGCGTCACGTCATACATCGCTCACCAAGCTCAGGGTGTCTGGCCGGAGAAATTGATGAGCGGATCGAGACCGTGGCGGCGGTCGTGGGGCAGACACCCAAATAAAACTGATCGTTTTAAATTCGGTTCGTCTAAGTTCGGAACGGTGAATTTGGGTTTGTGTTTATCTACAGCTCACCGATAATGTGATAATTAGTAATTTGTTTATTTATTTAGTGGTGGGTCAAACCCATCTACACACTTTTACAAGAGCGATAACAATTAAAACTCACAAAATATATAATTATAAAAGGTTATGACAAAACAATACAAAACAAAAATTCAGATATTTTAACAGTACACGAAAAAATTTAAAGTCCGTTGATTTGTTGTACAATCGGAGGGTATGAGAGATGAATGAGTGATAAACATAGTTCTATGGAACTACTGGCATGTCTAGCACAAATATTTCGGGATGGAACATGTAGACAAATCCTCGAAGGGCAGTCGATTGTAGAGTTAATCAGTCTCTAAATTCCCTCTGTTTCCTTCGAGAGTTGGTAAATGTAATGCTGAGCCGAGGCTAATATAGTCGAATTTCTGATGGCTATAAAATCTATAGTTCACGTATCGGCAGAATTTGCGCTGAACACTTTGTATCCGCTGTATTTGACAGGTGTACTTGGGACTCCATGCTGAAGCAGCATATTCTAGATGTAATCTGACATATGAATAATACAGTGTTTTTATAGACGGACTCTCAAAGGTTTTGGTAATAATAACTTTTTTTTTGTTTATTTGTTTATAATCTTATTAAACATTGCCTCGGATAAGTGATTACTATATTGACCTAAAGACCTGAGTCGAGGTTAAGATTGAATGGTTGCTTATAGATTTCTATAGATTCTCGGATTTGCGTTGGTAGAAGAACTGATTACATGCAAGAACTTTAGTTTTATCGAATAAAATTTTATTTCCAGTTTCGTGATTATGTTCGTCAACTGCAGATGCGTTTGTCTTAGTCTTAAGGCGCTTTCACGTTCTTTGAGCCTAGTGGATATTTTTCGTTCGCTTGCCGCATATGCATAGAATGCTGTAAGCTCCTAGCATCTCAAATTAAATTTTGTCTTTGACGGATCGAAGATGTTGAGTTTTTTGAACAAGTCTCTGATCTGGTTTTGACGTCATATTTCTCAAGAACTTATGATATGTGGTCAGTGATGTTTTGAATGTAAGGAAGGACAACGGTGGCAAGTGTAAGATTGCTAATCTGAAATCTAATTCTGTTTCACTATTATAGTCGTCATTGAGATTATATGTATATGTATATGTATATATATATATATATATATATATATATATATATATATATATATATATATATATATATATTATTACATATTTTTATAAAATTTATAACACTGGGACTTAAAGTAGGAGTAACGTTTTTTGCTTTGACGTTTGATTTTACTTGGTTCTAGAAATGCTTTATGGGAGAGAGAGATGCAATTATATGGAGGAAGGCATAAAACATTATGTCCAATCAGCCTGTTTAGCCAAATTATCGTGTACATACCGCTTTTTAATTGTTATCCATGACCATAACACAATTATTGGGAATATTTTATAAAAGACTGTTTGGAAACCAATTTTAAGTTCGGCACTTGGATCGTGATAATTTGCAGACAATACCAAGCAGTTTTTGACAAATTTGTATTCTGACCAGCGTGTATTATGGTAATGCGTTTTCCTTTATTTGAAGGTGCTTTCGTCTGGCAGTTTGGAGTGAAATCAACCCATCCTTTGGATACAGTTTCGTATATATCGAACCCTGTTTCATCAAGGTAAATTACGGATCTATATCTATTAATTTCTTGAAGGTAATTAAATTATTAAATAAATTAAAGGGCGTAATCTGTGTGATTCCATTACCACTTGTCTTTTGTCTATTTTGCTGTACTTAAATCCCATTTTACAAACAACTCTATAGAGGGTAGCATGGTTAATATTTCTATTGGTCTTATTTTCTTCCAGTTTATCCAAGGTAGGAACAACTTCGCTTTGATAAAAACAATATGTTTTCACTACGTTTATTTCTTTTCATCAATTCTCTATTATTAAAAATATCCCTAATTGGCGATATTGGCGTTTTTGTAAGTCCAAAGGTGTCTTTTAAAGCTTCTTGTTTAATCAGCTCTCTACTGGGTAAAATTTCATACACATTTTTCACAACCTGTTTTGCATCAAGCCATAAATGATTTCGACACGAAATTGTTATATTTCCAAATGGTCAACACTTAAGAAAGAAAGAAATATACCTGGGCCATCAGTATCTAGCCACTCAAGAATTTTTTGTTCGTGGCTTTACCCAATAACGATAGGTAATAATATTGTTAGTTTTATTGGGGAGGGTCCCTCGAAAGCCAACACGATTAAGATTGAGACAGACTATACCTATGGCAGTCACGAAATTGTAGCTACCTTTGTTTGTTCAGTGGCTTTATTTAATATACCAACAAGCCAACTAACCCCAACATACGAACCGATGTGGACTGAAAAATCTAAGTCGGATTTCGATAGGACGCTCAAATCCAATGCAATAGGCGAAGCTCACAAAATATCTAGCCTTATGAGGGCAATTTTAAAGTCGTCAGCAAAAAGAAGGAAAAAAGACTATGCTTAAAACATGATGTGATGTCATTGATAAAGTTATTAATTGCAGACCTTAATAAAACCTAATAGAACAAATCGTATGTCCAAAATAAAACAAAACAAAATACGAGGTGTTATACCAGTAGCCTAAGTAGCTCCAAGTATCCGTTAGTGTTATAAAGGGCATCCTGAATAAAAAAGTCTTTTTTTTTTAATTTTCTAAGATTAGACGGGAGAATATCATATACATTTATTTGATTAGATTGGGGAGAAGGGTCATCAAATTAACTGACCTGGTTTGGTACTCGTGTCTGTTGGTAGAGACTCGATGGATATATTCCTTTCCATCTATAAGGCCCGTAATTATATAAATTTAGTTTTAACCAGACATTTCGTGTATTATAATAACCGGCTGGGTAATATGCGAGGCTTTAAATAATTTCTGATTTTATCCGAGCAATTCTAGATCTAACCAATGGGCAAAAGCTACTCTAGAATAAGGGTACTAATACTTGAATAAATATGAAAACTTTAAAAAATATGTTTAAGCGTAAAACATTTTGTTCTACATAGATATCTTTTATATTCTTGAGTTCCAGACTTTGAATGACGATTTTCAATTTGCTGTAAAGGTATTTTTTGAGATGAAAATTCATATCAATCCGTTGGTTCTCGTATGCCATCAACGGGATCCTTAAAAACATATGTTCTACTCTTCCACTCTTATTGCCCAAAACTGATGTGCCTTAAGGATTTGAAATTACTTAGCTAAAGCATAGAGCTATTTATCCAGACATTAAGCCATTGCTTGAGAGAATTTGACAACCGATATTTGCATCATTTTCTTTGCCTAAATTTTAATACTGTGTTTCTTTCTTGAATAAATTAAACATGTTTCGCCTGTTAAAGAACCTTTCGTGTTGTAATATGAATAGCGATTTTCAGGCTCATCCTCCCTCTCACCAATTTTTGTGCTGCTTTATGGAATAACAGCTTTTTCGTTTTCGCTTCATCGATTACGTTTTCTAGCCCTTCTTTGTTAAGAGCCTCTACTGCATTAATTATATGTTTCTTCTTCTGTGCGAATCCCTTGGACAACCTGAAATTAAAATTAAGGACTGTGCAATTTAATTTACTGATATATAGAATTACCTCTTTAGGTAAAGAAGACGGTCTAAGTCCAACTTCGACATCCGATCCAAGCATAGGTGAGGGGTTTTATGCCATCACGATACGATCTATTGAACCAATCGCAAAGCTTCTGTCTATTTCCTGCTTTTCTGCTTTTCTCATCTTTCATCTATGTCATGAGTTTATTTTGAAGGCCTTGATTCACTTACCTGTGGCTGGCTATGTCTCGATTTTTCATGAACAATTTTAGTCCTCCCCACGTCATGCACAACTACTCGGTGGTAATTTTGTTGGACGATTTTGATAGTCCGTAATAAACTTATATACCTCATCTGGGATTGACTGCATGTCTATTCAATCCATATGGCATCTACCATTGATGGCATCTACCATATGGCATCTACCATATGAACACAATTCCTTGCTATTTTTTGATATTTCTTGCCTAATGGATTTCACGCAGTATTTTTATAATATGTTTGTTTCGCTGGAGAAACAAGCCTTTCAATACCGCCAATTATACAAATATCGAACCTTTTTAATCGTCGATACTGTATTCTATATTTAGATTTTGCTTCTCTTGCAATTTTTGCAGGTTCCAAGAGTTCACTATATTGGGTAGAATTCATTCAATATGAATTTGAGTTTTTACGCTACACTAAATTGTTCAGACAAGACCGTGCCTCTAAATCAGTCGTTAAGAAACAATAATTATTGTTTTATCCAATCTCCGTTTTTTTTTTACAAAATGCAACATACATACACTACGATTTACGGATTTTCTAATTTCTCGGTGGATAGGTCTAAGATTATTGGGGCAATTCTAGTATTATTAAATCCAATATTTGGATTTCGCCGGACTAATAATCTGTAAGTTGGTAAGCTGAGTGTAAACTGAATCGCGAATTATTTTTTAAAGCAATATCAACATAAATCACAAAACGAAAACATGAAACTCATATGAAACAAACGCAACCAGTGCATATTTTACTTCCAAATAAGATAAACGTTTTTATCCGCCAGAGGTCTCATTTAGGGTTATCAACTTTTTTCAGATGCGTTTTTAGTTTTATTTGGGATAGAGGTTTGATGGTGTACTATATCATCATTTTACTTTGTAACCGACCCGCCTATTAGGTGATTTATGAATTTTCGTTGTCGATGCATGTTATGGGTCTCTGCTCATGCGGTAGTGTGGGGAAGGACAGGAGATGTAAGTTAGATTAAGTTAGGTTAAGGTATGGTTTCACTTTTGCATCTGACGGACGCCGCCGCCGGCTGAAGCGCTTGGCCGTGCGGGTGAGTGTTTTCACTTATGCGTTCAGACTTTAAAAACTTGGCAGTCTTGTGCTGTATATTAACGAGTAAAGACACCAAGGTAGAAATATCGCGAAATAGTGTAAAAGATGAACGCTTGTTGGTTGCTCTTGTATTGAAAGAGGGGGAGGAAGGAGAATATTTGACGTTATTGGAGGAAAAATGTCAGAAAACAGAGGATATTTTTAAAAAACGAGCCACAGATGGCTACTATAGGATTTTAAAAAGAAATTATATAAACGAGGATGATCATAAATTCAGAGTCAATTTGTATTACGCTTTGTAAAAGAAGATCTTCACAAAATGTCAACACGATTTGTAAGGCATCCCATAACAGCTGAGGGAGAATTATGTTTTATTTTATTGGTATATTAAAGTAGTAAAATAAAACTAAAGTAAATTAGGTACAGGGTGGCTCACTATCGTACTCACTATATAGTAAATCAATTAAACTTTTTTTTTAAATAAAAAAACTATTATACAAGGTAAACAAAAAGTTGTCACAGAACAAAATAACTACTAAAGATCCTACTAAGGAATGATTCTTATGGGGCTTATTTTTGCAGTGTTCTGGGTTCTGGCTGATACTGTTTCTTATTGGTATTTTGAGGGCATGTAGTATTCGGTGATTGTATGTTAAATTGTTTCAGAAGAAAGCGAGTAAGTATTCGTTTGAAAGGGTTGAGGGTTTGTTTGAGGTGGAAACGAGTACGTGTTTGCTTGAATAGGAAATGATTGAGTATTTATTTGAATTGAACACGAGGAAGTGGTTGCTTCAGTTGTAAATAATTGCGCTTCTTCTTCTACCAAAGAGATTACCGTTAATACTCTTAATTGAGTTTTTGAGTTATAAAGTGGGGTTCCATTTTTTTAACTTTAAGAGCAATACTCTTAAAAAATAAATCTATCTCGCCATCTTCGTTGTTCGTGATCTTTCTTCCATACCTTAAAAAATCATCACTTTTATTTTGTTTTCTATTGAAGGAAGTATTACTTTTTGAAGATTGAGATGTAGCATCGCTAAGAATTTATTTCTTTTATTCAATGGCAATTCTTGGTATATTGGAGAAGTATTACTAGGTACGAAAATTGTCAGCTCTGTGATTCATCTTCCTGGCTCATAAATTCATCCACCTCCGATTGAGAAATTTCTGCCCTTGGATAATTGCTAAAACTTATTACTATTGGATATATTGAAAACTTACTTTCTTTTATTTTTCACTAACTCTAGAAATGTCAGTTGCTTGTGAAGATGCTATTTTGGTTTATATGCTTGAAATAATTGTCTCTTATATTTCTCCATCGGATTTTACATTCTTCAGCTAAAATAGGCAAGTAATAAGTTTAATTTAAAAAACCCACAAACTTAATTATAATATAATATATACAGGGTGTACCATCGAAAACTTAACACCTCGATTTTCCAGTTTCAAAATTAAAATAGCAGAACAACTTTTTTGCTTTTTTGAATTCCCTTATCCTCAAATCCCTCATTTGGAATAGGGATGAGGGGTGTTGCGATACCTCATTTTAAAGATTTTTTCGAGTGCTCTTTAATTTTAAAATTTCTTGTCACAATTTTCAAAAATATTTTATAAAATATTGTAGCTGTCATTTCGTTACTAATGGAAATTTGGACGAGAAATTTTATGACCAAAGAGTACCTATTCGATGATACCTTGGAAGTAAGGTATGGGCACACCCCTCTCCCTTAAAAAAAATCGACGTCTAAAATTTTCGTTGGGAAACCCTTTATATCTAATTAGTCATATTATAAGCAATAATTTTTATTATTATAACTTATTTAACAACTGGTGAAGGATAAGGATATTTTCTCCAAAAAAGAGTCGCTCGCTCTTTTTTATCTACAAAGATTATTTTTCAATTGTTTTAATTGCCTGTGTGGATGTACCGTCGATAAATATAACCTCTTTTATTGGACATGGACAACGAGGCAAAAATTGGTTGGCAAAATGTTCATATTACTAGAACTAGTAAATATTAATAATATTAAAATATTTAAAATACATTTTTTTAGATGCTTACCGTTTTTTTCCAACAACACTTCTATTTAATTTTTCAAAAAAACTTCCACAGGCTACTGTAATATTTTTTATAAAACTTCTAGATTCCACCTGCGTCGGTTTTTGTTGAATCAAACTAGCTAACGTTTCGCCAATCATCTTGATGGCTTCTTCAGAGCTTGACTGAAACTAGCTCTTATTTTACTTTTACCTTCTTTTATATTGTTTGAGGAGGGCGAAGCTAAATTAGGAGCATAAGCACCGTGACTGATAGCCATATTGGTGGCAGGTAGCGGTTAAGAAGAAGATTCACAAAACAGGATTTCCCCTTCGACCTATTGTCATCACCATTGGTTTTCCAAACATATTCTCTAGTCAAATATCTAGCTTCCTTATTAAAACCCTTTACAGTGAAAACTTACAGTTTTGTACTTAATTCTTTTCACTTCACTGAACAAATAAAAATTATTACATGGTCAACATGGTCACTGGGTGGATTGAGTAGCTCAGTGCCCATGTTGCCGGTCCCAAGCCCGGATAAAAGGTTGTGAGACGTTCCGGATACAGTGAGATAGGCCAGAACTAGAAGAAGAGCATGGAGAGATCATGTCAATAGAATGGAAGACGATCGACTGGCGAAAATCGCAAAGGAAGAGAGACCCAATACAAGTAGACCTCCCGGCAGACCACCAAAGCGCTGGTATGAGCTGGACCTCGGAGTCACAACTTAGGCTACTTCCTTGAAAACACAAGACATAGTCTTAAAATAAGAACAAGAACTAAAGGTTCTTATTCCTGAAACTCTCACCATCATTTCATATATATTAAAATCCGAGCATCTGGAACCAAACCTTCTCACCTTAATTGAAAAATGCTTGTCTGGAACATATTTTTCTTATAATGGTCAAATTTTTGAACAAACATCGGGAATAACTATGTGTTCTCCACTATCAACAGTCATCGCGTATATATTTATGGAAGCCTTTGAGAACAAAGGTCTCGACACCTTCCATCAAAAACCAAAATTATGGAAACGCTACGTCGATGATACTTTTGTTATTTGGCCTCATTATCAGGAATCCCTAGTAGATTTTCTTAGACATTTAAACTCTATACACCCTAACATACGTTTTAGGAAATGAGACCTAACATAGGGTCATTGTGTTTACAGAAAACTTACGCACACAGATCGATACCTTAATGCATTGTCACATCACCATCCGGCCCAAAAATCATCGGTTATCAACTCTCTTGTTTACAGAGCCGTAAAACTATCTCAGCCCGAGGGATTCAAACCAGAATTAAAACACCTTACCTCTACTCTTCTCTCTAAGCATTAAAGATATTAAGCGTTCCATCATCCAATAGCAATGAAACCGAAAGCAATCCCACACTTGCCACTGTTGTCCTTCCCTATATTCAAAACATCACCGACCACTCGAAAAAGAAAGAAAGACACCCTGTGGATGGTAAGTCTGGCATTTTATGATGAACTTCAATTAGGTTAAAATTAAAAAAGATGCACGACAAAGGCTGAGAAAAAGGGATCCGCAATGGGCACGATAAAGCATACCACACATAACCTTAATCGCTCTGTTTTTTAATTTAAAAAAAGAAATATTTCCGAAACCGAAATATGAATTTCATACGGTTATTGAGCACTACTAAACAAGAAAAAATAGTTTTGCGCAATATAAAATGCAGAGAACTAGTTCTGTATATTTTCCGAATGACTAGCACTAGTTTTGCAGCGTCTCAAACCCAAAATAAAAGTAGGGTTATGTTTACGTCTTTCGTTTGAATTTATTTGAACCACGTAACTCTATAATGACTTCACTATACTTAAGTAAGTTAAGGATGCAAATTTGTTCAATTAAAACCCCTATCCGCTAAATAGTACAGAACATTGGGCCGATGGATTGTGGTTTCGACATTAATAAAAAATAGGAGCTACCACAGCGAAATTAAGCGATTTCCATTAGGAGACTTTGTTCCAACCGCAGTCGGAAACCGTTTTGAAACTGTAAATTAGTGTCTCTGAACCAATTTCTTTGATACTATGAATGTTTTTTTGCCTGACAAAAATCAGTAGAGCGACAGATGCACTAGGTATTAAAATGTCATTGACAGATTTGGTATAAACATTTTTGTTCAATATTTCGAATTTGAGAGAACACAAATACAACTTGTGATACATAAAAAGGTAATAATACGGGCTATTCAACACTGAAAAAATCGAATATGGCGACCATAAGAAAAAATAAAGTTGATGGTGGTTTGAGAAAAACGAAACGTCATAAGTCATTTTTGACCTGGCCATAAGATGAAGCCAATTACTGTGAAGTTTTTGAGCAACACGCAATTGATTATAAAATAAAACGTATAACAAGAATAAACTAAGGCAAAATATTTTACAACCTAAAAATTGATCAAAAATTATCTTTTTCTACTCCCGTCTGTAAAATACCTAATTACCCACCAATCTAGCGTGCGGGAAGCGTCACTTTACCACGTCAGTTTCGTTTCCCACGGATCCGATCCACTTGGGACATTTCCGGGATTTTACAGCACGAATTTGGGAGCAATCGGATGTTTTCGGAGATATTTCCCACGCTTTGAGTTTTGACGTTTGTCAATTTTGACGGTCATGTCCGTGAATGTATTCCTGTTGTTTTGGGAAAATGTACCCAAAAACTAACGCTCGTAGAAAAAGTATAGTATGCAACACGTTCGGTAAACTTTTTAACTCACTCGTTTATTAAAAACTCGCTCCGCTGCGGTCCGCTCGTGTCAAATAGACTCGTGACTCAAATGCCCTCTACCGCACTTGTGGCATAATATACTATTTTTATCATTGTTTATAAGTTCATTTCTTATTATTAATGCCACTAATTGGTTCCGTAAAAACTCTTTGCTTTCTCCGTAGCTAACTATCAATTTTCTCTCTCCCGTGGATTCTATTAGGGTCTTGACGGTCTAAAAATCTTTCCAAACCAACACTTTAAAGATTGAGAAAAACAATATTTTTCTACAGTTATAATTTATTAACACCCACAGGCACGACTATGTATGGTAAACCTAAGGTGGATTTTTGCCTGTAGGGTATTACATACAGTGTTTCCGTTTGTAGTATAGTCATGAGACTCAATAAATACTGTGTCTTTTATGCTCTTGGTTGATGTACCTAGTTGAGACTGCTACAGTTTTCTTCCGGTTCAAAATCCTTAAATACAAATCTATATGTAAAGTTAATGTATGGTCTGATAACATCCTAAAAAAAATACCAGTTATTAAAATGCAAGCAAAAACATGTCTTCAAATATTTATAGAATTTTATTAAATAAAATATTTTGTAGGTAAAAAACAGGCGGATATCAACAGAAGCAACCTATCACTATTTAGTAATAACATAAGTATATTTTTATCTTTCCCACAGTACTATGACTGGTACCTGCGCAGCTGCCTCAAAAGACATATTTAACATTGATTGATAATTCTGAATTTTTGACCATACTTTTAACGTGGATGCAATTTTTAGGACTAGTTGTTTTAAACTTCATGTGTTTCAGACAATCAATGTCCACTTCAAGTCTAACTAAAAGGTCAGATTACAGCTAAGAGCGGAAAAGCTGCTGGATCACAAAACGTATATAAAGAAATGTTGAAATTGTTTGATCAAGAACATTTCCAACAGCTCACCAATTTTTTTAACAAAATCTACAGTTCAGGAACTTTCCTTCTTAATTGGCTCAAGTCATTATTCATATCAATTCAATTTCAGATTAATTAGTTTAATGAGCCATGAAAATTATGCTAAAAATATTACATCGACGTATCTATATGAAATGCGAACAAAATATAAGTCCCGAACAATTTGGATTCAGATTAAGACTTGGGACTAGGGACTTTTTGGATTAACAGTATTATTTGAAAAATGTTGCTGGGCCTATGAAAAGGCGTTTGATCGCATCAAACATTCGATACTGTTATACCTACTCAAAAACAGCTACTAGATTACGGAGACATTAAACTAATACAAAATTTATAGTGGAAACACACTGCCTTCGTTCGGTTTGGTGACACCGTATCGTCAGTAACACCAATAACAAGAGGAGTGCGACAGGCCTGTATTCTCGCATTTTTTTTATTTAACATTTACTACGGTCGTCTTTGCAGACACTTTAGAAGGCTTACAAGAACTGATACACAACATTGTAGAATCAGGTGATCGCCATGTCGGGATCCCTGAAGACGAAAATGTTCATGGCTTAAAAACTTAAAAAAGTGGACAGTAATGAACAAGGCACCTAAAGAAGACGATATTTGAAATTACTGGTTCTCTGTTTAAAAAAAATTACATTGCTTGCAACGTTATTTCTTATTTTATGAATCTACATTTATATGAAAGGTATTTTTTCTTATAATTGCTACAAAATGTTTAACAAAATTTGGGAAAGAATGGACCTACAACATTGTATTCGGACGGCTTTTTACAGGGTAACATTCCGGTTTACCACTTTCCGTTTTTCATATTCAATACCACCACCAGCATCCAACCGTTCCATTAAACACTATAGAGATTATCTGGTTGTATTCGTCTATTAGGATACTTAATAGAGCCCTTAAAGAAGGCAGATCTATTTTACAAAATCTCATCCAAAATCAAAGACTAATTCACGGACCGTCGTTATATTCTAGTCTATAAGTACAAAGCGAAATGCGTGCACGAAAACGAAATAAAACGAGCACTAAAACCGCAGGAAAGATGCATGAAGATAGCGAGTTTATTAGTTAGTTGATTGGTCGTTTGGTCGGTCCGTAAGTAATTAACATTGACCTTATTGCGGCAGCGGCAGCAGCGAACGAAGGCCGGACTTTCGCAAAAATATAACGAGAAGAACTTGAACCGAAGAAGGAGACTCGGCCGGAAAGAGAGGGAGAACTTATATGCAAAGCGGCGGTACTTGGTCCTTCGGATACGGTTTGTTCCGTGATAAGCGTCTCTTACGAGATTTTAGATGTTTTCGTGCCACCCCCGTAGAAGAAGGAATTTGTCAACTTTATACAGGGTGTCCCATCTTCGACAATATTGAAAACTGTTACACTTATCTTTAAATTGTGCTAATAAAGAAATTAATTAATATTAAGAAATCAATAAGTTAATTAATGATCACGATGTTACTTATTAACAAAATTTACGAGCAGCTGCTCAATTTCCGAACAAATACTTTATTCAAAACCAAGAGGGAGGAGGGCCTGAGACTCAAAAACAGTAGCCTTCGCTCAGGCATCAAATATTACGCTTGCCGCAGAGCGCTCGACATTACATGCTTTAAAATTCGAATTAAATAAAAACTATCCGTGGAACTAGGGGCGTTGGGCGCGTAGGTACTTATCTGCGAACCGTCTGATCGGGGTCAAGTGGCTTTACTCTCTCTACAACTATTTGTCTGCTGCAACCATATACAATTTGTTCCACCAGGCTCAAGCTCTAGTGGGCGCGATCTGTGGCCGCGACCGTGCGTGGACGTAATCCGAGGACAGTGAGTAGGAAGCCCCAGGAGTGAAGTGGTTAAAACAATCCTTGATGTGATGCAACGAGCAGTGCAAATAGTATACGGGAAGTCAAATTAAAAAGGAAAAAAAAGAAGAAGGCCGTCGATGTGAGGTGGCCTTATAGGTTGAGCGTTATCCTTGAAAACCTCTCTCCGCTAAATCCGACCAAGTCGGGGGTACAAACGACCACGTCTGTTTACCCACTTATTCCGGAGATCAGGGTTATCAGTATCCCTCTAAATCCGCAATATGCGTGAGCTTTAAGCGACTCCTTACAAAAACAGCCTGCATAAGGGAAAACTTACAGGAAGCACGCTGCTTACCGGCGGGAAAAAGAACACCAGAACCGCCAAAGAAAAAAAAAAGGGACCAGAGAACGATCGCCGCTATCACCATTACAACGCTATGCCACAGACAACAGCTAGCAATTCGCTGGTCAATGCTTTAATTTCGCCAGAGAAATATAACGTTATTCACCACCAATTGAGTTATTGCAGGTCTGTGACCACCACACAGGGTACGCAGTACTATGCATCAGCGGTTTTCGTTTACTTCAAAACAAGCACCGAAACGAAGGAAATGCGGCTTTTAAACGGAGTTTTAGAAACCGGGAGAGTTTACAACCCTCGGCGCGCCCACCGTCCGTTACTAGTTGGTCGTAATTCGAATTCAGGTATTAGCAGCGCTACAAAAATTATTTATGCTACACACATACAAGGCAAGATATCATATCCTATATTTTAACAAACCAACCAAACCTATCAAAATTATGCACTTTATAACATGGAATTTGACTGAGCGTAGCGGTTGGCACAGTTTAATAAGCCCCATCGATCTATAACCTACCTCCCCCAAGGGTAAAAATGAAAAGAGAAATGGCATACGAACAAAGACAAAAAGAAAATCGTAACAACGAGAAAGTCATACTAAGCAATAAAGCCGTTACAAATGACATAATAATGGGGGATGTTAACTTGGATATTATTGCTGTTAATAATAAAACATTAGGAATTATGATGATGGATCCTGCATTGATCATATTTTCACGCGGAGAACATTCCAAAGTCAGGTAATTTTACCTGACGGAGATTGATTCAATTATTTAATTAAATCAATCTCCGACCACTACCCTGTTTTGGTTTACGTTTATGGGAATAATATAAAATGCAAACTTCAAGAAATATCTGGAAATTATGTGCCTCTGAAAATTGGCAACAAATTTTGCATACACCTAATAATGAAGAAGAATTAGAAATTTTGATAAAGAAAGTTCAAAATGTCTATAAGCTATAACTTAAAAGTAGTCCCAAAAGTCAAAAATCAAGAAACACTTGGATTACTCTAATCAATTCAGTCAATAATAAAATCAAATTATAGAAAGTGTGGAAAAGCAATCAATATAATTTGGTTGGTTAAAAAGAAGCAGTACCTACCATATGAATAGAAAACTTAAGTCGCTGCTGAGGTTTGCTAAAAATAGGCATGAAGATAGACAGTTGTAAAAAATGACCCCAAAAAAATGTGGCGATATGTAAATAGAAAATTAGATCGTAGCACAAAAAATGAGCAAATAAATAGAATATTTAAACTATTTTGACGAGTTTTTAGCACAGTGAGATCTGAACATAATGAAAGCGTGGCTCCTCCAATAAGACATCATACAATACCAGATATACCATATAATCCGAAAAGACTGTTTTTAGCACAGCAACAAATGACACAGAAGTTTATCAGACTATTAGTGGATTTAAAAATAAGGCTGGTGGGTGTGATGACATTCATGCATGCATAATTGAGTTAGCTGCTCCGTTCATAACTCAGTATTGACTCACATTATAAATAATGCTAGGGCGCTAAGTACTTGTCCATATCAATTCAAGATAGCTGGAATTTGTCCAGTTTATAAGTAAGGTCACAGAAATTTGGTTAACAACTATCGTCCGATTGCATTAATTTCAAATCCTGCTAAGATGTTTGAAAAAAATATTTTTGTCGGGTTATTCAACTTTCTTATTAAACACAACATACTAAATTTAAGACAATTTGGTAAATAACTTATTGGGTTTGTAAGATACCATAATAGCATATTTGGATGATATTGCAATCCCAACTAAAGCAAAATCATAGCCCGAACTTTCAACAGCCATGTCATCAACTCTGGGTATCTCTATCAAAATGAACTGGTACTCAACACGGACAAGTCTGATTTTTCTCCTTGGGAAACTATAGAGACTCTGTCAAAAAAACAAATAAGCAGTAGTTACAAATTTATTAGAGTCTTTTCCACAGGGTTGCTGTTCATCATATTAAATCGGCTTCAGAAGCGTATTCTTAAAATTATTGGAGTAAAGGAACAAGATGCAGATAGACCACTGACTAACAAACAAGCGTTTGCGGTGCATTCTATAGTGTATCAATATAGTGAACTAAAAAATGAATGAATACAAAACCAAATGAACACTCGTATAATAAAAGGATTATTTGATTGGTTTTGGACAAAGAGTTAAAGAAAACATTAGAAGTGTTACAATTGAACAAATAAAATTTCAAAATTAAATTCAAACTATCTATAACTCATTTTCAATTTGTAAAATTATATTGTGTATAATCGGTCAGTTCACAGCCAATAGTAAGTTGTTGTAAGTTATTTTAGGGCCAACCTGTGTACGGGCAGTATTTGCCCACTATAGTTCCTTTACTGTAAAAAGATTTTTTATTTATTTGGAATTTTTGGTAATAATAATAATAATAATAATAATAATAATTATTATTATTAAATAATAGTGACTGCTTCGCCTACTTAATATTTTCGACTCACTAAAATTTCAAGCAAAGTCAAGTTAAGTTTCGGTTAGTGATGGCAATGATGAGAAGTGTGGGTATCTGTCTTTAATTTGCCTATTAGAAACAAGCTTACGTACTTCTCATTTTTAAAAGGACCATAGACTTTCAGTAGAAAACTACCGCACTATCGCATTCTTAAATAACTACTCAAATTTTTTTAACTCGTTTCTATACAAAATGATAGTTTAACTGCCAGTTAGCATGGCTTAAGAGAAGGGCATTCGACAGAAACTTGTACCATAGACTTTGTGCATAAAATAAATAGTAAACTTGATAAGGGTGAAAGGGTCGATGCAGGATTATTCGCCTAGACACCATTAAGCCAACATTTGTAAATGAAAAATTTTAAAAAATAGGCATTGACGATCCTTTGAATAAATGTTTAAATTCCTTTCTTACTACTCAGGAATTTCAAATCAAAATTGGAAACACTTTGTCACAGACTAGAGAGTCAAATACACATAGGTACTCCGTAGGAAAGTGTCCTACGGACTTTTTCCTCTATATCAATGACCTTCCTGAATACATCGAAATTATGGACTCGTGTTTACGTTAGCGTATGAAAAACCCATTCTAATTTCGGCGAATAACGACCACGATCTACAGGAAAAAATTCACTGCAGGAATTGTGATGAATGAAATGAGTGAAATGATAAATAAATAAACTTATAATCAACTTGAAACAGACTTAATGGAATTCAAAACGAAGTTGCGTGAACCACTTGACATAAATATAATATCTCTCTCTACATTTCAGGAATAGTTTAAAGTTCCTCGAAATCTCAGTAGACACTCGCTTGGAGTGGGATTAAAAAAAAAATAAATAAAAGTTACTACACGATCAAAAGTTTAAAGATGGGTAGATCTAACCTTATCTCTGTTTACTATGCACATGCATATTAATACATTGAATAAGGCATAGCCGTATGGGGAAGTGCACAAGACCTAAATCTTCTCAAAAACGTCTAATTCGATTAATATTTAACATGCCATTTTTTGCTAGATGTAGACACGCTTTTAAAAACAATGAAATACTGAGAGTAATTAGCATTTATATATACAAAATACTGGTTTATACACACGAAATAGGAATAACTTTGCTGTAGACGAACACAATAATGAATTTATAAAAAATATGTAATTATCTTGGTTGCAAATTTTGCAACGTACTGCCAAAAACCAATAGTTAAATACCTCAACTTCCATTTTCAAAAAAATAACTAAAAAATTTGCTCTGAAACTCAACATGGATTTTTTTCTCTTACCTTATAAACGCCCTGCACGCCATAAGTTAATTCTCATACTATATTATGATAAAGCCATTTAATGGGGAACAGCAACCAAAAATTCAAGTACGGGTTGCGAAAAAAATATTTTAATATAATTAATTAATTACATAAATATTTTATATCGGGTTATTGCCAAATTTCTTAAAAAGTATTTTTTGTCTTCGAAAATATTCAAGATAGGTATGGTACATGTTACATAAAAAAGTTCCAGAATGTTTCGCAGAATCTAAGAATGCAATAATTTATCAGGGTATTCCATTTAAAACAAGGATGTTGATATACGTTACTAGTATATTTGGTAACACCGCATGGATAAAAATATTTTACACAGGTAGCTCATATTCGCTTACAAAAGTAACCAACTGTTCCGGTTTTCCATAAACTTTTAATAGGACACTCATGACAAAAGTTTTCTTTTTCTCTGTTTATCCGTAAATTTCTGCTTTCCTTTTGCAGGCTCTAAAAAAATCTATCCAAAAATTGGACTGATAATACGTACCTTTTCCGACAAATGAATTGAAACAGGATATCAAAAACCCTAAGTGAAGGACAAAGTATATATATCTGCGGAACTTTATCTGTAATCGTGGACACGTCATATGGAATAAACCGTACTCGATCGCTGCTCGACCACGAAGGGAGGCGGCTAGTAGGACCAGTAAACCGGCCTTCGGTCGCCCTCGCAAGAAGAGATGCTGCGATAACTCAGATTACGCCGCAGGAGGAATATATATATATATATGTATGCGATTTTCGCACAAGTGACCTTCATCGGGCAGAACAGTCAGCGAGACCGCCAGCTGCAGCTTGCAAATTGGTATAGGAGAGACAGACGCGTACAAGAACACTGGATCGGCTTTAAAAAGGCTGACAGATTTTTGCTTTGGACTTGACGACTGACCAGGGTTGGGTTATTTACGGTCGACGAGTGTGCGTGGCCGAAAAGAGTGTAGTTTGAACTCGAATTGTTAAGGTTTATGCTGATCGATGTCGTGTTTTGGTATCTGTCGGGAATTTAGGGCCAGTCGGTATTCAAATGTGCATATCTATTTGGGATGGAAAGAGGAAAAAAAACCTTATTAATCAACCTCATAGGCACTGAATAAGTGAAGCTTAAATATACAGGGCGTTTCTGAATTTTGTGAATTTTGGCAAATCACCACAGATATACACTACTGATCATTATTAAAGTGAATGAATATCGAATCATTATAGTAAGGTAAGCTCAATAAAAAATAACTACCTATATAAAACTAATAATAATAAGATGGCATACGACAATCACAGACAGTAGAAACAGAAAAAGACAAAAAGGCTATGAATAAAACAATAAATAAAATATTAGTAGTGTCTATTGTGAAAAATATGTTACTTGACTTTTTATTTAAAGTGGCTAATCTGAGTTGAAGAGGGAGTTTATTGTAATTCTTGATTGTGGAATATAATAATAATAATAACTCAGAGGCTCACACCTGGTGAGTATGGGCTTGGCGCTCCCGAGATACCCTAGCTGGTCTCTCACTTTGCTTCTCCTAGTCTTGGGTGCGAGCCTCTTTTTCTATCTACTTACCTATACAGCCTCTCTTGACCAGCTCTTGTTTTCTTCCGACCCCGACGCTATTAGGTCACGAGGGCTACGGGTCATTCTTTTCACAACTTAGCAGCTGTCTGCTGACCCCTTCCTTATCATCCATCCACTCAAATTACCCTCCAATATCCTCATCAACCCAAGATGTTTCCTGGATCAAAGAATTCTGGACGTAAACTATCCCCTCGATCGGATGTCCGGGTGGGGGGAGGAAGAACAGAGCGGCTACTAACAACGCAACGCTGCCCGAACCGCCGGATACGTTATTAGAGGTAGAGCTTCAACAGCTGAGATACGAGTGTCCCACCAACCTCCCCCAGAACGACTAATTAGGAATATTAACCCTACCGAGCGGAGCCACATAGAAGCAAGAAAGGTGAAGGAAAAATTCGAGGTCTTTCTAATGATTTATGATGGTCTTCCTATTAATTATTGTACCAAAAAACTTAGATCATCTGAAACAATAATGCAAGCGAACTTGCTGTTAAGAGAAAAACTTAATCGGATTAATACACTGGAAACACACGTTCACTGAGTATACTGCATTACTCTGGCTGTAATGCAGCCACTGTAGGAACAGAGGCTGAATAAAAAGATCGAAACACTCCCTCCAAGCCATTCTAAACACAAAAACACCAGCAACTGGACTTAGCCGAAAAATAGATGCCCTTACGGCAAAACGCTTGTGATTCGCGAAACACTGCGTTGTCAAAATTGACAGCTTTAAACAAACGGTTAGAGCAATTGTGTTAATTTTTATTAAATAATTAAAGAACTACAGAGAAAGATCACGCAGGCACCAAGAAAATTAGCGGCCTAAAAAGTGTGCAATCAGGGCCAACCAGGGAGGACATGACGCAGTTCTGGGCTAAATTTTGGGAGGATCCTGTAGCATACAACCCTAACAATCTTTGAATAGCGCAGTTGAAAAATTTGCAAGCTGATGTGGAACAAATGGAAGTTTTTCAAATATCGGGGAAGAATGTGAGCAATCTGGTGGCGAGGCTTAGCTAATTCACACAAAAGTAGCAGAGTGCTTTAACCAGTTATTGCAAAACGCTCTGAGCGCACCGGAATTCTTGACGGAGGGAGTCACTTACATGTTACGGAAAACTTTTAACAGGTATAATAAAGATCAATCATCACCTGACATCGAATAAAGTAATGGCACCGAAACAGGTGGGCTGCAGGGAGAAGGGGCGAGGATGTAAGAAAGCCAGAAAACGATGGACCGATAACCCTAATCACCGATAGGGAAATATTACAAGTATGTAGCAATAACCCAACATTATGACATCCCCATTGTCAGGACTCGCGAATTAGGTCCCAGTAAATTAAAAGCTTGGATAAGAAATGTAATGAACACAAAGTTGAATTCCAAAAAAAAAAATTCAAGCGCTCAACCCTTGGGCTTTCCCAGCTGTTATTGTACACTTACGGAGTCATAAAGTGGTCGTCAACTTCACTACAACACTTAGACCAAGAAATAACAACAACACTTCCCAGGTTCAGGATTCATCACCCGCGATCGTCAGTTGCAAGGCTCTACTTATCTCGAAAATGTGCAGGAAGGGGGAGCAAAAACTAAGAGAATATTTTGGACACTCTCAGCCCCAGACGCCCAACCCTCGCGCCGCGGGAATATCTAGACAGACATGACATGATCGCAAAGGTCATCCACCAGGGAGTGAGCAGAAATCTCAAAACTTTTAGCTTAACAAAGCTCGCCCGCTTGGAAGCACGAAACTGCCTCTGCAACCGTGTATTGGGACACACTAATACAAACGGCAAATACCCTAGCCCACAATAGACCGGATATTGTTATTATCAACAAAGCATAGCGCGAGAGGTACATCGTTGATATAGTCGTGGGTCTGGATGACAATGTACACAAAACTTTGAGCGAAAAGATAGCAAAATACGAAAAGCTTTCCTACGAACTAAAAGCACTATACAACTTAAAAATGTGCCTTTCATTATCTGCCTTTCATTATCTCAGCTAGCGGGCTTGTACACAAAAACTTTACGAAACATCTCAAACAGTTGTCGAATTGTCCGAAAATTATTGTCCCTGTAGTATCCACTGAGCAGATTCCTTGGACGCGGTCCCGTGTTTGCTTCTATCGCCAGAAAACCCGTGGAAAAAAAATGCTTAAAAATAGAACCTGGCGAATATTAACTGGACAAATCCCTGAACTAGGAGTAATTCCCCTTTTAAGCCTTTAGAGAGTGATTATTGTTTACTTAAAACTAAGGCCTGCGATTTAAGTCATTCGTTTAAAGTTAGCCTGCAGAATAATTCTAAAGACGCTGACTTTGTCTTGTTGACGTAAGGCAGGCGAATAGACTACATTACAAAGTCATATATTGGACAGTATCGGTCAGATTTAACCCAATTGCTGTGTTTAAGACACCATCATGAGATTATAGATCGACTTTTAGATAAACTAGAGAACATCATTAGACCCGAAACACTACCTCATGCCACTCATTTGGAAATATGGACATATTTAGAATAATTGTTATTAAAATACACTTTTTGACACCAATCAGAGAAGTAACTTTTGAAGAAAGTCGTAGCGCCTGTTCCCGAGTGCAAAATATTTTAGTGAATAACACACTGTGATCAAGCCTGTCAAGGACTTTGCTGTAATGAGTAACATACTATTACCACGGAACATGTCATTATATTTTCAAGAGAGATAATAATAAGTTTCCCATAGGGACATATCAATGACAATTGGAAAGGGGGGTATGTCATACGAATTTCAAAGTTCACGGATTGCATTTAGCCCTTTGTCGTGCTTTATTCTTGCTATATCATGCAGTTTACATTATATTACTTTCTTTGGATGTTCTTTACTTTAGGTTTAGATTGGATGACGTACTATTAACAAAACCTCGAAAGAAACAATGGACTAGCGCAGAGAGATGCACTTTCAATTCAGCGTTTGAAGATCAACTTCAATATTCCTTCCATCAATGCGAGAGGTACTGTTGGCCTTTGTAGATAGGAAATATCAGAATAAATGATGATGAAAACTTTCATCAGGTTTGAAAAGGAAGCAGGGACGGTTTTGATCCGGGAGTTAAATTAACTCTTTTTGGCCAGTTCTTTTTCACCCAATGTGGCTGTCTGTTTTTACTGTTCCACTCATACTGAAAACAGGGGACTGCTGAACTAGTAGAAATCCTAAAAGTCTTAAGTCACCACAATGTATCCTCGTATTTGATTCTCCCCAGCAGTAGTTCTAGATTTTCGTAGCATAAAATGAGCAACATATAGTCTGTTTCAATCATGGTGTTGACTTTCGATAGATCCTTCCTAATAAAACTTTAACTATGTTATTACCTATTGTTATTGGGTAAAGCCATTAACAAAAAAGTTATTCTTACTTGGGTGACAAGGCAGGCGTGGCCCAGGTATATTTCTTTCTTTCTGTTGTATTTCTTCAGTGTTGACAATTTGTGGCAGTGTTGAATTAGCGTGGTTACTGTGCTTTTCGGAAAAGTTATTTTATGAAAACATAACAATGTCGCCTCGAAATCATTTGTATCTTGATGCAAAACAGGTTGTAAAAAATGTATATGAAACTTTAATCAGTAGGGGACAGGAAGCGTTAAAAGGAACCTGTTTACTTACAAAAACGCCAATATCGTCGATAATATAATCAATATCAGGGTCTAATAAGAAGAAAAATATATTGTCCTTGTCAAAGCGAAGTTGTTCCTACCTTGGGTAAACTGAAGCTAGAAGAAGGTGAAACCAATATAAGCCGTGCCACCCTCCATAGAGTTGTTTGTAAAATGAGATTTAAGTACCACGAAATAGACAAAAGGCAAGTAGTAATATAATCACACAGATTACGCTGTTGGAGATTTAATTACCTTTACCAAATTAAAAGATATTAGACAACAGATCCATAATCTACCTTGATAAAACCTATGTTGATACATACGACAATGTATCCCAAGGATGAGCTGATTCCATTCTAAACTGTAAGACGAAAACACCTGCAAAATAAAAGAAAACGTATCACCATAATACATGCTGGGTCAGAAGACGGATTTGTCCCAAACTGCTTGCTGTTGTCTGCAAAGAATATTAATAATTCTAGCATTAGGATACAAGTGCCGAACTTTTTGAAAATGGATTTAAAAACAGTCTTTTATAAAACATTTTATAAAATGTCATGTATAACGAAAGCTACCACAGCCGTCTGCTACGCAAAGCATCAGCTTCCTCACGTTCAAAAATTGAAATCCAGGAATATTTATTAAAAAGTGATATTTATTTATGTAATATGCAATTCAAAAGGAGTATGTGTGGGATAATTTCGCTCCTGGGTATACCATTCTACGTGGTCCATTTGTGGAACCACGTAAAATTAAAAGTCGGAGCAGAAAACGTTACTCCTATTTTAAGTCCTAGTGTTATAAATTTGATCAAAAATGTTATTAATTACATACCAACTGAGAGCTGGAAAAATTCAGTACAGCACCTTAGAAAAATTGAGGACTCTTACATTTCTATACAAAACAACATAAATCCTATTATAATTAATCTCAATAACGACTATGATAGTGAAACAATTAAATTTAAATTAAATTTAATTTAATTTAATTTAATAAGATTATACCTACCTATATAAACAAAAAAAAAGATTACCAAGGTTTTTCTTTTATGTGTCAATAAAAAGTCTCCAGTCCTCAGTCTGTAGTCTGTACCAAGCTTCTTTTATAGATTACAAATATCGGTGCAATAAACAAGTAAGCCACTTTGTTCAAAATAGCCTACAAATTGTGTCTCGCACTTCCTGAAATATGAAATTTTAACGTCTTGCGCTCGTAAATGTTTATTTCGAATTCTAATTGCCAAAATTTTTTAAAGATCCTTAGGCAAAGCTAAGTCTCTCGCTAAGTTATTAAATTCTGATTGTGGAAATAACCGCGGTTGCTGAGAAACACTCCAATATTACTAAGGGTATCTACAGTTCTGAAAAACTAGTTGTATCGTCTAAATTGGCTGGATTCTCAGGGATTGGGACATCGGGTCATGTGACGCTGGCCTAATTGCAGACTTAAGGTTCGGATAATCAATGTTTTTCAAATTTTTAGTATTATATCCACGACCTCTCTGGCTCTGTCTATATCATAGGATTACCTGGTTTCATTATTTCAATGTCTTAAACCTTCTGGCGCCTAAGGTTTGTCTTGATCATCAAAATAAGCAACAAATGCAATTACACGATAAACGGGCTTTCTTCAAGACACGCCGTCACTACCCGACGCGGCAATGTTTTGACCACATATTTGGGAATCCCAGAAACTATATCTTACGTTCGGGGATTCACCTCTAATATTCTGTTAATTTATGCAAAATGTACGCCAGTGGCGCAGCAATTTCGATTTTTAGAGTGTTATATAATGTTTCCTTTTTAAAACAACAAATATGACATCTCAAAAATTAATTGATAGAAAGAAAAAACATTGTTTTTCTATTAGTTTAGTCTCTAAAACTCCCAAAATATGAAAAATACCAAATCAGAAAATATTTGTTGGCATGTGTAATCAATCTAATTGTACTCCGAAAAAGAAAACGAACTGGCCTGAGTGGATTATTTTAAAATCTCGCTCGATTTGCGAAAATATGTTCCAAAATCGGTCTTTCGTGCTGCGCCGTTCTCCGTCTGTGGTCGTATACCTACTACAGTTCGCGGATCTTGTATTCTGGGCCCCGGGCGGGTCCGGTGGAAAAAATGCGCCGCGTACCTGCAGGTGTTAATGCAGATGAATGCATGCGAGATGCCCGGTCAGGAGGGACGGAGAGCGGGCGGGGGAAGCCTGAACGGCGGGGGAGGCTAATCAAGTGCAGGTCGGACGGTATGGCGGGAGACGACGACGCTGTCTAAGCCGCCAATGGTCACGCCTCAGACCTCTTTCACATTATCGGTTTTTTCAACGTACCGATGACATTACCGCATACTGTAAAAACACATTTGAGCACCATCATTTATCCATATCGTTATTTTATAAACTAAACAGTACAGAAATTAATGCAGCAAGAATATATTTTTTTGAAAAGGACCATTCAACGTGCGCGTATGCGCTAAATTTAAAATTTCGTTTTTAACCAATGGCAGCTCCAATTGCAAATTCCGACGTTGTCTCAAGAAGCAACTCCTATAGACACCTTAAGTCTAGTAAATATAATTATGAAAAGTGCCAATGGACAATTTGTTTAAAAAATTGTAGGTATTGGAAAACATTACCAAGAAAATTATAACATTCAAAAATGAAATTTCATCGAAATAAGCAAGCATATTTTGCTCGAAGAAATTGCATCATGTCTGCCATAAAAAAAATTGCCAGTTAAAAATTGTTATCTGCTAAAAGTAGAAATACATGTAGAAATTTAGCTATACTTTATTGTAATCTCGACTCAAATGTAGATGAATAAAATAACTTTCTTTTCCAGACATGCTCGGAATGTTTTAAAAGTCTTAACTTACATGGAACAGTCTAAAAGGAATTTTTTTTCAGATGTACGCTCAACGCTGTGGTTTTGTAGACATGATTGTGGTTTATGCCATAATTACGACTTACCTTTGACGATAATAGCATTTTATACAGTGCCAAACACTAAAAGAAGGAACACAATGTAAAAATAATAACGATTAAATGTTGCAGTTAATTAATAAGGCCTTTATTGATAAGTATAGAATACATTGCTGCTTATTGCTGAAAATTTATATTTTATAGTATACCTATCATAATTGATTAAAGTGGCCTCTAACATTTCTGGAGTCTTTATTGCATTCCTCATGACCGTATTTTGTCGAGCTATGGATGACTCCATTCGATGTAGTAAAATTCAAAATGTTGAAATTGTCATCCGTAAGTAACTATTGTTCTTCGTACAGTAAACAGGGATGGATATAATATCAAAAGCGCCAATGTCATTCCTTTGTAAATTTATTGGCTGCACCCCAAATCTTCTGCTGTGACACTTTTTGCGCCTATGGCGACGGTAAATCAAATATAAAATCATTAATCGTTAAATTGGTATACATTGCCTCGGCAATTTCATCGCTCCGTCAGATTACCGGTCTGTTGACAGAACGGATAACGTGAAAGAGCCCTTTGGCTTATCAAGGATGACGAACTAGAGATCTCACTATAAAGCGGATAGGATAAATTCGATGATAATCCCAGTTTTACGATATAATAGAGATTTAGCACAATGCAACTTTATCAAACAAACAAACATAGACTGCAATGCTAGTTCGCGTCCGTAGTAGAATACTACATGTGCACCCTGAGTAACGCTAAATGAACTAGCACCAACTGGCTACCAGACAATCTTCGCAAATCGCAATGGCTAACACTGCTACGAACAGTCTTCCTAAAGACTCGGACCCTTAATCCGTATTTTCCAACTAAACATATCGCTCACTGGGTGCACATAGCACATATCAAAGAATAGCTATTTTTAGTTAATTGTACCAAAAAACTCGAAAATTTGTATTTTAACAATGAACAATAGCGGCACATAGTTGTTTTACTTCCGTTCCGCTAGAGAGAGTTAGTGCCACTAGTGTGTTTGTGATCGCCGCAGACTACTTAATGTTGGTAAAAACCGCGAACAAGACACATTTTTCTATAAAACATCTTTTAGTTAAATTCCAAAGAAAAAGTTTTATGATTTGCTAAAAGGAAATGCTATTGAAAAACGTCAGTCACAGTTATAATAGGCTGAAAAGTGTCAAGGATTGAAATGTCAAGATTTTTAGTTGCTTTGAAAATAGTAGTTTTTGTTTATTTCCCAAAGACCAAAGAGCGTTGTTGTTTTTACTGTGAAATAACTTAGATTTTGTTTACGTGCCATGATAATTCCTGTTGCTTACAATTTTAACAACAGTAGCAAAAACTATAAGTCCCTTGTTTTTTATTGTTTATACGTTAAAGAACTACTTGTCTGATAGTTGTTTCATTTTTTTGTTACAGCTTTTACATAAATGGAAGCTTCAGTCAAACCCACATAAAATAAAGGTTCCCTGTTGCCCCAACAGACCGGCCAACAGAGAACTAGGAGTCCATCTCGCAACACCCGACTAAAGCACAACAATTTTGCAAAATACGTAAGTGTAACAAGGTACAAGTAATACTTGCCAAACACTACCCCTAAGCTAAGGACCAGAAACAACATTCTCCGACAGTTTTTACAATATCTGATATACTCTGCTGCGGACTCCCGTGTTTCGATCTGACTTAATAGCTGGATTGATTCTGAACTATTTCACATTCCCTCGTAGGAAACCCTGCATGAAGAGTATGACAATATTAGGAACGACGCAGCACTTTCGGTACTTTATTTTACTATCCAGACGGCATGGAAGGAGAAATGGGACGTAGCGACTTCAACCTATGCTGAAGACCTACATGTATTACGACAAAACTGGTTTCGAACTGGCACGAAAATTATATATATATATATATATATATATATATATATATATATATATATATATATATATATATATATATATATATATATATATATATATATATATATATATATATATATATATATATATATATATATATATATATATATATATATATATATATATATATATATATATATATATATATATATATATATATATATATGATGATGATGATGACACTATATTCGGGGATATCATCCGTTCGCTCGTTGAACTCCGACTGGAATCCTGCAAATCCTGCATCCGACTGGAATCCTGCAAATCCTGCATCGAACACTGTGTTCGAAGTGTTTTCGGAGCGCGAGCATTGAAGATGCCAAGTGAGATTTTGGCGAAACGTCTGCAGGATTCCAGTCGGATGCAGGATTTGCAGGATTCCAGTCGCATGCAGGATTTGCAGGATTCCAGTCGGAGTTCAACGAGCGAACGGATGATATCCCGGAATATAGTGTCATCACATTTTTCCATCCGTGAATCAATACGTGAGAATATATATATATATATATATATATATATATATATATATATATATATATATATATATATATATATATATATATATATATATATATATATATATATATATATATATATTTTCACGTATTGATTCACGGATGGAAAAATGTGATGACACTATATTCCGGGATATCATCCGTTCGCTTGTTGAACTCCGACTGGAATCCTGCAGACGTTTCGCCAAAATCTCACTTGGCATCTTCGAAGTGTTTTCGGAGCGCGAGCATTGAAGATGCCAAGTGAGATTTTGGGGAAACGTCTGCAGGATTCCAGTCGGAGTTCAACAAGCGAACGGATGATATCCCGGACTCCTCCGCTCTAGGTGTAAGATTATACCTTTTTACCTTTTTTCCATGAAAACTCCTATTTAAACAGGTTAGCTCTTAATATAAAGAGGACATCTAAGCATTTTCATGGAGATTATATGCAATGCCCAGTTCAGTATGATTGAGTTTATAAGACAAAATAATTATTCGTTAGTCTAAGTTGAGCTAGAATCCTAGATGTATGGGAAAACAGTGGTTAAGCTGTTGTAGAACATCATTTAGTGGGAATTTCGATAATAGTCAAGCGCGGTTTGAAAGCAAATTTCCTTGCGTTTATAAATGTGTTAGGCGAAGTTCGCTTCAAACTACTTATATGTGGATTTTGCGTTAGATAAGAAAATCCGAGTTTACATGTCAGAAGTCTCACCTGCGCAACCCAATATTTGATGTCCATAGATTCCGTCAATTGTGATTGGTGATCGAAACACAATAAGAGCGTTATTTTTATTACCATCATACAAGCGATGTTAGAAACTAGTAGTAGTAGGTAGTAGAGAGAGGCCATGAACTGTCTATTCGTGACGTTGTAGAACATGTTTGTTTATTTTGGTGCATAAAAGTAAAATTATTGGATTTATTTGTAGTTTCTGAAAAAATACTAATTTACATTCTGTACGCAGTATTTATCTGTATTAAATTTTGTCGTCCATTTCGCTACAACAAAGAGGAATCAACGGTAAGAAAATTTTAACTGTTTTAGATTTTTCATTTTTTTGGGAATTATTGTTTTTGTGTGCATTAACTAGGTACTTATATACATTCTTACGAGCTAGTCTCCTAAATGAATTAAGAAACACCCTGTATGTTTCACGGGACAAAATATGCCACCTAAAAGAAGAGTCCGCGTTAAAGCTGAAACAATTCAACAAGCAGTTAATCATGTTTTACAGCACAATATATCAAAAGCAAATTCTTACAACATCTTGCAAGACTTGTTAAAGAAGGCAAAACATTACTACAAAGTCAATTTGTATATAGTCCTCACATTGGAAATCGCAAATTTTTTCATCATAATCAAAGGCAAATGATTTGTCCGATTATCTAAAACTTTCTGCAAAAATGTGCTTAGCATATCAGTATCCAGTCAAATTAGAAATTGCCCCTGAAAAATGGCTTACATGGAAGATTGCCAGTGTCGTGGTTAATTTTTTTTTAATATTGTGTTCAGAAAATACAAAATTCATGTTTGCGGCTTGTTTATGGAGTTCACCGACAGGGTCCTATTTCTCTATACTTGGTTGTTTAAGGTTGGCTTAACATCTGCAATAGGTTTAGGTTGCACTGTGCTACATTCTATTTTAAATTAATTAAGCACATATCTCCTGAATATCTTTTTAACAAAATCACTTTACGTATAGATGTTCATGACTTGAATCTAACAAAAATATATATGTTGAGAATACCACAACATTGAAAAGAAATGTTTAAAATATCATTTTCTATAGCATTGCATATACAATAAATTAATTAAGTCTTTCCAATTTAACAATATCAACCATAACTTTTAAAAACCGTATAAAAAATATCCTCTTAGAACTGCTGTTTACCCTACCCCCTCCTTTCTCCTTTGTGCTGCGACTTCTCTCTTTATTGAAAACTATATTTAATGATTAATCTATTATAAATTCTGCGAAACATATTTAATTTTGTTTTTTTTCTTGTTCTTAAGGTAATTTGGTTTACATCAAATTGAGGCTTGAACAGTTTCTGGCTTTGCTGGATGTCTGCGTTTTATTAGGCCTTTTGTTTGCCTTAAAAGTAGTACCATCTAATATTTTGTAGCGTAATAATATGTATATTTGGCAAATCAATAAATATATTTATTATTATAATTATTATTATTATTAAATAAAACTTTATCACTAACCAAAACTAACCTGGAAAAATGTTACCAAATATGATATGACATTATTATAGCTTGCGCGGATATCAAAAGGGATGGTCAAATTAGCTCCTCTGAACGTGGTTCGTTGTTTACAATGTTGGCATTTACCAATGCAGCTGGAGATAGTATTCCTCCAGTTTTTATATTTCCGCGCGTCCATTTCAAGAATAATATACTTCAAAATCGCCCCACTGGTTCTTTAAGGCTTGCCAATCAATCGGAATGGATTGTTTTCTAGAGTCTTTAAAGCATTTCGTAAAACAAGTTAAGCCATCAGAAAAGGAACCAGTTCTTATGATAGTAGACAATCACCAGAATTATATAACTAAATATACTCCTATTTGCTCGTCAAAATCACCTAATCATTCTTACTTTCCCTCCACACTGAATCGATCAGAAGCTGCCCTCGACGTTACAGTATCTGACCCGTTTAAGCCAAGATACAACGCATCAATGAACAACTGGATGTGTTACTATTCATAATGTTTTGCTGTTTGTTAAGGATGCCTATTATTCTGCGTTCAGTTTACAGAACATAATATCATAAACATTTTTACAGAAGATGATTCAATCAATCGATCAATAAATAAAATTCCTTAATTGAACAAACGGCGGAAACAACCGAGCATGTTGTTTTAGAAGGGGTCCAAGAGAGACAAATCCTGAATATAGATATTTGGTTTGTTACACTATCAACTTCAAAAGACGACGTTGCCACACCACACCATTAACTTGATCAGGCAGCAATCTTGCATCATCCACGTAAAATAGGATTGGCGTTCCTAAATCCAGCAAAGCATGTATTCTAATTAGTCCAGAAATGGTTCGTCCTCTCCCAATAGCTTTACAACGAAAGAATCCGGAACAACGACCCAAAGCTACAATCACTGCAACTCCAGGAAGGATGGATATCGCTATGGTAATGAATTTTTCAAAATTAATTGAGGAGAAAAAGACTAAAGAAAGACGCCAAAAAACAAAAGCGAAAGTAAAAGCATCAAGCGAGTAAATGTTATAAAACAAAAAAAAGAAAGATCCACGAGTAGCTATGAGGAATCAGATTATTGCAATGATGGCTCCTGACAGCGCTATGCCTTTATAGAAGAAATCTGAATCGCGATCGTAAAACAAGAATTCTGATTTCTGTGTGAGAAATGGGTATGCGAGTCATGTGGAATAAAGGTAGTGTTTCATTTTTATGGCACAATGCGTCATTGGTTGAATTATTAAATATTTCTTTTATCTTTATTAGGGATTGGCAGTTATTTCTTTAGTATTTATACAGTTTTATAAACTGTCCTTAATGTAAAAGTTTTTTGTATTATTTTTAGGATTTATTTTGTTTTCTTTCTGAGAAGTTGAATTCAATGAGTTATTTGTGATTTTATTTGTCCCGTTCTTCACTTCCTTGTTTCCCATTTAAAAACATTCGTGGTATGAAAGGGACAAAAGGAACTTAATTACAAACTTACATTTTTTGGTAAAACCTTGAACACATTAAAGTTCTTTTTTGTCTAAACGAAAAACACCTGAGTCGCGCTTGAGACTGTAAGGTTGGTTGCCCATAGATTTCTATATATTCTCGGATTTTTCGTTTATTAGTTTTGGTTAGTTTTATGGAATAAAATTTTATGTACGGTTTCGCGATTGCGTTCTGGAACTGCTGATGAGTTTATTTGTCTTAGTCTTAAGTCTCTCCGATGTATTCTTTGCAGCATATATATGGAATGCCGTAAACTCCTAGCATCTCAAATGAAATTTTATCTTTGACGGATCGAATGTTATAAGAGATTTTTGTTTTGAATGTAAGTGGCAAATGAGGAGTTGCTTTCAGACTCATTGCTACTGGAAGGGTGCGGTGAAGTGTATTTTGTCATGGAATGCTTATTATCTTTACTGTGAAAATTAATAGAGAGAAGAGCAGAGGTAAGGTGTTTTAATTTTGAGTTCAGTGACTCGGACTGGGACAGTTTTACGGCTCTGTAAACAAGAGAGTTGATAACGCAGTTTTTTTGGGCCAGATGTTGATGTGACAACGCATCAAGGTATTGGTCTGTGTACGTAGGTTTTCTGTAAACACAATGACCCAATGCTAGGCCTGCTTTTCTATTGACGAGAATATCTAAATAAATAAAAAATAAAACATATGCTAGGGTGTATAGACTTTAGAAGTCTAAGAAAATCTAGTAGGGATTTTTGACCATAAAGCCAAATAACAAAGGTGTCAACGATTCTATAATTTCGATTTTAGATGGAAGGCGTCGAGAGCCCATAGCTGTTCTGTGTTAGCATACGTTCCATACAAGCATTTTTCAACTAAGGTGAGAAGGTTTGAATCCAGATTGTCGGATTTTAATATATCTGAAATGATGTTGAGAGCTTTAAGAATAGGGACTTTAGTCAAGAGGGATTCTAACTCGAAACTAACCAGAATATCTTGTGAATCTAATATTTTTAATTGTTCAATGAAGTGCAAGGAATTAAGTACGAAACCATCAGTTTTCCCTGTAAAAGGTTTTAATGTAGAAGCTAGATATTATGCTAGAGAATATGTTTGGGAACCAATGGTGCTGACAATAGGTCGAAAGGGTAATCCTGATTTGTGAATCTTAGGAGAGTCTATAGAGACGAGGAATTTTAGAGTCATGAGGGGTGACAGACTTTTTCACGGAGTCTCATAGAGAAGAAGCGTTAATAACAGATTTAAGGTTGCGCTTCATAGATGGCCTAGGACCTTTTTCAAGTTGACGATATGATCCATCTGTAAGAATATCTCCTGATATTCATTTGTGTTCATGACCATCGTAGCATTTCCTTTATCTGCTTTTAGGATTACGAAGTCGGGATTATATTTTAGAGATTTTGATTTTTTAAGGATTTTTACGGTTTTAAATCGAATTTTATTGGCTGTTTGCGATGGTAATTTGTGTAGGATAGATTCGACATTTGAAATGATTTCCCCTTTTGGCATAATACGTGGGGCAGGGACGAAGTCGGAACCTTTTGCAAGAACTGATTTTTCCTTGTCCGAAAGTTGGTGCGATGATACATTTATCACAGTGTGTGGTAGTCGAGAAAAGTTTGATGGTTTCACTGCTATTGACGTAATTTTTTCAAATTTCCGAATGTCATTTTGGGTAGAAGATAAACAAAGATTTAAAGCTTTATCATGATTCATGTTTGAAAGGGTATCGAACTCGGATGGGGACAAGATGGAAGCAATTTCAATATGCAGAGACAGAAAAGTCTTATTGATTTGGTCTATTTACTTACGGGTGTAATAAATTATTTCTCGAAATACAGCAGAGCTATATTTTCTAAAAAATTTATAAGCGGATGAGGTTTTGACATGATGGGATGTTTTAAGAAAATGGGGGATAACGTTATGGTCCTCACAGCGTGACAAAAAGGTCAGTGTATAAAGTAATCTTACCAGTTTCAGTCAGTAGTCTTCTAACTTTTTGCCTTTGCGCTTGATGTCCTCTCCGTAAAGGCTTCTTAATTTTTCAAAGAAAGTTCCACAGGCTACTGTAGTACTATTTACAAAACTTCTGGATTCCTCCTACCTCGGTTTTTGTTGAGTCGAACTAGTTAACGTTTCGCCAATCATACTGTTGGCTTCTTCAGAGCTTAACCGAAATTGGCTAGCATTTTACTCTGCACCTGCTTATATATTGTTTGAGGGGGGCGAAGCTTAATCCGGGACATAAACTTGTCTCGGATGACTGATTCCCATATTAATGACAGGTAAAGACCTGAGTCGCGGTTAAGATTGTTAGGTTGCTTATAGATTTCTATAGATTCTCGGATTTTTCGTTGGTAGAAGAATTGATTTCATGCAAGTTCGACTCAACAACAACCGACGCAGCAGGAATCCAGAAGTTTTGTAGACAGTATTACAGTAGCCCGTGGAAGTTTCCTTGAAAAAAAAGTATACCAGGTGTTTTACTTAAAATGAAGTTCCGGGACAATTATGAAAATACACTAAAAAGAGGTGATAAGGAATGAATAGTGAAGAGAAATAAGATATATGATATAACCAACAATTTACATAATTTTAGGAATATTTTCGATTTCAGATTAAATCAAGAAGATCTTGTATGATATACATAATAGGTTAATTTTCAAATTCTCTGACAGAGCATTCGCAGTCACCTGGTATATCACACATATTCTACCAACATTTTATGTCTTGATATTGCGTCTCGGAAAATTCAAGGAATATGCGCTACGTAAAAATTAGCATTTCTTGCCGCGCAGCAGGATACCATAATTTTCGTTGGAATAATTTTCTTCAATTTACAATTTCTCAATTAACGGGTGGTGGAAATATTACACAGGATGTCCCCTGCTTTCTTGAATATAAATTTCGCAAATTGCGCGCTATCGCTCTAAACACACAGTAAGATGTATTTACTGATCAAGTCACGGACAAAATTGCGTTCATTATGCCGCTTATTATGATTTGCATATCCAATCGATTTCGCGAACTGTATTAGATAAATTATTCCGGATTCAATGGCGTGCGGTGGAAAGCGAACATTTGAAACATTTTGCGTTTCAAATGTTCGTTAAACAACTCCCCAAAAATCAAATCAAAATCTTCGTACTGTACCCATAATTTTATATACTGAAACGCAACGGTCAAAATATAATTTCCGTGATAACTTTTATCTTGATGATTACGATCATTTCTACAATATGCAAAATCATATAGCTGATCGGGTGACGTATTACCAAGAAGAAGGCAAACCCAACTACCACAATTTATGAAGTTGGCAAATTAGGAACCACGGTACATGGCGGACGTTGCTCCTGCCCGGGTCCATAAAATGTAGAAATCGGTTGAAATTAATGTCGTTTGATATAAAATGTTGTTTTGTATATTTGTTATCTGAATCGATAGATGCGCAGTGCCTATAATTTTGTACGTGTTCGTCTTAAGCCTTTGTATATGAATTTGCGATGTGTTATTCTATTACTTATATGTTATTATATCTAGAGGATGATGGAAATTTCCAGGCTCTTTATTTATAAAGGCTTCCTTTAGGGATTTTGGACCATAGTTACCTATTGAAGGCGTGGCCATTAGAAATTATTAACAAACAGTACCACACTTTATTTTCACATTTTGTTTATATTGGTTCTGCCAAACCCAAAATTAATAAAAATATAGTTACTACTGTTTCGATGTTTTATGCCTTATAAGTAGTAAAATTTCAAAATCCTTTCATTTATAAGCCGTTAGCTATGTTTGACCTTCTGCTCAGTGCCTATCTTCCATGTGTATTGACCATATCCTATTGCTTGTAAAAGTTTTATAAACCAAATCACGAAATGTTCGTTTGAAAAAAAATAGTACGAATTGCATATAGAAAGTTTATGTCATAACTAGAAAATAAAAGAAGTTATTGATTAGAAATCTATCATAATTATTCCATTCCAACATGAAATACAGTAAAAATATCTCAAATTGAACTTTTACCTAGATAACAAAAGACCAGTTCTGATTTTTACCGTGATTTTGTATCTATCATAATTTTTCTATTAAATCAATAACCTCAGTAAATATTAACATCAAATAACCATATCGTGCCATTTTTTTAAAATCCCGAATGCCGTTTGACACTTTCTCCCACTGGTAACGACGCCAATGCAACTCCCGATGTCATTATTTCCTACATCTCATTAATGTATGGCTAATTAGTCATCCCGCAGAAGTTAGAGCCTTTAGAAATGCAGCAGGATATTATTGAAGCCGTATAATTTCTCTGTCATTAATGTCTAATAAAATTTTATATATTTAAATAATTATACACGGCAACGGTGATTCTAACGGGTTCGTTGGGTTTTTTCTGCGCGCGCCGTTTATTTTTTCGGGGTAGGCAGGCGGAATGCCAAGATTATCAATTGGTTTACGATTAACGTCGATCGATAATTAAGCGTCGAAGATAAAGTCGATTTCGATTTACTGAAATCCCTGGTCGGCTTACTGGCATTCGCTTGAACGTTCCAAACAATGCCGAGGTTTCTTGGACTTTATATTGACTTTAATGTAGAGTACAGTTGAAATTTGTTCACTAGTACCAATATAACAAAGGAAATTTTCGTCAGGAAAAAATCGCAATTGGTTTAAATATTTTTAAAATTTATAAACATAAAAATGTTATATATAACAAATTCAAAATTTTACGTGAAAAAGATTAACAAAGTTGTTAACTTAACAAATTGTGTTTTAATAATAATATTAGTATTTGTTGCCAAAAATTCCATTTACATAAAAAAACTTTATGCAGTAAAGGACCTATACGGGGCAAATACTGCCCGTACATAAGTACATAAGTTGACCCTAACTTGCAACTGCTTACTATAACTTACAACTACTTACTATTAGTTGTAAGTTGCACCTCACCGATTATATTAATCTGTTTTTTAATTTTGCAATTTGAAAAAGAGTTATTTTTACATTTTATTTATTAGTTTTATATATATATATATATATATATATATATATATATATATATATATATATATATATATATATATATATATATATATATATATATATATATATATATATATATATATATATATATATATATATATATATATATATATATATATATATATATATATATATATATATATATATATATATATATATATATATATATATATATATATATATTCTCACGTATTGATTCACGGATGGAAAAATGTGATGACACTATATTCCGGGATATTATTTCGCTGTGCCACTTGAATTTTCTTAAAAGCTGCCGCAACCAGAACTTGCTGCCAACATTTACAAGGTTGTCTTATCACACACGCACCAGAAAGACACAAGCTATCCTGGACAAAGCTAGCAAGGCCCTACTCCAAGACCAGATCAGGCGGACCCGGTACGAAATTGGTGAGACTGAGCTACAACTTTTCAGACTCCACCTGAAACTGAGCAACAAGATCCATCAGTTGCTGTGGGACCGCATAGAATTATTAACATCATGGCGCACTGAGAAAGACAAGGACATCACGTCAAAACAACTGTGGAAGAAATTAGAAATCCTTCAGATCAATTCCAAAAAATCAGGACAAGTGCCAAATACAAACCGAAGCAGTACAGTTCATAATATTTCAGCATACCATCTTTCCGATACAGAAGTCAGCGTGCTGAATAAGGGATTTAACTATGCAATAGCTCCAAAAAGAGTACCCGTTGAAGAGATCGTTTCCAACGTCGAAGCAAGTCTTTGCACCATAGACGAACAAGATGCGGAGTTAATTAGGCAAGATGTCGCCAGAGTCTTAAGACAGTCAAAACCACCGCAACCAAACTTAAGCAGAGAAGAAATGCATGCCTTAAGGAATCTAAACAAAAACGAAAACATTCTAATAATGCCAGCAGATTATAATGCAAAATTGGAGGATATTTTGAACGACCCAATATACAAACTAGTCACCAGAGATCCCACGACATATTTGGAAAAAACAACTAAGTCCAAAATTCTCGATTCATTAATAAATGAGGATATATATATATATATATATATATATATATATATATATATATATATATATATATATATATATATATATATATATATATATATATATATATATATATATATATATATATATATATATATATATATATATATATATATATATATATATATATATGATGATACTATATTCCGGGATATCATCCGTTCGCTCGTTGAACTCCGACATATATATGATGATACTATATTCCGGGATATCATCCGTTCGCTCGTTGAACTCCGACTGGAATCCTGCAAATCTTGCATCCGACTGGAATCCTGCAAATCTTGCATCCGACTGGAATCCTGCAGACGTTTCGCCAAAATCTCACTTGGCATCTTCAATGCTCGTGCTCCGAAAACACTTCGAACACTGGGAGGTTCTCGGCGGTACGTGCGGTATTTATACTCTGCGCCGGAGATGGTAACGGTGCTGCTTGTGCGTGGGTGGAGGTGGCTCCGCCCCCTGAATTGTCGCGTTGTTAATTTCGCCCGATCGTAGTTGCGATGTCCCCGTTGGCTGCTGCGCATCGCTCTGCTGTTTGATTATCGTTCTCCATGTGTTGGATAAATGCAGAGCGTCGTCTCTCGTATTGAGGTGTCCGGACTTTTCTATTTCGATGGCCTCTCGTATAATCCTAGTCCTAAAATCAGGAATATTAGCTATTTGTTTGCAAGTGCCGAAATCAATTTTATGGCCTGTCTGATGTTGGTGCTGAAACAAAGCAGATGTTGTTTGTTTGTTTCTTATGGCTAAACGATGTTCCTCGAGCCTGGCTGAAATCCTTCTGTTAGTCTGTCCCACATACGTCAGGCTGCACGATCCGCATGCTACACTGTATACTCCTTGGTTTTCCAGAGTAATTTTTTGTTTTGGGTTTCTTAGTATTGCTCCGATGGTATGGTCAGGTTTGTATGCCGTTGATATGTCGTGTTTCCGTAATATTCGGCCGATTTTGTCAGTAACCCCCTTGATGTATGGCAGGACAGCGATCGATCTTCGTTGGGTCTCGTCCTGCACACTCTGCTGCGGCTGTTGTTGTTTACTGATTGCCTTGCTGATGGTGCGCCTTTGGTATCCGTTTTGTCGAAGACAGGTAGTAATTTTCTTCAGTTCCTTATCTCTGTTCCTCTCGTTTGTGAGCCTGAAGGACCGAGCAATTAATGTATTTGCCACTGCCTGTATCTGTGATGGGTGGTGATGAGATTTAGCGTTCAGATATCTATTAGTGTGTGTTGGTTTTCTATAGACAGTGTGTTCCAAGTGTCCATCTTCGGTCCTTGTGATGTGCACATCTAGAAAGGGCAGACTGTTATCCTCTTCAAGTTCTATTGTAAATTGAATCCTTGGGTGAATGGAATTCAGATGATTTAGGAATTTCAAAAGCTCCTCCTTGCCAAAAGGCCATACAACAAATACGTCATCAACGTATCTTGTCCATAGTTTTGGCTTCAGATTTGCCTTCTCTATTGCTTTCTTTTCGAAGTAAATCATGAAGAGGTTGGCAATCACAGGTGAGAGAGATGATCCCATTGCTGCTCCATCTATTTGTTGGTAAATTTTCCCGTTGTACATAAAGTAAGAGTTTTTCAGGTAATGTCTTGACAGATCCATTATGTATGGCGGAAGATCTTCGTTTTCTTCTATAAGCAAGAGTGCCTCTTCTACTGGAATACTCGGGTAGAGGGATTTGACATCGAAACTTGCCATAATGTCCTCCTTGTCCATCCTGAGAGAACCTAAAATCTGAGTGAAATGTTCTGAGTTTTTAACATAGGAATCTGCCTTTTCCACTATAGGCTGAAGTGCACTGGCCAGATGTTTTTCCAGCTTGCATAATGGTGAGTTAAAGGCGCTTACGATTGGATGGAGGGGAACCCCGTCCTTATGGATCTTTGGGAGCCCGTAGAATTTTGGGCAACGACTTGATTTTTCCCTCGGAATAAGTTTCTTCTTTGTATCCTCATTTATTAATGAATCGAGAATTTTGGACTTAGTTGTTTTTTCCAAATATGTCGTGGGATCTCTGGTGACTAGTTTGTATATTGGGTCGTTCAAAATATCCTCCAATTTTGCATTATAATCTGCTGGCATTATTAGAATGTTTTCGTTTTTGTTTAGATTCCTTAAGGCATGCATTTCTTCTCTGCTTAAGTTTGGTTGCGGTGGTTTTGACTGTCTTAAGACTCTGGCGACATCTTGCCTAATTAACTCCGCATCTTGTTCGTCTATGGTGCAAAGACTTGCTTCGACGTTGGAAACGATCTCTTCAACGGGTACTCTTTTTGGAGCTATTGCATAGTTAAATCCCTTATTCAGCACGCTGACTTCTGTATCGGAAAGATGGTATGCTGAAATATTATGAACTGTACTGCTTCGGTTTGTATTTGGCACTTGTCCTGATTTTTTGGAATTGATCTGAAGGATTTCTAATTTCTTCCACAGTTGTTTTGACGTGATGTCCTTGTCTTTCTCAGTGCGCCATGATGTTAATAATTCTATGCGGTCCCACAGCAACTGATGGATCTTGTTGCTCAGTTTCAGGTGGAGTCTGAAAAGTTGTAGCTCAGTCTCACCAATTTCGTACCGGGTCCGCCTGATCTGGTCTTGGAGTAGGGCCTTGCTAGCTTTGTCCAGGATAGCTTGTGTCTTTCTGGTGCGTGTGTGATAAGACAACCTTGTAAATGTTGGCAGCAAGTTCTGGTTGCGGCAGCTTTTAAGAAAATTCAAGTGGCACAGCGAAATAATATCCCGGAATATAGTGTCATCACATTTTTCCATCCGTGAATCAATACGTGAGAATATATATATATATATATATATATATATATATATATATATATATATATATATATATATATATATATATAACACTTGGAATTTCTTCTTATATCGACCGTACTAAACTTATTTGAATTCAAAGGATATCGGGTAGCGGTCCGTGGTTAAAATAGAAAGCTCCTTTTTTCTTTAACACTCAATATTTCGTCAATTTATTTGTTGACTTCTTCAGGAGTGAACTAAAATTTAATGAAAACAACAGACAATTAAAACAATCGTGAGAAATACTTACAAAATTAGCGTCTACCACATAGTTCCTCAAAAACCATACTTTACAGTTAAGGTAAATGAACGAAGCGACATAATGAAACAAACGGATAAACACTTAGTATACAATTCTTAATAATGGTAGGCAAAAGTTGCGCTAACGGGGGTAGCGAAAAAAAAAAAAACAAAAAAAAAAACAATAAAAAAAAAAGAAAAAACAATCGATCTAAATAATGACAAAAAAAAGGGGGCATCAAAATAACCTACTCCGTGGATCAACAACGCAACGCGAATACGCTACTCGGTGGCCGAACATTACATTATCTGTGGTTTAACTGAAAAATGTTACAGTATATATTGCTTATTTGTTGTGTATCAGACTTGTAATTAATTGAATCTTTGTTTTTGTTAATATGGCACATTTCAAGAAACAATCGGGCTTTATAATTATTGACACATTGCAAAATTTTTGGATTGCTGTAGTCAAATTCATGTCCTGTTTTTATGTAATGCTCAACTACTGCACAAGTATTCTTATGAATACGGCAATCACTTTTGTGCTGTGTTAAACGTTGTTTTAACCACTGTGAGGTCTGTCCAATATAACAGCCTTGACAACCCAAACACGTCAATCGATATATGACATTACAGTTATATAGTAGCGGAGTTGGATCTTTCACTCTAGAAATAAGTTTAGAGACTTTTTCAGTATTATATTTAGCAATTTTTATTTCCTTGAATACTTTGAAAATATTTATGATAGATTCTGTGAGGTTTTTAATATAAGGTATCTTTCTGTAACACATCCGAGCGTCTGGTTCCTGGTATATGTTTTGGATATCCGTTATTGACAAAAACGTTGAAAATTTTTTTCAGGTTATTTTGAACAAAACTGTCATGGCTCAAATGTGTAACTCTGTTTTTTATGCCTATAATTGTATTATATTTTTGGTTCTGTGGATGAGAGGAATAATAATTAATAAATCTACCTGAGGCAGTTTCTTTCTGGTACCAATCCAAAATAATTTCATTTTTGTTAGTTCTAATAACCTTGGTATCTAAGAAGGGGACATAGGAGTCTTTTTCATGTTCAATTGTGAATTGTAGGTTGGTGTTGAAAGAATTAAAAATACTCAAGGTTATATCTGTTTGGTCACATGGTACCGCACAAAGAAGATCGTCAACATATTTATAAATAAAAGGTAATTTGAAAGGTAATTTGGGTATAATCTGATCTAGTAAATGGTCCAATACTAGGGTAGCAATTATTGGACTGATGGGAGAACCCATTGGGGTACCAAAAATTTGTTTGTAGAATTTTGAATTGAAACTAAAATAGGTGTTATCAAAAATAAATTTTATAAGTTTGAAAAAATTTGTCTTTGTAAGATATAGTGTGTTCTTTTATCTTTTTCCATTCATTATCCAAAATCTGATTTACCAATTCGAGAGGAATATTAGTAAAGAGCGATACGACATTCAATGAAATCAAAACATAATTGTCAGGTAGTACGTAACCGCTGATCATGT